>NC_090285.1:40842500-41172500 GCF_037392515.1 Haliotis asinina
CCAGGGGAATGGAGGTACACCGATCCGTTTACTGTTGTTGTGCCGGGACTACACATGTTGATACTACCTGAAACACAATGACATTGGTCAGGCAGGAGAAAATTTGACTAAGACATATGCTATGGGTCACATAAGACAATAGAGAATTGCTTTTGCTTCATGTCGATCAAGGTTACAAAGAAGGGAACTGGCAGCTCAAATTCAAGAACCAACTTTCACAAATCATTGTCAATGTTTATGATATGTATTGTTAACAGGATAACGATGTCATGCCCTACTGGCAAGGTTGAGGTTAAAATCTGGATTACAGTTGGTATGAAGGTCATGATAGTCAAATTTTAAAATATCATTAAAAATTGACAAATGAATTAGTAGTAAGCAGCGTCAATATAAAATGCTGATGACAAAGTTTGTTTTAAGTTTGTTGGAGCTATATAAGGTGGGGGTTGCAAATAAACGAGTCTAGTTATAAACAACATGAACATCGATCTTCATTGGGACACGATGATATGTGTTAACAAAGTCAGTCGGTTCCATCCGTTAGTCGGTTCCTTCGGCAACGTAACACGAACGTGTTATAACTGGGATTGCACTATCCCAGAAAAGCACACATTCTTGTACTTTTGTTAGATTAACTCCCGTCGCAGATTTGAGCCCGCGCTCTCAGAGCCATGCACTTAATCGCCAGGACACAAAGCAAACCCACGTAGCCACCGCGGCTCCCATAAAAATGGAAGTCGGACAAGTGTTAGTTGTGTGCCCCTCTGACAAGCGTAACTGGTATGGTCGAAAGTAGGTGTCAGATCATAAGGACCTGGAGTCAGTCGGCCAAGCGAGATTCCCGTTAAATATGTTTCTTGAGTCTTTCACATGTGCACTTTGTTGTTTGACATCTCTACTTGAAGGTGCATGTTCCAAAGCAAGAAAATAATCCACCTGAGACCGTTCGAGTATATTTATCCTTCAACGAGAATATACTTAACCATGCTGGTGGGCCTTTTCATGAACTGAAAGCAGCCTTCATGTACAGGGTTTGTTTCTATATTTTCGTGTGACACATAATCCAGACAATAACATGAAACGTACCAAACCAACCAAATATTTCACCGTTCCTAAACTGAAACATTATTGGTAAATAAATGTTTCTGGATACTTTCATAAAGATTAATTTTTGTTCATGTCGCCGAAGATAACATTCGTATGCCCACTGGTGACACGCTTTTGTCGATTGCACTTGATGGGGAAGAAATGCTGTCATTCCTATGTTGTTTCTTACTGACAGCCACGTAATGCCCCGTCAACGACCACAGTTACCGTCCATACAGTACTACTTTACTTCAGCACTGAGCAGACCCGTAATGCAGCAGACACTATATGATTGTGCATTCAACGTCTACACAGTGGTTTATGACGTTTATGGCTGTAAACATATACAATAACGTGTCTGTAAGGATTCGGGGGCTGAAATTCAAGAAATCAGTGTTTACACAGATCTGATCATTGTTTGCCAATAATCACTATTAATATATACAGGTATACCATATTGCAGTCTCACCTTTGATACAATTGTACTTTACTTCAGCAGCAGGATCGGTAACATTGCAGTTGCTAATGGTCTGTGACGTCATAGCTTCGAAACATGACTGTTTCCCATTACAGCTGACGATCAGGCCATTCTCACTGCTGGTGAGAAGCTTACTACAAGCCGCAGAAGATTTCAGACGGCATGTCGCTGCATCTCCATCTCCATCTCCATCCCCATACGCCTCGTGTTCCACATGTATCCATTCATCGTTAGAACACTGAAGCTGTACTGTAAAGCTGTTTGACAAGGTCTCTTTACATACTTTTCCTGTTGTGACACCTTTGAATATAATACCTGATATTATACACTTAAAATATTACTCCAATCAGAGGCAATATCCTGTCTGTTGTCTTGGTTGTTCTTTGTTCTTTGTTTTGTTGTTGCTGTTCTTCTTCTTTTATTTATTTGCTCCTTAACATATTTGAGACATACGTAAATGTAATTCTGTATGATATTAGACATTGTCAGTTCAGTCAATGACAGCTGAAAACTAAATTTCCCAATAATGTCATAAATGAAATCGTATATTACATTTTACATGGTGAATTCCTTAAATGCACCATTTAAACGGAAGCATGATACAGTTAAAAAACCAAATCCCTCATTATGTAAAACAATATATGATGTTCGACATGGTACATGACATGATACCTGCATTAATACACTATTTTTCACCCGCAGTATGGTATATCGTGTGTATCTTGTGTACTCACCGTATGCAGACAAAATGTAATACACATACGCTATGAACGCTGTCCCAACAACTACGTATCTGGTATTCATGGCTGTTGTAGCGTCTTCGAAGTCCGAAGTCAGATTCACAAATGTTACATTACCCTGTAGTCTCAGCCTGTTTGGGCAACCTGTCTGTAAAAGTCACACATTTGATTAAGTACTATCCGTATCATTGTCAACTCATTTCCATAGTAGTAGCGAAAACAATGGGGCAAGGGTCGCGAGACAGGGAAGTGAAATAACCTCAAATGATAATTATATTTTCAACCTCAGCCATGGCTTACTGTACGTGTAGCCACAGTATCATTCAATGCAATGACCAGTGCACTTTCCCTGAGATGGAAATGAAATAATCGCATTGACAATAACTGCTTTATATGTATCACAGGGAAGTGGTTTGTTAACCACTACATTGTGAAAGGGTTGGTAGAGAGAGTCATGAGGTATCATGTTCGGGTTGGGGTTACTGCTGGAGGGATGGAGGTTTATGATGGGTGGGGAGTAGTTCTGCAGGGTTGCGGGTGGGAGTGGGGTTGTTGGGTAATCCTTGGGGGATGGAGAGTAATCCGTGAGGTTTGGGAATAATATCAGATGGGCGGGATGATATTATGGTACAAGAACCTTGCAATTTCACACAACTACAATCTACCCTATCTATATCACACGACTTGGAAATAATCAGTCCGTGACAGATAAATTAGTGGATGATATGATCATAAACGCGCCATGTTCTTCATTACGTCACAGTCTCGAAGTTATATGTCGCTGCATCTCCATTCGCAAACGCCTCGTGCTCCACATGCATCTATTCACCGTCAGCACAGTGAAGCTGTACTGTAAAGCTTCTCTATACATCTGTTTCCAGTTTTGACACTTTTTAGTATATTGAAATGCGTTCCGTTTAATATACTTGACAAAGTATATTTGAAAATATTGTCCCAGCTGAAGGTAAAGCCCTGTTTGTTCCGATCTGCACGAGAAGTTTTGAAGCAAAGGTGTAATTACACCTTTAAAACATGAAATTCTGTGTGGCTCAAATAAGCAATTGTATCTAACTTGATATAGTGTATGAAACGTTGAGTGTGCAGTATCCTTCAATAAACAAAACTAGTGCGTATATATACTGACATTGCTTTATGGCTGCAGAAATGTGTAAAGGTGTTTTAAACGTGATTACCTATCAGTGTGTATTGATACACGACTGGGATTTCCCAGAGCAAATAGCACAATCATAGCACAATCTTTAAAATGACTTGCGTGCTTTATAATCCAATTATTTGAAAGGGTTTTGACATTTGAGCGTCAATCACAACAATCACACGTACATAATGCGTTATGAATTCATACGACAACCGGAATGTAGTTTTAAAAAATCACATTACACGTACTGAATACAGGATACAAAGGCTCCGATACAACTAAGTCTCCGGCATGAACAAGGAAGTGAAATGCGTTGTGACTGTATGTAGAGCATGTTGTGAGGTTCTCATTGTGCAGGTCTATCTTGCCCCAACAAACAACGTCACAGTCCTTTATGTTTGTTTGCTTCCTGATTCAACAAAGTTTTCGTTTGGATGTTGGCAGTAGTGAGGTGGGTCGTTGTGATGGGAAGGTGCGTACGCGCGTGTGCATATATGGAGGGTTGGACGTGATCTGCTTTCGACCATTGTGTCTCGGTATTTAAGGTGATGCAGGCAATCTTTCAGCTGCATTTGAAATATTGTTAATAGTGAAAGTTATTGTGCTTCAAGTGATCATTAAAAAATTGCTCATATATACAGTACAATGGAAGGATGTGGACAATTGCTAAAAGGGAAAATTGGCAGTCTGTAAAAGAAAGGGATATAGAGAAAAAATAGTAAATGTGCATCAACGACCCGTAACTTTGTTAGTTCACTGAATATAACAATGAACATTAAGAAACAAAGAAAATTTCTAAGTTATGGTTACGCTTACAGACAGGTGGTGTGTACCTACCTCTACCGTAGTGTTCAGAAAAAATCAGACATGATTTGCAGAATCGCCATGAGGACATATAAACCAAACTCATTCTTTGCGTTGTCAGTTGCTATTACAGATTCAGTCACGTGTTTTGTGTTATTTTACTTGCCTGTACCTGTATTTACACTGTTTTATAATCCGGCTTACTGTCTCCTGTTTCGGAACGCCTGAAATGAAGATATGATAACATAAATGTTTTTTCGACGTTACGTGTTACGTAAAAATACAGGGAATGTTTGGTTGCATGAGTTACTCATGTCAGTAAAGTAATCGATTGGGTTTCTCTTAGCAGCTGCACTATATATAGATGTAGACATGAGACATGTGCTACATAGAACTTCAACGTTTCCAGGTAAAGTGTGTTCTATCAAAGACGTTAGAGTTCAAGCATGATATAAAGTTTAATATGATATTTCACCTTCAGCAACAGATCATCGCTTCCCATACACTATTACATATAACACACAGTTATCTTCAGCATTTGGAGGGTCTCTGGTGTCTGTTCCATATTCTCAAAATGTGGAATATTGAACGTATTGGCCACTGCATGCTTACTACTGTCAGTATTGGTAACAGTATGTAGACACCCCACTTTACTAACATCGTATTCTAGTTCATACATAAATGCATTCAAGTTAACTATGAATGGAAATTAGTTCATCACAAGTGTGTGACAAGCAGATTGAATTCAGAATCAATAAGCCTGTCAGATGTAATGGTCCTTTTCGTGTGGAACGCCAGAAATTGGGATTCACACACTGTACCTGTGTGTGGAATCCCCTGTGAGTGTGTGTTGGTCCACCCACGACGTGTATATACCGTACGATGTGTTTTGGTATTTTAAGTACAGAAACGACCGTGATGGTTGTCGTCAACACATATCTCAGTTCTAATACTGGGTGTTTACATTGATCACAGTTTACCGCCACACTCCTTTTAAGGGTACACATACATGCTGAATATGATTTGATATGATTGAATATTATCAACGTAGGATTGATTCTCCGTGCCAAGACATGTATCAGCTTCTTGTCAACCAGCCCAAACTTCATTGAAGACTCTGAATAGGTATTTTTCATAAAGCAGATGCAGTGACTACCGCCATTGTGTACAGAAAGCGTCTCGTGATTCAACAAAACAAAGTTGAACGATATTAAGACTTAAGCTATTTGTCTATTTCGTTATACGTTGTTTCACATCGAACTCTTCAACGTTAAGGTGTACAACCACGGGGCTTGATTACTTCGAACCTAGTGACTGATATTATGAAAGTGACTCACTGGGTTCCAAAACACACAATCAACAACGTTTCACCAAGCCTGCCCGATTTATATTTTGCCTCGGCCACGGACAGCTTAAAATCTATTATAAGAATCCCCTAAGGACCCAGCTACACGTAGATATCAAGGTGGTACGATTTAAGTACACTGTGCGCTATTAATTTCTTTCTGACAAAGATTTTAAACGAACCGATGCTTTAAAAGAAACATATTACAGATGTTGAATACACACAAACAACTTTTTCACCTTTCTCTGATCATCAGCATCGATGAACCAGCGAATGTTGTTGACTCATTACTTGAACGGATTCTTGTAATAATGCGCAGTAAGTAACAAGTAACAATTTTATTTCAGCCAACGTCACATCAACAAGGCCCACATTAACAGGCTCACTGCATCCAGACTCTACCATGATGGATCAAACAGATACTACCTACTTTGATCCCATCACGTCAAACTACCCCTCGTCAGCAGGTAATACGTCGTATACACTGCAGTAATTACTGACTAATAGATAGTGCGCACAACATTATATGTAGCATTTTTTCTCTGAGAGGCATGTTTTTAGACGTTGGTGAATCAGATAAGGACAAAACTTTATGGATGAGCAGCTTCTTTAATCAGGTGGAGCGACGTTTCGGTACAGTTTCTTGTACCGTTGCCTCTACTTGCTTGACAACGAAACAAGAAGCTGTATCGAAACGTCGCTCCACCTAATTAAAGAAGTTGCTCATCCATAAATCTTTGTCGTTATCTATTGTATGTAGCACATATGATATACTTTAATCTTATCGACCGATGTGATGTCCTTATCACAATGCTAGGAGGGAGACTGGAGTAATTTCAGCTTAGACTATGGGATTCTTAATATAAATCATGAATTCATCTCTGAGCAAGTGTCACGACTAGCAACCGACACTGGTAGTATATGAACCATGGCGGTATCTTACATATATGGATGCAGTGGTGATAATGATGGTGGTGTAGAAATTTGAGGATTTCAAATATCAGTTTCTCACAGAATATGTCTATCATAAAAGCAGCTAGTCAATTAAATGGTTGAACGTAGAAGATTGTCAAAAGCCGAAAACATCAACGGAAAATGAGTTCGATTGCGTCGTGATAGCTCATACAGTACATGTATGTTTCTTTCTATACGTCTCTTCTAAAGGGACGATACCTTTAGCTCAGCAAAGGACCATGGCAACTGCCACTGAAGGTAACCATCCATTCTTTGAACGAACGCCTGCTGAAATGTCATGTACATCTAGAGAGACTAAAGCTTTCTCGGTCCTTCGTCCTGGGGCAACAGATGTATTCCTCCAAGTTATTTTTATAATTAATCAAAACGCATGTATTTAATGAAATATAAATTAAGCAAATTTTGGAAATATGGTTAAATATATTGATATGCGTGCATACGCCACTGTATGAAAACATTTTTTTCATTGCTGTAAATGTTACAGAACGTTTTTGTTTAATTTCAATTTTTGTTAGGGCCAGTCAGCGCAACGTTACGAAGCGATCAGACGCCACACAGACTACGGGTAAATGATTTCCAGCTGCAATATTTGTTAATATATCATCAAAATGCAACTACATACGCATTTATATGTATTTTATATGTATATCCTATAATTATATGACATGACCCTGTTTATCAGTTGCGGTATTTTTGTTAGAACCAGTCACCTCAACGTTCTCAGGCGATCAGACGACAACTGCCACACAGACTACGGGTAAACGACTCCCGGCCCTTATATAATACGTAAAAAAGCCAGTAGATCGAACTATGACGTATCCAAGAACTATGAAGAGTCTGACGTCGCCCGGGGACACCACAGATCAGATAAGGGAAACATGGCTCATGGTGACACCAACCCTGCCAAAAGCTATCCACAAAATCTCCGCCACTTACTAAAAAGGAAAGAAGTGAGTTCAAGAATCCATGAAGAGTCGGATGAACATCTTGGAATTGAAATGCGAGAAGCAACTCCGACTAAAACCAGTGTCATCAGCTCACACTCAGATCCCAAAAAACAGGACCGCTGTCACATCCCTAATTTATGATGCGCCCGATGCAGTCCATGGACACATGGGAGTGAAAACATCAGAAATGCCTCCGCGTAAACAGGATTCTACCAGCAGCTCAGTATTTTACGTCTATCAATCGGGGAAGCGAAATGACATCGCTTCTGTAATTTATGAAGCGCCAGATTCCAGGGTATCTGGACATGCTGGAGTGGGAACACATAGGGCCGATGCTGGTCCAAGTTCGAGCTCCTACTCAACCTAAGTCATCTAGGAAGCAAGGAGTTCGAGCACGACTACTCTAAGCTAAGTCAGCTAGGAAGCAAGGAGATCTAGCACGACTACTCTAAGCTAAGTCAGTACGATGCTGTGACAAATCAGGAGCAGCATGGTATATACAGTGACCCCAGGCACCGTAACCTTTAAAGAGTCGACGAGGCAGAGAGTTCCAAGAAACCACATCAATGAAAGTTCCTCAGCTTAGTTGAACAGAAAGTGTTGTCATCAATACTGGTTTTATCACACGTGACACTCGCCAAAGATACATTAGCCATATGTACATGTATTGCTACGCCACTATTTTTAATCCTGTGTCCTTAACTCCCTCTAGCACAAGGACCATTTTACCAACATCTATTTTATGTGTTTATTATAATGTATATATTTCTTGTCCACACAAAATAGAAAATTAATAAAAAAAAAGAATTGTATTATCATTTATTACTTTATTACATGTGTACATATTGCAGTAAAATAGTGGTGGATAGTAGCGTATTCAGCATTTTTCAAGTGTACAGTTAGATAATTTTAAAATCTATAACTGTGATTGAATATATTTACTTAAATCTTCATTGATTTAGTTTAGCAATGTAGATCTGAAATACGCAGATACGAAGGTGCACAAGCCTCACATCGATGTTACTATCACAACATAATGCTACATGCGTTGCGTTCAGTGTCCCATGTTACAGTTGTAGTAATGGTGTTCAAGGAAAACTGGAGGGTATACAAGGAAAAGTGGACTAGTCATGCATGATGTATTCCGATAACCACCACCAATGTGGGTTTGTCAAGTTTAAATCGTTTTAGACATAGTCATATTAGGAGTTCAGTGTTAACCTCTAAAGATAGATGTTTGAAACTGCATGTCATTATGATGTAAAATCTGGCAACAATGATTTACACTTCCTTGTCAACTGCACACTCACATATAGTGTTAAATCAACAATGGTACACAGCTAATTATAAGTTTCTGGAAAACCTTTATCACAAACATGCTAAATCGTTTTCCTACTGACAACAGTACTTGTGCATGTTAAAATGTTGTTTTGATTAGACACGCTATACGACGATGTATTTTGTCCATAACCTTCTCCCATCTACAGTTTGACTGATACTAACGGTTAGGATCTGAATTTCTGTTTTACTGGCTTCTGTCTTTTGTTAGTTTATAACGTAACACCGAGAATCAGGCCACCTGTATGGCGTCACCTCCAACAGCACAACACACACAGTACAGAATACGATGGCCAGTAAAGAACCTAAAACACGAAGTGACGTGTGCGTCAGTGTCCGTGCCCACTGATCAGGTGTCTTAATTTTCTCGACACTGGAACCTCAGTTGGACAGTCTTCATAAAGTGGTCATTTGGAAGGCCATTTGCTGCACGTCAAGTCGAGTTATTGATCGTCTGACAAGTCCTGGTGGTACTACCTACCACTGACAAAGTCAGCTGTGAAATTTCCCATTTTAATCCCATCGTCTTTCAAGACAGTTGGCGTCTTCTCTACTAGTTGTAAAATAATAATTCCTTTATCATTATCACTAGACAACTAGTAGAAACTCAAGTATTTTACAAATTTGGAAACTGCAAGTTGTTTTCGATTCTTTTATGCATGTAGACGAGAAAATCATGAGAGAAATTGGCATCAAACATATCTATGACGTGGAATTCCATATCTATTATGGGCTACTTCGTGACGATGGCTTAATGTCATGTTATAACGTACACTATTCCGGAATTTTTATAGTATTTAAACGTTTGTGGTGCTGAATGCATAACGCATTCTTAAATGTTCTTAGATGATATCGAGTTTTGGTATCATCATCCTCACCTTCCAAATTCACGGGCACTACTGTATGTTTGGATGGTCACGTGGGAATAAAGCAGTATGGCGTCCTAACATTGTGCCATGTATTGATACGGGAACAAACAGAAAATGATTCAATGCTAAAAGGTTTCAAAGAATTTACTGTGAGCATGAAGCTCAGGTAGACACTCGAGCAGTAATATCTGTGTAACCCCTACTGTTTAAGGAGTATACTAGCTCTACATGTATTATCGTTTTAAGTGACGTACGGTTGTGCCGAAATTGATGTGACCACTGAAACCATTTCGAGTTATGGGAGGTTGGGCAAACCCCGCAATACGATGAACGAACCCGCGATGACTTCAATATAGCAGTAACATCGACATAACAATGTTTGAATGAAGTGTTTGGCTAAATACTGATTTTCATACGGACAATAAACAGTTTAAAGCAGTTTTATCGTAACACGAGTTTTTACACTGTGTGTCCTCCTGCAACTCAACACAGCAAACACTGATCAACACACATTCATCCTGTATTCCTTTGTGACTTGGGTTGTCAAGTCCAACGTTATCATAGTCATTGTTGAAGAGTAATATGAAACGCAGTCGAGTTGAGACCCCGATAATAAACCTAGCCTAAACTATCAAATACAGGTTGGGTCACCCAACCGTGAGTAATGGCGTTCTCTCAAAGAAACTAAAATAGATCTACCCGTTTAACCAACAAAGTGTCTCGCACAGGTCGTGAGAATGAGGAAGTTGTTTTCGTTGCCACAGCAGGAGTGTGACACGCTCACCTTTTGGCGAACACATAGTATTATATCTGTTTCATAGTGATTCATAAATGCAGTCATGCTTTTAATACAGTCCGAATTGTAAAATGGAGCCACTTTTCTCAAATATGTCCTTAACTGGTACTGTTGTTCAAATAATACAATTGATTCAGTTGTTTCTGTGATACACGGGGAGCGTTATGTGTCGGAATGTCACGAAGTGACAAGATAACAAATAAGGTAGAGTCACTCTTTGAACGTTGTCAGAAAGCTATTCAAACACAAGTTCAACTCGTATTAGGATCCGATAATCGTAGTTCTGAACTCCGTGATGTCCCTACATTAGACTCAACAACCGTGGTGTCCCTACATTAGACTGAATAACCGCGATGTCCCTGCATATGACTGAATAACATTGGTGTCCCTAAATCAGACTGAATACTAGATGTTCAATGTGGTGTTAACGTCATCATGAAAATCCACTCAGCATGGAGATATGTTTCAACATCGTCACAAAGGAAATGTTAAAACCAAATAGGCATACTCTAAAACCAATATTGCACTTTAATAGTGTCACGTGAACATAGTGTGTGAAACTACATCATGATCTACACATTATTCATCATTCACGGAGAAGGGGATATTATTGGTTACACAGGACGTAAACAATCAAGCCGAACCAGGAAAATGTAGTGAAACGGTATCAGTTACTTATTGTCCCCAACATTATATCTATGATCAAATCGCGTGTACGTTTTCCTTATTGATCGTGCCTTTAAAATAGCCTCAATTCACATACGCAGTTTACCTATTCTCAATCCTTACTGATCAGCTGAAGCCATATGGAATAATTGTCTCAAACTACTCATCCCCCTCGTTATCTGAACCAGACAAGCCAGTGACTGGAAGCAATAGCAGCAACCCTCACGATTCCACACGCTATCAACCAAGCCACTGAGTCTGACCATTAGCCCATGCTGTTACGTCTTACTACAATAGGTCGTGTTCTTACACAGGATCACTCGGTGTCATTCCTCCAAAAAAGAAAACGTTTCACAGCGGCCTGATTTTATAAATTGCTATACATTTTAAACCAATTTTTTTTACAGTTTTTAACTATTTCTGGACTTGGTTATATATACATGTGATGATCGACTCTTTGGCTGATGATTTATCCCAATTTGCATCGTGTCCAATATTTACTGAACTTTTCTGTGGCAATCATGTCACAATGAACTAAATGTCGGGTTCCATAAGTACACGTGAATGTATACCTGAAAACGCTGTAAAAATATGAACGTACAAGAATTTACGAGGAAATAACTCGATAAATCAAAGAAATGTCACATCCACAACCAAATGCCGATACTCTCTCAGAAACACTGACATGCTATTGGGTTCTCTTACAGTAAATACATTTCGTGAATTCATAATCAGTTCACTTACAGAAATGGAAAATACGGTGGTGCCGATAGCTTCGAAAACAAATGCTTAAATCAACATGCAATAACTGTCATGTAGAATGGCCCATTAACTTTCAATGTGTGTTATGAACAGTCTGGTAAAAAGAGAGTAAACACATGATAAATGGTGACCATAAGTGAAACAAACTGGAAATGTTTCCCCGTACATTTAACACGGATAGTTGTATTATTATCGAGAATTATATTATTATAATTGGGATACGGTGACGAGTCTACTAATGGCAGCGACTCTGACCCCTCCATCCCGTTAGTCGCTACTAGCATGGGTTACTAAAGATAAATCAGTTCTAACCAGGATCTTCATAGGTACTTGGGTGTTTAGAGGAACATATGTACGACAAATAAGAGCCTTCGTGTCCTTATGATTGTGTTACGTTTAAACAGTAAACCTTGTAACGTCCGGGTGTGCCTAACAGGATTTGCCGAGGAAAACCTACACCAAATAGGTTTCACGTCAAAGTTACAGATAAGACCCAACAGGAATGTGTAATGGTTTTCACGAATATAATGACGGAAGAAGGAAAATAACGTGCATTTGCGACTGATATCGATGACTGAACCTAATAACTGATGGGGTCCAACCCATAGAATCTACTCCGATAAAAGGCAGAAATCAAGATAAACAAACAGCTAGTCTCTCAAATGAACATATTTGCAGAAATAAAACAACCCTTAAAAGTAAAATTATAAACACAATAAAAAGGATCCCAGAGAATTTCTTCATTTTAGACTGTCACATTTTCTAGACTTGCGTGGGCTTTCATGGGATATATTTGATTCAGGGTCTGCATGACAGACTACCACCAAGTGTCAAATCTACTAAAGCCTTGAGTCCACGTTTCTGTAAGAGACGATCAATTCACATTTAAAAGAAGTATAAAACAGTTTTACATGTGTAGGCAGCGGGTGTCGGCAAAACTGCACGTCCACTAAACGACAGACTAACTATTTTCTAAGCTGCAACATTCCGTACTCCCCCAGGTACATGCGTCATGCAGTCAGTATTTCCACTTCAGATATGCATGTGCATGTACCCTAACCTGCGATTACTTTTACTGTGTTAATTTACATTACACAAAAAATATCAATGATGTTTTTGTAACTTCCCGACTAATTGTTATCAACAGGATATCATGCAAATATTTGCTAGTATATGATCGTGGAAGAATAAGCATGTTATGATGTTGTCTGTCGTTTGTAGCATAAAGTACCTTTTGAACATTTTGTGATCATCATATTATGACTCTTTTTCGTAACTTCAGTGGATCTAGCGTTATACACACGGGTATTTATACATACCAATCCGTAAGTGTGGTTTTACGCGCCGCTGTTAGCAGCAATACAGCAAAACCACTACGAGGAACAACAGAAATGAGCTTCACACATTGTACCCATGTGGGGAATCGAAACCGGGTCTTCGGCGTGATAAACAGACGCTTTAACCATCAGGCTACTCCATCAAGTATATATGATCATAACCGTTTAATGGTGTTTTGTATTTTTATAAATCATGCATATAGAAAGGGAAGAAAAGGACACTGATATCAAGCAAAAAATTGGATTTAAAAAACCCATGCGGCACGTTCAACCGTAGTTGACAGAGCAGCTGCAGGGAGTCATCGTCCCTGATTAACAAGATCCGGTCTTGTGCTTTTAGCTGCGTAGTAGGTGTATAGATTTTACCACGGCTTCGTCTCATTTTACTGAGATGATATTTTACGAAAGGTGTTTGAACAACCTCCAATTCCAGGACACTGCTGCAAAGTATACCCAATGTCTGTCTGAAGGTAACAATTGTTCTGTGTTTATATAGATGACTTCCCGTAAAGACTGTTACATCATAAACTTAAGAAGTAGGAAATCAGTGAAGGGTTTCAACAACTTTAAACAAAATTTGACGTCCGATTTGTCCCAGTCTAGTCCTTCTGCAAGAATCTAACATATTGTAAGATCCCATGTTATCATCCTTTATCATCATTTGTATGGCTACAAACTTATTCACATATGGCATCAAGAACTGTGGCAGTGTATAAAGGTGACTCTTGTCTTCTCTTATGACGTGTGAAGTTTTCGATGAACTGTTTCAAAACATGTACCACCGAAATACTGTTTTTGTTTTGTATCTTTTTATTAATTTTATTTCCATAAGGGTGCGAGATAGATTCTTCATCCTTTAAAGGAAGACTAGATATTCCTGTTTATTTTTCATAAACGGCTAATTTGTATGAAATTGCATTCTTCTGGTTCATTCTCCGTGGGAAGGATGTTGTTTACAGAACTGTTCTGAATGGGACCAGCACGCAGTTCTGGGGCTTGCATCTCAGGTCCTTCTCCTGTCTGAGGTGCAAGCGGTCTCGGTGTCGTATTTGTGCACACAACATCTTCATAAAGATGTGAAACTTTATCAGTTCCATAGTCTTCCAGTAGCGTGTGGTAAATGGCACAATTTGACACTGCAGTGTCTGACTTGCCCCTCATTGTTGTGTCTTCATTTTCTGGTATCACATCCATGTTTTGGCTCATTAAGCCTCCGAGGTTGACTTGCGTGCCCACAGTCTGCCACGTGTCCTCAATGCCACTTGCAGAGCTTGCGTTAACCATATGAAGCATGAAGCCTCCATGTTTGGGCGTTGTTTGTTTTACTTTAACCCTGTAAAGGAATAAACACACCTACACTAACATAGTGACCTTTAAGAGTATGTAAATACTTCCGTTTGGTATGGATACCTTCAAATATGCTTCCTTATTTACGTTTCGCGCATAACTGTTCACACGCATATCAAATGTATATGTTACAGTCAGATGGTGAAATTAGTCATTTCGTGAAATGACTAACAATGTCAGTCATTTCATCATGACTAGGAGGGTGATATATTAGCGTCATTTTGTGTTAGAACAATCAATTTACTTCAGTTATTTCATGAAATTTTATTTCATCTCTATGTGGTGGACAGGGGGTTGTCAGGTATGGCTGCTCTGAACTCAGCAAGCTCCAAGCAAAAAGGTGTAAATGCTTCAAAACTGATGTGCAACGGTCGCATTTCACGAAATGACCAATTTCACAATCTGACTGTAACATAAATATAAGGTCTTGCAAACGATAGTGGAGATGTACTTGAAGTTGAATTGAGGTACTTACAAGTACGCAGCCAGGATCAGCACAGCTATGAGCAGCGTCCCAGATAGGATTGCGAGGATCGGCACCGTTGCACCTATCCCAGAAGAGATGAAAGGCGTAACACGTATCGTCTGACGTTCAAACAATCTCTCACCCCTCCCCCTGCTACGACACACTCATGTTGTAAATACTCATGGTGTACCCTTCCCTACCCCCCACCCCCACTGTATTTACATACTCACAATGGAAAGATTATCAATAACGCACGCACGCACGCACGCACGGTATAAAATGTATTATGCTCAAATGGCTGCTATGCTATAAAATATTTATATTTACATAATAAAATTATTATTTTGTGAGTGTTATTAATCTGTAGTTCGATTACTCAAACACAGTTTTACCATTTCCACTTGGAACACACGACGCGTCGTTTCCAGGGGCTGCCGTAGTCGCCATGGATTTCTGTGAAAGAAAAACAGATCTCAAGTTTTACTTGGAATGGCATCAGTACATATTTGCTTAAGCTTAAGCAGCTGGAATATCTTAAATGAATCAAATATTTAAGCAGCTGCATATTTGGTTAATGATGAATTAACCATGTTGAATTAACCATTAATTCATGTTGAATTTTAGGAGTACAGAAGTACATATTCGCGATGAACCAAGCAATGTACTCACATCGGCCTCAGCGTCCTGTCGAATTTCCTGCATGGATAAAGTAATACGAAAGTGATATATTGCGCTGACTATTTACGTTGTTTTCCTTTCCGTTTTTCGGTAACAATTTCCAACTTCCTTACCTTTTAAGATTAAAAAATAAAATAAATGGGTCCTGTGCGTTCATAAGCTTCTTTCTTCAGGAGAGTGCGATGCTTTTTAAGTGGACCTGCCCTGATGGCATATAATTGTACATGCCATGGATGAAAAAGCATTTAACACTCTGTAATTAACGACTTTTCTTTAATGATTGATAATTTTGCTCAAACCCGAGTTTGCCTCTCGAACATTGTAAACATCACGTCAATGACAAAAATATGTCGCCACATGTCGGTGATATGATGTTTGCCTTTTATCAGCTTTGCAGTGGGGATGCTTTCCAATATTATACGTATGCTTCGGACAGACATTGGACGAAGCAGATAAAAAGGTTTATTGATGTGGAGAGGGAAAAAGGAATTTATGACACAAGATATAGTTAAATCTGTATTTGCAACGATTCCGGAACTATTGAACTATTGCTCACCACAAAAAGAAACTGCATGTTTTGTCCGTGCATATTAAACGGAAGTTGCTTCAAATGAATACATCCATAAACAGTCTGCAGCGACATAAAGTGAGCACAGTATGTGAGCTGTCATACGACCACACAGCCTTGTCTCCTTTATAGATAGACCTAAGTGATATAACTTAAGTATACCTAACAGCAAAAGAAAGGCAACTGGAGGTGTATTGTTCACGACAATAAAATCTACTCAGTTCATATCGTTCATGATTACACTGGCTTTCAGGTATGGGCCACCTGCCACTGATGAACAGTAATGACATGGTATTCCCTCAACTAAACAAAATATATTGCATATCAGTAGCGCATGAGACCTCTCTCACCCTCTTACATGTATGCGTTTCGCGTGTCATTGAGTGAAGAAGTCTCTGGATGAAGGTTAACTGACGTTAACCTTTTTCCAGCTTCTGCACACTTTAGTGTTTCCGCTTATATTAGACATCCATGTTCACTATTTCGTTTATTAAATTATATCGAGCATGTTCAGGATTTTGAAGTACATAAGAAATTATAACAACGGGAGTGGGCTTACCCAGACTACAAAGGATTTTCAAACATTGTCATAAATTTGTTAAATGCTGCTTGGGCAGTAAAAAGCGTGAATGAAGCATGACCACAACGCTACTAACATGCGCATGCGCCTTGACCTTGGGATAATGCGCATGCGCAACGCCAACGTCTAAAACGAGAGATCGCGAGAACGCGATTTCGTGTTTTTGTGGCCTTATTTGCGAGATTGCGAGATTTGACAGCATGTACAAATGTCGTATTCTCGTGTTATCGACTTTTAACAGAAACGTACTCTGTACCAAAAACACGAGAATGCGAGATCGCGAGAACGCGAGATTTTTTGGGGGCTTTTTAGGCTTGCTTCCAAAGGTCGAGATCGCGAGAATGCGAGATCGCGAGAATGTCCCTTACAGTATTCCATATTTGAGGAACAGTTTTACCTTCTACAATCACGGATACCTCTAATTGGCGCATTATCTGTTGTTCGTCCAATTTCGCCCCTTGCGTGCTGGATGACTTACTGTGTGTGAAAGACATAGCAAATGCTACTGCCTCTCAGAAAGTAACATTTAACGGTGAGCGGTGTGTTGGCGAGCTTTGTTCCGGTATTTCTTTTCTTTTTATTTTTTTTTTTTATTTTATTTTTTTTTTATTTGCGAGCGACGTGACGTCGGAGAAGGACATCTTTGAAAACTGTAGCACTCACACGTCGACGGAGTGAGTGAGAGAATTTTGTTTTACGCCGCACTCACCAATATTCCATCAATATGGCTTCGGTCTGTAAATAATCGAGTCTTGACCAGACAATCCAGTGATCAACAGCATGAGCTTCGATCTGCGCAAATGGGAACCGATGATATGTGTCAAGCAAGTCAGCGAGCGTCACCACCCGATCCCGTTAGTCGCCTCTTACGACAAGCATGGTCGCCTTTCATCGCAAGCATGTGTTGCTGAAGGCCTATTCTACCCCGGACCTTTACGGGTCACGTCGACGGAGGACTTGTAGAGGAGTAATGTGATGGCAACCGAAACCTCTCCACTTCACATCAAATGGAAGTCCATAAGTACACGAACTAAATATTTAACGGAATCTATCTATTCAAGTCAATCGTTAAAAAAACACTTGTCTGGAAAGACCTGTGCCCATCAAAGCATTATCCAGCGCCCTTGTCAGAAGTAAAAAGCCGAAACAAAATGCATACAATGAGAAGCTATGAAGTAGACACAATCTTTATTCATCACATGAGCAGCTGAATGAGTAAACAACCATGAATGAGAAGGTATCACATAAAAGAATAGATCACACCCACCTAATGCATTGTATTGCAATGAGATAGGTATCAGAATGAGTTTAACGTTGCAAAAGCAATGACAATATTTTTATCACGTGTCTGTATTCATGTATGTCTGTGTTAGAAAGCCATTGTGTGACTGGACATTAAAAGTACTAGAATCCATTGTTCACAGGATAAGTGTAATCCCACATATCACATACACATATATGTTACAGAGGATTAAACTGACACAAGATTAAAGTGAGAGAAAATGCTATTACCAATGA
Organism: Haliotis asinina; assembly: GCF_037392515.1. Taxonomy (NCBI): domain Eukaryota; kingdom Metazoa; phylum Mollusca; class Gastropoda; order Lepetellida; family Haliotidae; genus Haliotis; species Haliotis asinina. The sequence goes on from NC_090285.1 coordinate 40,860,957, forward strand.
TAACCGTTGATCTTTTTGTACCAGGTAACGTGTGTGGTTAGTTAGTCCTGTGCTCAATGGGACAAGCTAATTATTCAAAGTTTTTCATCGTTCGCAGGGTTTCACTTGCAAATGTTTGCATCTAATGACCTAGAAAAACAGACTGGCGAGAGTGGGAAAAAAACACTTCTGAGCAACAAACTAATAAACTAATAAATTATCCCCATGAACAAAAAATAATAATGACACAAACTGCCTGTCAAAGTTTTCTTTTGTGAACTGAAATACGTGTTACATGATTTTATGCGAAATGTGGGTCAGTATCTAAATTATTTCATTCTATCTTTAAAACAAGCACGTGATGTAAAGATTATTAGAGACGGTGTAACATGCTTTGATAAGTTGCAGTTCATGTTTTCATTTCCAAATTCTCCAAGATATTGTGAATGTAAACCAGATCCCAGCACTTATGAACAGCAAGGAAGTTCAGATGATATTCAACTTGCTTGCTATAATGAATGCGATGTTAGAATGCAGATAGTGGCTTGTCCGATACCCGTGTTACCATAAACTTTGAAATGTCGAATTCGTTGAAATAAATCAAAACGAATAATTGTTATAGAAAACAATATTTCCTTTGTCCCACCTGGCATTTAAATGAGTTATTATGTGGATGTTTGGATGATTGTCCTGCATACGTCCATGTCACAACTTTGGGTATACGTGACTTTTAATTGCAATAAACTCCAGATCTGGTACTAAAGTAAACCCTATGGCTTTATTAAGTATTAATGACTTCGTGTTCTTTGGGTCAATAAAAACAGATACACATTGGCACTTCTGAAGACATTTGCGCGCTAGATGTGACATAATCACCTTGGCGTACCCCCTCCCTCTGTGTTTTTCCAGCACGTGTAACATCCCAATGCAGCCATAGTGGTAGGTGATGGCAAAGCCAACCATCTCTCCCTCACTGTTGTAAAGGCAACAGGAAGGTAGTTTTCGAATCATTTCTTGAATGTAACCTGCAGAATGTTCTCTTCTCAAATTCCAGGAAGCATCCACCATTTTGGCTTGATCTTCTTTGAGGCTCGTAAGCGTAAAACCTTCTGGCACTGGTCTGAAAATAAAGTTTATGCATATGAACCGCGAGGATCACTTACACCTGATTTGTCGAATGAGCTGGCATCATTGTGATTACATTAGTAAATATATGTGTATGATCCTTGTGTCACCACATGAAATATGTTTAAGTGCTTGAGGGAGAGAGTTTAGTTTTACGCCGCACTCAGCTAGATTCCAGCCATATGGCGGCTGTCTGTAAATAATCGAGTCTGGACCAGACAATCCAGTGATCAATAACATGAGCATCGATGTGCGTAATAGGGAACCGATAACGTGTGTCAACCAAGTCAGCGAGCCTGACCATCCGATCAGTTAGTCGCCTCTTACAAGCATAGTTGCCTTTTATGGCAAAGATGAGTTGCTGAAAGCTTATTCTACCCCGTGAGAAATATTTTTAAATGTCGTAGAGTATCCCCATGAGTGTTAAAAGAGCCAAACGTTTTATATAACGTCGAGTGTTTTATATGACGACAATGGAAATTTATTTAATGTGATTGTCTAATGTACGTTCATCCACCTTCCACATTGTATTTTCTGGAAGGAGGTGACTTGCCCGAGACATAAAATAGAGTCTCTTCATGAATAAACCGAAAACCCAATAGTCCCTTGATACAACAGTCGTTCATTGGCAGCAATGTTTCTACTGAGGTATGCCGTATGTTAATGGCTATGCTTAATATCAGGATTATCAGTAAGCAAGGTGACACACTATTCGACTGTTCGATAAAAGCTATCTGCCAGTCAATGAAATGACGTCCGCGTTAAAAGGTGTTAATTAAAACAACTTCCATTTTATGGTGCCCCACGCGCTGGTATGACAGGCAATGACTGAAGACCTAACTAAATCAATGTGCGTGTCACTGCTTACTTGAGTTCCAGGGTATCTTCCGTCACACGGAGGAACACGGCAGTCGACCCCAGTGAAATGGAAACTTGATGGTGTTTCATCACTTCTATTACAACAGACATCAGCCTCGTGTCCACACCTAAATAGTCAATGCATATTGTTTATAATAATTTCTACTGAAAAGGATATATTTAGAGACTTTATCAGAATATTTAATCAGACACATATTTGATTCAGAATATTTAATCAGAAGTGGGTGCCTACGTAACCGGATCACGTATCTATATGAAGGCATAGGATCCTGTTATTGTCATGATGGTCAGGTTGGAGAGGGTGGGTTTAGTTTTACGCTGCTTGTAACCATGCAGGGAATCGAACCCTGTTCTTTGGCATGACGAACGAATGCCTTAACGACTAGGCTGCCCAACCGCACAAGTTCAAGTCGGAGAGCAAGAGTATATCACACTACATCAAGTAACAACTCAATACACAAATAAATTTCTCAATTATAGTCTTTCAGTTGTCCTATGTACCTGCCGTACCCTTTTGGCATTGTATGAAAATGATGACATCATAATGTAATTATAGTTAGCGAGTAGATTTAGGAAGATGACATACTGTGGGTGCAAAGCTTTTCTGATGTAATTATTTGGCGTTTTCCTAATTGGTATGCACACTGATAAGGCAATGGGGAACCAAACATCATAATTGATGATTTGTAATTGGAGATTCGAAATCAGATTAGTCTTGTACATATTTACATTTATAACATCATCTCAACTGCCACTGAATCGATGTGCACATCCAAAGTAGGATGCTGCCAAAGTAGTCCTACCGGGTATTCATTTACTACTTGGTAAGGAGAGGCAAATTTGAACAAGATACTGCATGACACAGATTTTTATTTACTAACACATTAACATATCAAAAATATTCATGTGGCCATTTAGCAATTACTTATATTTGTTTGGGGTTTGTTTTGCAAGTAAAGTACGTGTACGCAGGGGCCTACAATAGTCGCGTATGAACAAAACAATCCAGTGACCTATATTATGAGCAACATCCACGGTGAATGTGTATGATGGCATCCAGCAAGTCACCGAACCCGACAATACGATGCATTAAACGCCTCTAACGACAAGCATGGGTTGTTTTGCCCTATTATAACACTTATAACACGGAAGCCTACATCCGAATATGTGGCGACTTACATTCAAAATTCTGTTTCCTTGACCAGTCTATGACCTCATTGTTTAGCAGGAGGCCCCTTAGAGCGCCCGGATCTGTAGCATAGACGTTCACAGAGGGCTCCAGAAACTGCAAGTGAAAATCAGTTAAATGTAGTTCAGGTCGTGCCTGAGACAAAATTGCGTGTAGCTCTATCTGGCAATAAGAGTGGATGGTGCGTCATTAAAATATATGTGTTTAGCATGGTACGATATTAGCATATATCTACGATCCCAAAGGTCGTCCCAGTGTAGAGTTTTCCTCACCTTGTGGGCGCCTAGAATGAATTGGGTTAATGGACATGTAAATTCATATCCTCGGTATGTTATGTACACATCCTTGCAAGTTGGAATTTTCCTGCGTTCAAAGTCTGACAGCTGACTAAGGACCAATGCCTTTCGCTACAGTGCCTTGTCTCACCTCAATCCACCTGTAACCGCCTTCGATTGACAATATTAGGTATGTCAGGGTACAAATGTATACCATTAAGGAGAAGTATTGTATCTTCCTTCATTTACACAATCGTGTGCATATCGACATCTATTCACATTTACAACTCTTTTTGGATTGCTGACAGATGTTGATTTCAACGTACTCGTGGCTGCTGTAAACTAGGACAGTTAATTGTATATGAGCCCAACTGTTAATGAGCCCTGTTAAATGCCGTTTTAATATATATATATATATAATTACGGCGTTTTTCGGCATATTTGTATCGCACATATGTGCAGCCCTTAAACCCCGACAGGTCTTAAGTCCCGACTGAGTACGAGCACAACCAGGACACATTTTGTATCTCAGTCTACACAGATGCATGTAACGTCTGATCACTGCACAACATATCCCTTGAGTAGACCAAGAATATGTTAAAAAGACAATGTTGTTGAGTCACTTCCTAATGAAACCAATGATCACATACATTATGTTTGAGGCATTACATACCTGTAAAGATCGTCCGTTTGTGCGTACAACCAGCGCTTTAAATTCAGGCCATGTGTCCACGATGAAGTCATATCCCTCTATAAAATGTTCTAACCTGGCTGAAATTTCACCACAAATCTGAAATCGAGCAGAACATGTCCCTGAGTGCAGAAATTGTATGAAACATCATTTCAGTTTTGTTCTATCTATTCTCATCTGAAATACCAGGCAGAATTATTGATGTTATATTTCATAACATATAGGACTTGCTGTTTGTTTGATATACTCAGCGTTTTCAGATGTGGATAGAACTAAACTGCCTTGCCTGAAACATACATAAACGTCCAGGCATCTCTATTGTGTAAACAGGTGGAGTTGAGTGGAGTGTCTCTGTACAAACTAGAAACAATCCATTTATTTAGCACCGTTTTAAATGTGTTAGACTTTTTCTGTGCGTATAGCAACTAATGCTATACATTCACCTCTGAATACTTTACACATGATTAAAATTGCTCTCGTGTTTCATCGGTTTTAGGAACAAATATCCTCATTTTCTACCAAACATGCATGCAGTTACTAAGGTTATGGATTTATCAGAGTGTTAGTCAGATAAGATAGAAAACTCTACCTTAATCCACCCATGACGTTTAGTGACTTGGTGCATGACGTCTCTCATTTGATTCTCCAAGAGTATCACAGGCATAATCATCGGTACGAATGATGATCTGAATTCAGCCCAACAGATTTCCTTCAGTATATACAAGAGATTATACAATGGTGGATACCTCGTGACACAGATACGTTAATTCTGTCGGTATGGTATATGTGGAATTTATACAAAAGTTTATTAGAAGATAAAAGCACAGGAATTCAATCCTGGAGTATTGTACGGCGGAATCATTAGTTTGTATCATAATATCACACGCATTTATACCACAAGCACAGACAGACGACGTTAAGGAGAGTACAGTAGTACAGATCTCCACAAAAAAATTAGTACACAACAGGAATTTTCCTACTACGCGTATCAACGTTATTCTCGCGGAGCTGGGCATATATCATTGTATATATTATAATTATATAACTATATATACATATACATCTTTAGCGTTTAGGTACACAGACCCTCTGCTAGGGGAGCGAAATGGCTGTGGTTTAATATGTTAATTCAATGCTGTACATGCGGCTTATACTCAAAACGTGTGTCGGGACAAATCTGTAGGGGGCCAATTCCATACAATAGCACACATGACGTAAATGCACTGTTGCAGCATAAGAAACAATGTCGAAAACGTGCATCCAGTAGATGTTTATATCTGAGATGTGACTCTCTGTAAATCAACGAAGATGGCATGTTATGTTCACTGACTGTGATAGTTCAACTATTGGCCTTACTAACGGATAAGCCACAATGCTAAATTTACTTTAAAACTTAACGTTAAATAAACCAGGAGCAGAAAAAAACGTACCGCAGAGGCAGATGTGTTCAAGAATATGAGATTACGTACTCCACAACCGATGTAGTTCTTCAAAGCATTTGCTTCACCAACTTAAATACGTGATATTTTGTAGCAGAATTTATAGGCACGTTGTCCGGTTCTATCCGTGAGGCAAAATGAGACCATTGCCTAATTATTACTTTTCTCCAGAAGAATGATTCATTTATCTTCCTAGAAGACGTCATGAGTGGTCATGATTCACAGATTTGATGTCACGGTGATATAACTTAGAAGACATGTTGTAGAGGGTAGTGTTGCTTAAATCCGCCACTCGATTCAACCCGGTGTCAAAAGGCGAGAGTGAGTTCACGCTGAATCTCAGCGCTGTTTCTGTCCAATACCGATGAGTCATCTGTCAGAAATGTAGTAAGAAAGATTTTTTCAACCAAATTTAGTTAAATACTAAAATCGTGTAGAATCCATATTTTGAAATACCATAGTCACTGACAGTAATTTGGGACTGTCAATCGCTGGTGCAATAGACAGAGATATTGCGACATTCAAGCCATCTTATTTGGTAACTCTTTGTGTCATTAATTCATGGTTGCTGAAACAAATCAATTTTCAGTAGTGGCATATTTTGTATACAATTAATCGTGGGTTCTTTGATGAATGTTTCACTAAACAATAGAGCACAGAAAGAACCCTAAAAATATTAAACGTGCAAGAGCTGCGTTGGATCCTCTTCTACTCTCAGCTGTTGCCTGTGTGTTAATATCTGTTCGTACCAGATATTTGGACCTTTTGCTACTACAAATGTACAGTGTTAAATAATCAATGTCCCTGTGAGAATATTTGGCTTCTTATCAGTACAGGGAACGAAAACTAACATTTCAGAATAACTTTCCTTCTTAACTACATCACAGGAGTTAGTGGATAAATCTTATTTTACGCCGCACGCAGCAAATATTCCAGCCATGTGGCGGCGATCCAGTGATCAATAGCATGAATTTCGATCTATGCAACTGGGATATGATGACATGTGTCGACCAAGTCAGCGAGTCTGACCATCCGATCCTATAGTTACGTCTTAACAACAAGCATGGGTTACTGCAGATCAATTCTAACCTGGGTGCTATATGACAGGTAACGTTGAAATTAGAAATTAGCAATTGCTTACGACATGCTACGTGATTCAGCAAAGCACAGTACCAGAACAGAAAACAACATCGTGTCTGATCATACACAGTATTCATATTTCCCAGTATCACTGTTGCGTGCTCACCATGACGAGGTGATGTATACAAAGAGATCTCAGTTCTGTTCAGCAACTGTGGGATGACCATGTAGGTACGAGGTCCTGTTGCAGGGACGACCTGATTCAGTGTTGTACTTCCTAATTTACGCTTCTCTTAGACTAATTATAGCCAGTCGTTATGTGGTGGTTTGTGGTGACGTGTGTTATAGAACCGCAGTCTTTCTTAGACAGGGAGACATATGTCAGGTTTAACCCCTTCAAAACTGTGAAGCATATTTATGTGCGTGATATATTCAGAATTTAATTGGACTTCAAAGTGGGAGTTGAAGAAGAAGGGCATATATGTCCCTGTGGCACCCATGGGGTTAAAGCGATGTCGTATTATGTTCATAAATGTTTTCAGTATTTTCATTCATTCATTCATTCATTCGACTCGTGAATATGTATCTCTATCTCTAAATCTATATGTACATCCATCTTTATTATACTCTCTGTCTATATTTGATGGGAGGGAAGGACATGACTCAGAAATACATTCATGAGTGCCAGTTATGAATTAGCATTTAATGATGAAATTGAAGCATTGATATACGGTTTTTGACGTGTGTGTGTCTGAGAGAGAGAGAGAGAGAGAGAGAGAAGAGAGAGAGAGAGAGAGAGAGAGAGAGAGAGAGAGAGAGAGAGAGAGCTCAGATCAGCGGTGGATTTCGAACTTCCTGGCAGAATGCATGGTTAGTTGGCGGATTTCCTATTCATCGTCATTAGAACATTTCCGCTTCTTACGATAGGGGGTTAATGGCATTTCATATATGTGCGATACAGATTCGTGACATATCGATATGCTGGAAGCATTAACTAATGAATGTAATACTTGCAAGTAAACAAAAGCCTTGATATTGATAGAAAATGTACTTCAAAAATTGAACTACGCTTCTCTGTCCGGCTTCTTTTTTAGTGACTGTATTTACCTGCCGCTGAATATACATAGAAAAACATCATATACTGATATTCTAGTGTTCTATGGTGTGTTGTATGGTGTTCTATTCAATTTGGTTTTAGTCCTAATTACATAAGTAATGTAGCTGATAAGAACAAAACACGCAAATATCGCTTAAGAAATGTAACCGTTTTCGTAAAAAGATTGTCGAGAGCCTATAAACGCTTTTCAAAATACCATTTTTCGTCAATTGAATTCAGGTTTAAACAGCAAAATCTTAAAATCGGTCACTCATACGCTCTTTAAAATCATCACTGAAAACGCTGAGAGGAATTGTTGTTTGAATAGGTAGAACTATACTACAGTAAGAGGGAGACAAGTGAATGGGGGTGATTAGATTGTGACATCATTGTTCACGTGCACATACCCCGACGACGATGGGTTTTGTAATATGACTTAATGCATTATCTGACCCAGACACGATTATTTACAAACCGCTTTCGTTTCGCTGGAATACTAATGTGCATACAAACAAACCTAGATATGTAAAAGACTACCATTACTTAAATCATTTAGCATGAAAGGTCTCGTCTTCTAAGGATACTCCAGATATATGCTTCAAGGTATGACGATAAGTGCTGACTGCCACGGTTAGGCGATTGCGCTCCCCTAACAATACCAGCCTGGTGTGCTCTTTGGTTTTTACTTCGTTTAACAGCAAACGGAGTCCATATCAGTGCGCAGAAGGCACTACGTGTGTATACCGGGTGTTGCTACCTACAGCCCACACATGATGACATAGTGATCGCCGATCGTTATTGAGGCACCCATAAATTGATAGGTCTGTCTAACATGGACACTTCACGGTGTCCGCTTCTTTTGTTCAGGTTACTAGTCCATTCAAACATGGTTAACTGGCAGACAGGGGGTTTAGTTGAAGTGTGTTCCGAAAATACTTACAAATGTATGACCATTTAATAATCAGACATTTAAATATTCACAGACTATAAAATTACTGACCACACGAACCCATTCAAACAAACAAAGTCTGTTTGCCTGCCAGTAGATTGTTCTCCTGGTACAGTTTGTACCAGGCGTACAAACGTTCTTCTCTTGTGTTGCAAACTTCCTCCTGCATTGATCTCTAGTCGAACAATTTCTGTGTGGTTCTGCTTTCTGTACATTTCCATAAACTTGAATTCATGAATTGTGATGTCCTGTTCATCACCTCGATGGTTTTGGATCTCAGTAAGTGGTAATACATTTGTTCTGGGTGTTGATGGAAGCTGGACAATCCTTCTTGCAGCAGCGCCAATGGATTCGTGTTTTCTTTCTTATCTTGTCCATGACGTTTTCCCAACGCCAGTTGACCCAGCGCGCCATCTGTGACAACAACGACATCTTGTAGTACTGTGATACCACGTGGACGTCAGATTAGATAGGTGTGGCCTTGTCACTAATTATTTGCGTGAAGTGAAGCTCGTCTCCAAATTAAGAGGCACATTGACCAGTTTCGTAACGGTCTGTTTGTGAGGTGTTACTCTTGGTCGACCTAATGTACGCACATATTCACTGTATTTTGTCTGGAGATGACGTGGTTGTAAGATGCTATTTAACGTGGAGAGCTCGTGCCACAAAGCTCTGTCTTGTTCCTGCCTCTAACATGTCAAAAACAGAGACGCCATATATCAAAAACGTTTCGCTGAGTTCACAACAATATTAGAACAACCTTCAGTCTGGTCCCACCACAATAATGTACAACAATACAGTAACACGTGTCACTGAAAATGTCGGGTTTTGTCCTGATCACGTCAGTGAACATTCCGAAAAAGTCTTGCGCGAAGTCGGATTGTTTAGACGAAATTCATAACGCGTTGTGAATAGAATGATCGTTTCATAAATACATAATCATTAAATCATACAACCTGGTTCCCAAATAATATCAGCAAAAACACGGAATGGTACCTACTTTTTAATGCATAGTGACTATGTCCCCAAATGAATGTGTAATCGTAAATCCAATTAAGAGCTCTGACATTTGGCCGACACATCTGTTGTTAACATGCAAATGATTATGGGAATGTCTTATATTACATACACTACAACGTTTTTATGTTTCTTGCGTGCGCAATAAACAGATGCAAAACAGGTGTCATTTTCGCAATTCATAAGCAATTTGCGAAAATGGAACATTAGAGGTAGACAATTTCTTTTTCATACAATTAAGCTGGGTTTTTTTCAATAAAATCCCATAATCAAGGATTGGTTACTATCACATATCACATGGAGTATGTATGAATGACAGAAAATTTTGTTCCAGCAACAGTGGTATAGTAACCGTTGTCGTGATTTGATCATTAATGAAATACAACTAATCTACTGAATGCGTGTCTCAAATGATACACCATTGATGAGATATGCATTCCAAACAGCGCAGACATAACAGCCAATATACCCATCCGTGTACCATTGCAAGTCGTTTATTCTGGCAAGATTTACGGAACCATAAGTGAGGTCTTCAAAACCACTTGCAGTGCTGATGTCAAGATGTATCCATTTGATAAACAAACATGCAGACTAGAAACTGTTTCCATACCTGGGGTTGTTCGGATATCTCAAGAACTCGGATTCAATATATTCCGTTCCTATTTCACGGGCAGTAGTGAGTGGGAACTACTGAACTCCTGAACATAACAATGACCGAGGAAACCCTGGAGTCTGGAGACTGGTATTAAGCACGATTAACGTCCATATTGACCTGAAGCGATACAGCATTTTTACATAACAAGTATCATAATCCCAGTGGCTCTCCTACATGAAAGCTTTTGTCTTCATCCACCTGGCCGAATAGGGAGAAGGTGTCCTACCTGGTCTCCATATTCGTAAGTGAATCTGTGTTCCTCAGTTTCATCAATGATGTCCTGCCTCGATCCAGTAGTGCACATAGAATGACATACTTCCTCATGATACTCCCATGCCAGAGCTGCCTGGCGTTGATGGCCACCATGCTTGGCCTCAATCGACACCATCATGGTCTTCTTACTAGAGGTTGCTGCAAGAAGACCAATGACGCCGGGAACTGTGAGAAAAGGGAATCGGGGATGTCGGTATGGGTAAGAGGAGGAAATGGCGCTTCGTCTGTGTACTATTTTCATCCTGCTGTCCAGTCTTTCATTCACGGTTTTCTACGTGTAGCGTAAGACATGAAAGGAACGTGGTATTCACCTTTTTTGTTTTGATATACTGCTCTATGTTAAGGTGGGTGTTTTCAATCTGGCCAATTTTTATGAAAACTGTTTATTGAAGTAAGAGGTCACTTTGTAAATTTCTTTATGTTAGCACTGGTTCCAAAGTGCTTATCGTGTTTGAACATGCAATGTATTATGTGTATAACAGCAATGTCAAAATGTAGTGCATGACTGTGTATTTAGCATAAGAGGACGTGTTTACCAGAGGTGGAAATCGGGATCATGTATGAACATTCTGTGTTAATACTACAGTTGTTTGACTTTGGTTGTTTGGTGACTATTGTCGCTGTTGGTTTTGTGTTGTATTAATCATGAGTTTTCAAATACACAGCTGTAGTTATCTACTCGCTGTAGTGCAATTTGTTGACTTTCTTATCATAGTACCGTCTCGATGTAAGAATGTAACCTACCTACTGTCCATTTTGAAAAATATCTGAGTTATGGGTCAGTTTATGATGCACGTGTCGATGTAGACAGGCCAAATTAACAAGTTTATGTGAGGTACTGATATTCGATATAATAAATAAATTACGTGTAATTTAAACTGGAAAAAATTTTTTAAATTTCTCATGGAAAGGATGAACTTCAGATCAGTGTATGTACACGTACACCGATTCGTCAGTTAGCCGGATTTTCACGGAGTCCAGCACTTTTCGAGAAAACAAACTGTTCCTGGCAAACTCAGAATGTCGGGAATACAGAATCTGCATCACATAATGTACAACGGTGAAAGAAAGAAGACATATTTAGACTAAAACCTAATAGTAAATGTAGGGAGTTTTTGCGAATTTATCCGGAGAAAATGTAGTCTTCCTACAAAATCTCAGGTAGCTCGCCCCTCTTCCTCCACCTCCTCTCTTATATGCCCCATTTGAAGTGTGGTCTTTGTGTTTTACAGCTTTACAGTTTTTGAAATTAGCTTTGTTGTCGACATGACATGTTTTGTTGTTTGTAACTTATATGAAATCCATTGACTCTATTTGTCATTTGGTATGTGTATGTGTATTTAATAGCACTGTGAAATATAATCCGTTTAATGACTGTAAAAGAGTAATAGCATGCATGATTAAATGTTCGGTTCTTTGGTAGCATTCCGGGGCAAATAAACACATCCATATTAGCAACCCATGCTTGTTGTAATTATTGAATGTTTATTGAGCTCTTTTTTGAGATCGGGCTTGGGTTGAAAACGGTTCATTAGTAGAAAAAGGCACAGTTTGCTTCCTGGCGTGCCTGTCGGGAACCCGGGGTATCTTTTACAGGCCATTCATGTCGACAAATGATACTCAGTGGCAATAATCGAAAACTCAGAAGACGAATTTCAACACAAATCATATTCCACACAATGTTCCTTGATTAACTACTGTTGAGCGAATTACTGTAAAATTGTGAGCTCGCCTCAAGGGATATTGAGAGCTATCTCGAAACGGGTTGCAGAGCCAAATAACAACGATGGTCTATCAAGAAAGAGCAAACATGACAGACAGACATGTGCACATTTGTACGTACATACACGCATGTCCTCGTACACAAAGCCTGAAACTAGCGATCAGATGTGTGCATCTCTTTCACAAATCTACTTGTCATTACTTAAATATGCAATAACTTCAAAGACCTTAGTGAAATGACTAAATGAAACCTATTCAGTAATTATATATTCCGATCGAATTATTTCGCTGCATCATTTAATGTATATTTAAAAAATAATCGTACTCTGGAATAATCATCAGTAACCCATGCTTGTCGTAAGAAGTGACTAACGGGATCAGTCAGGATCACTGACTGGGTTAACACGTCATCGTATCCCAATCCCGTATGCAAAATCGCGTGAAATCGAGAAAGGAGAAAGGAGCGGTGCGGGAGGCCACATCACTGTATTCCCGATTCAGATCTGTCACAAAGGAAGCACATCAATGAACTACTGTGGCGTCAATGCCATAATATAGTTTTATCTGGACTTGAAATTAAGAAGGTACAATATCTGTATCAAATGTCATGTCTCCAGTGACCCTTCCCTCCTACAAGATCCCATGGTTTGCGTCATCAAAGCTGCTGTCTTATTTGGTCTCAAAAACAAACACATGAATCTGCGTTCTTAAATGCTGCTGTCTTATTTGGTCTCAAAAACAAACACATGAATCTGCGTTCTTAAATGCCATTACGTTTACCTTGATCTGGCAATCCAATAACACATTTCAACATCATAGAGTTATCTGAACTTAATGGCCACCGTGTTTCTGCTAAAACAACAAAACTTATCTCATAATTCTAATTTTCTTGAGTTACCCTGTGGTGAACTTGAATCCAACTGAAATGGTAGGTAACACACTTAACATCCACTACCATCGCACCCACGCTGCTGCAAGAAGGATTGTCCAGCTTCCACCAACACCCAGAACAAATGTATTACCACAGGTAATAATATAAATTGTAAAACCTGAAGGTGTTAGCCTGCAGATGAAAGGGATCAATGTATATTTTCTTTTCCCAGAGCCCTGGAATGAAGCGATAGTGAAGCACTGTGTAACAGCACTCTTTCTTAAGTAACACCAGAGGTAAATTGTTTGCCCAAAATTTATTTGTAAGCATTAGAAACACACTTAATGCACAGAGTGCTTCTGTCGATTCCCATGTTTCCCACAAAAAGATTTGAGTATAGATCAATCTCTCCTAAGAAGCCTATAAACCACCATTTGTCAATGTCAGCAAATGTTTACTGATTTTGGCCATACTTGATAGGACCCAATTAACAGCTCTGGAATCAGGTATGTTGGTAAGTAGTGATGTCATTATTATATCTTTATAAATCTCACTTCTTGATCCAACCCTGAATAAAAGCAATAATTACGTGTATGTAACCAGTTATTACCAGTATGTAGGTACATGTATTTCAAAACAGTGTTTTGAATGTTGACATAAATACATCAGAATAATAAATGCAACATTGATGAATTTGCATTTCTCTCAGTTATTTCAAACCCTCTTGTCACTTTACACTGCAGAAATAAGGTCCTTTGAATCTAAAAATTAATGTGATTTGAATCAGTCATACTGATAACAGTCATGTTCTACAGGAATTTAATTTATGTTTTTCCTTATTAGATGTTTTATGGTACATAGGCTATCTTGGATATTTGCATAAAGGTCAGTTAAGATTACTAGTACTCTCTCAGTCATGAATAATGACAAATTGCGTGGATGTCATGACGTTTATGAGTAAGTATTATCAAATGCAACAAGACTTTGGTCCTTTGCAGGTTCCTTTCGGGGTATATCTGATCCAAGCCACCTTCAAGTTGGGTAATTGTTTAAAACCAAGACCTTCATGAAGCTTGAGGGACACAGTGTTACTCTCCTCTATCACAACAAATGCTTCCTTGCCGGTCTGAAGTCTCTTCTGTGCCAGATGTGACATGATGACCTTGGCATATCCCTTTCCACGATGCTCCTCCATTACATGTAGCATACCAAGGGCCCCATAATGATAGGACATGGCAAATCCAACAATGGCATCATTTTGGTCATAAAGACAGCAGGATGGTAAACATGTGATGAGCTTGTCAATATATGCAAGAGATTCATTTCCCACTGTAAATTTCCACTGGGAGTTAACAAACTTGGAGTCACCTTGGGTTAATGGTAATAGCTTGAAGCCATCTGGGACAGGCCTGGAAAAAATGTAACATACAACATGATGCATCTTGTACCACGTTTGTAAAGAGAAAAGATGAACAAGGTAAGAATCTCATGTCATCTGAGGCATTTCTGCTTAATGTGAAGAGTTGTTTCCCTTGAACAAACCAGAAATGATTACATGTTCAAATCACCCAAATCACAGTTTTTGGTTTTGACACCACCATACACACAATCAACGACTTTAACCAAGTGGTTATACAACTGGAATGCTGTTTCACTAACTCAACAAGATATTCCATGACTGACAAGTTTGCTTCCTAGCAGTTCTTTTACATGCTATATAATCATTCTAAATTCATTCAGATTACTTCAAATTATAATGCTGGCTTGTATGGCTGCAAATCAGTGTTCACAAATATTGTTTGACCCTCTGATAATTCTGGCAGATTTTCCTGCCAGCCCAAGTGTCCGACTGTATATTTCACAAAGACATTGACTGAAGTTGTCAATGTGACACATAACACTTGTTTGTTGTTTATAATATTTACGTTTGTTAATAATTTCAATGCCAGTTATAACAAACACTAGATCTGAAAAGTGTCTTGAATTCTTTTTCTTTGGGTCCTGTGAATTTTCTGTGGGTCAGGTAGACATTTGAAACTTACAGGACCCAATGTCCTGCTACTCTGCAACAGCATTCATGAACACTGCAAATTATAACCTACTTGACACTCAGGCTTTCTTGAGTTACACACTGGACATAGCAGGGCTCAGATGGATCACTGCTTCCTCCATGACTCTTTATGGCTTCATTCAGAACTTCGGAAAATGTAGTGTCAACACCTGTAAACAAACATCAGTATATTTGATATGTATTTATTATGTATACATTTAGGCTGTCACATGTAAAAGTCAGTCTACGAAAACACTGGCCTGACCAGAGGGAAAGTAAAACTTTGGGCTACTATTCACAGGCAGTCTGTACAACTAGTCTCCACCTGATAATCCACCATCAATCTTTGCCATTGGGATATGGTGTGTGAACCAAGTCAGAGAGTCTGACAACCTGATCCTGTTAGCTGCCTCTTACAACAAGCATGGGTTGCTAATATGGATTGGCCCAGGCAGAACTTACATGCAAAAACAATACCCCTATTCCAGTCAATGACTCCTTGTTGTTCCAATAGTTCTGATAAGGCCTTCTCATCCTCTGCAGCCACGTTGTAGATGTTGTTGAGGAACTCAAACTATAAAATCAGTGTACAGAATTAACACCTGTCCTTCAAGTGTTTTCCCAAGATTTTCCCTAGGTTTCCCTAAACCGTAACATTTGAAAGATCACAACAGAGACCTCATGCTTAAGAATGAATAGAACTGAATAAACATACCCATAGGAGGTGTACTTGTAAACTCCAGATAAGGATTATTGTTGTTTACGAAGTGAGAAAAATAAAGGAAATAAAAGCTCAGTTCTGAATTTGTAAGAGAGAGAAAAAAAGACTTTGTATGTATTATACAGGATGGGGGGTCACTTACTTTGTATATAAAATCTAGGAGAAGGGGGCTGTCATTCACATTCGACATGCTTCTGCATAAAAATCATCCTCACCACCACCATCCATCCCCAACCCTTAGCCATAAATAATGAAGAAAGACATCCTCTGTTTATTCATAATGTTTGTAATGTTTGAAATGTAATGAAGTACACTATGTTGCATGGGATGGGGAGTGAAATAATAGTGAATAAATGTAGCTGGTGTGAAAATATTTCAAACCGCTCATTACTTTTCAGGGTTTCTGATCATCGTTTCTATTCACATTTCTGTAGATAGTTTACATTAAACTAAACTGCAGGTTTTTCATTATTAGCAAGAGATGGAATAGTTAGGTTGTTAAGAAGAGTTGTCATGAATGTAGACTAACTTGGTGGATGGCTGTACAATGTATAAATATATAGATAGTTTGCATATTGGTGTAGAGCATAAAAGAAATGAAATCAATATAAATACATTGTAATTACGAAAACTGAGAATGTTGCATTCAGAATACCTTTAACCATTTGTTGGGGAAAAAACCCTGCTACCTACCTCCGCAGTTTCAGGATTAGGTTTTGTAATAACTGCCTTGAAGTCCGGCCATTTGTCCACAATAAAATGAAAACCTGTGACCACGGAGTCCAACTTTGTAATCACCTCATTGTATATCTGAAATAATACTCTATACATGCATCACATTGTATCAGTGGTGCTGTATCAATAACACATTTACATCTGTTGTTATCATATTGCTGCATGTGTAACATTATTCAAACAATAACTTGTCCAACATCGTCTGTGAGTGTAAAACAGAGTTGTTAAGAGCACCAACAGAATTGAGTATACTTTAAGAATTGTTCTGCTACTATATCATCATACAAGAGTGACGTTGGAGTAGCTTAGTAGATGAAGCGTTTGCTCATCACACTGAAGAATCGGTTCGATTCCTGACAAAGATACTCTTGTCAAGGACTGGAAAAGTATAAGTGACACTAGAAAATGCTTGGATGGATTTAACTGATGATCTACAATCAACCAAAATCAATCAACTGGCTCCGGTGTTCTCTGACTATTTAGTCATACAGATACAGCCATACAGATGGATATAGGACCAGTGTCCCATTTGAAATTGAGACTAGTAGGGGAGGGATCGAAATACAGGCATATAGGGTACGCGCGTCCGTGCGAGTCCCCATATACTCCTTTCTCCTTCGCTTTTGACTGCATGACATTTATCTAAAATGATGAGCACAGTGGATGCCGACCTTTAAATATCTTGGCTTGTGTTGAAGTCGGTCCCTCAACTCAGGAAGTTTATCGTCTGCTAGAAAGACTGCCATAGTTTTGTGACACCGCGTTGAGAAGAGACGCCGTAGGGTATCGAGGTTTAGGACCTTATGCAGTGACACCCAGATCAACATACACGAAACTGACCCATGTACACCCTGACCTCCAGACGACAGGTTGATCCTGATGATGTTTGTTTACCCGAATTTAAAACGGAAGTTACTGATGTCAACTCCCAACATCGACACAAGCCGCATGATGACAGAGTTCGGAGCTTCATTTGATTTATTTTACGGGCGCATTATCCTGTTCTCAACAGACAACCATTTGTAGCCAACGCAAAATTTCGTTTTCGGCAGAGACACTATTATATGCTCGTTGTCTGAGCTGATATAAGGTATTTTCAACAATTTAAACATATTGTTATTTAAATAATAACTAATATAGATTTGGCGTGTGAATTACCACTCCGTAATAAAACAAACAAACAAACAAACAGAGATATATAATACTTACCCACCAAAAGTGTAAGTATGCACTGGTGTCGGTTGCTAAGGGCAGTTAAAGTTCACAGTGGCGTAACTGCAACGTAACAAGAATACCTACGTCATATAGTCGTTGCCAAAATACGATAAAATAATGATTTAATAAAGCATTAATGTGTGTTCTTTTTCAGCAGTTTATATATCTGTTATATATCAGTAGTTTGTCAAAAAAAAAAGTAGGGGAACCTGAACTTTTTGAATTTGGATAGGAAGTGTAAACGTTGACATATGTTTCAAGCACAGACATCTTATGAACGCACCACCAATTCCCTCTATTACCACCCCTAAACACAACGCATGCATGATGTGCACATGTACAACGCAGTAGCCCTATGTGGGGTCCCATTCTTGATTTTGACGGTTTTCAAGAAGGTCGAGAAATCACTTAGAATATTAACTTTGACACTCATCTTGCATCACTCATTTGTTAGTGTTTGTTTCCAGTCGTTTGTTTTAAAATGAAACTCCTACACATGCACATTATATGCCATATACCAATTCTTTCAAAATAGACTACATTCCAAATAGCTATGGTTGTAAGGAATTGCAAATGGTGATGCACTCTCAAAACATTCAATATTATCATATCAACATTGATTGACTCCGATGATCTCATAAATATTTTTCATCATAAATAAAAAAATGAAGTTCCCCTACGTTTTTAAAGAGCATGTATATTTACATGATCATGCCAGGGTACTTTACAGACTGACCCGGCTAGTAGTGGGAAAATGGTAGTTCATGGTATGATGACGTACTGCTGTGTGTGCTTGTGACATGAGTGTCTGAGTTCCACTGTTAAATGTTATGTTCAGAAAGAGGTAGGTTCACGAACCTCACGAACTGGTTCAGCCTATAAAAACACTGTCTCCTGATAAAACATGACTGTAACACGATGCTTACACTCTACCTTCTCCAAGCTACGCCCCGATACGCCCCTACGCTAAATCGTACCTTGAGCGGATACAGTTGTGGTTGAGAACTGACTGATTATCAGTGATGACTAACTACAGAAAGCAGGCCATGATCTAAACACTGTCTTTTTTCTGATATAAAGCTAAGTACATAATGGCTTTGTATACGGCTACCGTTCAAGGTCATCGATCTCGATTTTAATCGCCTTGCACCCAAACCAAATACATGGAATAACAGAGGATTAGAGCCACCCTATTTCTCTTCTACAGTAGACCCGTGAAGGTCCGAGATAGAACAGGCCTTAAGCAACCCTTGGTTGCCATAAGAGGCGACTACGCTTGTCGTAGGAGGCGACTCACGGGATCGGGTGGTCAGGATCGCTGACTTGGTTGACACAAGTGATCGGTTCCCATTTGCGCAGATCGATGCTCATGCTATTGATCACAGGATTGTCTGGTCCAGAGCCGATTATTTACAGACCGCAGACATATAGCTAGAATATCGCTGAGTGCGGCGTAAAACTGAGCTCATATATAAACTGAGCTGGCATCTGTGTCATTGCAGCAGCTGCGTCTGTATTATCAAATTCCATAATTAGACAGTTCTGTTGTAATTTGGTGGACATTAAATGTAACAATTCAAACTATTCATATTTTTAAGAGTGATTAAGTTATCACACCATTTCAGTATCCCAGCAATATCTAAACAAGGAACACCAGAAAACGGATTCACACATTGCGCCGGGTACGAACGCTTTTAACACAACAGGCTACCCGATCTCCCATTTCTCTAAGAGATGATGTTAATGTCTGGTTATATATGTTCAAAAGGAATATATATCTTCGGTGTCCATAGTTGGGTCTGGAAGATATGTTCATGATAGGTATTACATAAAATACCCGTCATAACAGATAACAACATCTTATGTCTTGTTCGTTCATGCAAACACCTAGCCAGCCGAACCTATTCTGCTGCGTTTGATTCCAATAGTAACCAAATGTTTATATGTGTATTCACCATGTGTTATGTATCGGCAGTTATTTGTTTCTACCATCAGTCGTAACTTTTGTGTTCGTAGAATGGAAACTTTCTGAAGTGCGAATAACATATGAATTGTATTTAGGAATCGGTTCAGAAGTGTGCTCATCTAAAAGAAGTTGAAGTAGTATTCCATTCATATGATGTATTCATTAAGGAAAAAAATTCATGAAAGTTCAAAAACACGCCTTAAATTCTGTATTGGTGATGACCCGACTACCTCCTCCTTTCGCAACAGCCGGGGTGATCTTCTTCGCCCAGTTGTGTTCATATCAAGCGTGGAATATTTTGTATTGTTGAGATTTTCCCTTGACAACATTTCTCCCGATACCTGTCACGGATCAACTACCCAACAACTACCCAACAGTCGACTGACAGAACTCATTCAGCGACCCACAAACGAGAGCCCAGACGGTGCCCTTTGCTTTCATAGCCACAGTTAATGCAGCCAACTAAAGTCATTTGTAACAATAATGTCGGCTGTTGGACACAAATCGCCGCATGTTATGGCAGCGCAAGATCTGTTCATGTGAATATTAACCAATACTATTACTCACACATACGCTTATACTGGAGAAAGGAAACGAACAGCAGTCCACTTCTGAAAGATATAGTCTACTGGGAGAGTAAGTACTCTTTATTTTTGTTTTGCGCATACGTTTGACTGATATGATTATGAACGTCATTGATGTCTCCAAAGTTCCAAATAAACAGTGGCCATAAATTGGTAACTCATCCATTTGTTCAAGCTACGTGGTCATAGACCCTTCTCTAATGGTGTCTGATGTGTAAGTTCCAGAAAGAGCTTATAACAACATCCAGTTTTTCTGTCAATATTTTGATGATGTATATTCATCTGATTACTCAGAGTCAATGTCTCAGTTGAACAGTGTAGTAAACCACTGTCTATATACTGTTTAGACAGGCCATTGCACAGTGTTCCTCTGTTCCTCATTTGGAGGAGACTACACTATCAAACTGTAACATTGGGTATACATCCATAAATATATTTCAGGGAACCACCTGGAATTGTCGTCAGTTCATGAAAAGGAGAAAGCCTTTTAGTGATGTGCTATATTTGGTACACCCGTAGACACAAGGAGTATTGATGCAAGGGATTGTGATTAAACTTAATTATATTTAGAGTACTTTGTAGTATTTTTACTGTATTCAGAGTTGTTAAATGTTGATGTACACTTAACAGAATCATGGATTGAGTTTACCTGTTAAATACTAGCAGCCCCATGAATGGTCTCACAGTTGCAACTTCAACAATCTTCAGATCACATCATTATCAGTTTGGCCAATCTATGCAATGGTGACAGTCGTGCTCCAGATTGGACACCACATTCTAGGCACATTTAGGCTGCAGCTACTGACACTCTAGCCCTCAGTAAAACAAAGATACCACCTCAGTCCACTGGCACAATCAAGATCAGACTCATGCTGAGGAGATTGAAACAATTTAGACTAAGGTCAAACACTGATACTAGTCCAGACACTAGGGACAGTCCAGATACAAATCAGATCCCAATAACAATCTAAGCCATAGGGAATCAATCACAGGCCTAGACCACAGAGATAGTCTTGATGCAGATCAGCCCCAGATGTCAGTCTATGCTTTGGTCAGGGTCTTGGATATAGTGGTAGATCAGGTCCAGATGTCAACCTATGGCTAAGTCAGAGTCTTGGCCATGTAGGTAGCCCAGACCCAGATAACAGTCTTGGTCATGCAGACAGCCTGGACACAGATCAAACTTAGCTATCAGTCTTGATCTGAATCAGATTTATCTACCAGTCTGGGCCACTCAATTAGATTTATCTACCAGTCTGGGCCAAAGATCACACATTGATACCAGACTAGGGCATTGAGACATCATAGATCAACGTCAGATATAGGTAACATTCAGGAGCCAATTTTGACAGAGATAAGACCCAAATACCAGTCATAACTAAAGCGTCAATTCCTATATTAGAAACATACTTGGAATTCTACTCCACCTACACTCAGACGAGACACAAGGTCATGGTAGCATCAAAGACAAACACTGGTCACTCAGACTAGCCTTGAAGGCAGTGTGGACCAGGATTAGACTAAAAGTTCCTTTAACAGTCCCAGCTCAGACTGGCAACAGTTCGCCCAGTTCACAGACACCTAACACTGAGAAACACTTACAGGCAGGTCAAGTCTGTATCTTCATATATGGACTCTTAGAAATGCAAATTTCACTGCAAGCAGACATAACTTGATGAAGTATTTTATTGGTAATACTGAAACATATTACCTCATACAAGGTTCATAAGTGATTCAAGTAAAATTGAAAATGACACTGTACAAACTGTTGAACAAAACAGCTTCATTGTCAGCATGAACAAACTCACATAATTACAACCAATGAAACACTGTTGTTGCACTACAACTATATAATAAACTACACATAATGCTTTAAATGTTTTCAGGAAAATAGTGCCCTGTGCGTTTAACATGGATTCTTGCTACAAAAACATGGCTCAGAAAATAAACATGAAACTATTAATGTGCCAATATATTCATTTTCATATATACTGGACAAAAATAGTTAGGGATATATGAAAATTCTGAAAATATGAATAATGATCTATTTATTCACTGACACACTGATGAAACATCAATAATAAAAATACCAATATCCCTAACTTATTTTGTCTAGTATAGTTTTCATTTGCTTTTGTTTCACACTGCATCCTCCAAAATAAGTATTTTCTAGAGAACTGAATGAGTAAGGTCATAGAACACAGCAGAAGGCAACAGCTTGGGTTGGGTATATGTACTGTGCCCATGAGAGGAACAAAACCTAACACTGATGGTTCTAGGGTGCAAGGACGGGGGCAATATTGGGTACACATGGTGATAATACAGTAATAGAATTTGTTTATAAGGGTAGTCCAGAACAGGTATGCTTGTGCACTGACATTTTACATGTGCCACCTTATATCAGACATTATGTATTTCTTTAAGTGTCAACCTATGTTGTGTTCTTTGTTAATTCTATGACTCTGTGATCTAAACTCTGTTCTTGCTGCATGAGCAGTTAACAGTTTGTCATCCTGGTAAGCTAGACTGACCAACCATGTCTAAGTAAACTGAAAACATTGTGTGCCCAAACATTTGAAAAACTCTGCCAGTTTAATAATGCTGCTACTGTGACAAAATATTTAGACACCTTATGCAAGGTCAGTAAAGAGATCTGTGATTAACACAAATAACCAGATCCTGAGTATATACCCATATAATGCTGATTATGACCAGTATTGGCAATTCTTAGCTAGGCATACACAACTAAACATTAAAACCCAATATAGAAAGAATAACTGTCATCCTTTTCATGTTATTCAGAACCATTTTCTGTTGACATGAAAAGTCTTATAAAGTTCACCAACTCCAACAAAGATGAACCATATATGTGAAGAAGAGTTGAAAGTATTGCAATAGTTACCTAAGACAGACCTAACCAATATTCATCAATGTTCACTCACATAAAAACACTAAAATGATAATGAACATACACATCTGTTTTACAAAACCATTTCTAGATAAAAACAAGCTTTGACAACAATAAATATGAAAAACCCTTCGCCTCATCTAACTTGTCACCACCATCAATTGTTTGATAGTTATTTGAAAAACGGACAATAATTGTTTAGCAAAATAAAGTTGTTTGTAACATATTTCAAGCATACTTCCTGTCCTTCCATCATTTGCAAACACAATGACAGTCATATCATAACCTCCACAATACCAGGAAAAGAAACAGTTAAAAATATGTCAGTCAGAAACAACACCAAAACAAACATTCGTTGACAGAAGTCTTTCACAAATTAATCTGTATGTAGTGTATTATTCGTACCTAGCAGGAACATGGCATTATAGAAGTAGATTATTGTTACTATTATTATTACCTAAATATTAACTGGGATAAAGGAAACTCTATTCAAACTATCGTCAGTCAAGCTGTAAACACTTAAGGAAATACAGATGAGTACCGTTGTGTCAAACTCTGATAACTCGATATCTCCCTTGTCTCAATATAAAATCTCAGTCCTGGCAAAATCCTTCATAATTTATCATTATTCAAGTTCTTTTAAGTCTTTTTGTCCTGGTCTGATGTTTTGAAGTTCAGATAACTCAACATTTTTTCTTGGTCCCGTGATTATTGAAACAATGGTGCTCAACTGCAGATACAATTGGTAATGAAGAGATAACATTAAAATGTAAATAACATTCTCCATTTAACAGCATTAGGTCAGATCAAATGTAGGTCTTGATTTACAGATCTGCTCGCACTAGTACTTGGCAGCCATTTGAAGAAACAAAGTGTCTCTTTACATAGTATATAATATTTTGAAGTTACATTGATATTTTAACCCAAATTCACTCCTGATCACTCTGCCAAAAGACTATAAAATGCAAATGGAGTTTCCCTTCCTAAAATTAACCTCAAAACTGAGTTTGTATGATACACAAAATTTAAAAAACATGGTAAATAATGTCATGATGCAGTCATTACTTAAATCACTCAAATAACTTTAAACATTGATATTCATATTATTACCTCCTGCCTTTAACAATTTGTACAAATAAACCTGTTAAACAAGACCATAAAATGGTTACAGTTTTTGACAAAAATATAATAGTACATAATTTCCTATTGAGCATCTACGAGTGAACAAATTCAAATTAGTGTTACACAATATAATGCACACAAAAGTAAGCCATGATATGCGAAAAGAACACTTTTCAACATTCAGTCAAGTACCAAACTAAATTAGAATGAAAAGTTACTTTAAGTCAGTAGGGTTATTTTGCAAAAGACAAGCATATGAAATTTATTTTTTGCAATTATCAAGTTGTCATGGTTATGTACATGTGTACATACATGTGTAAATACAAAAAATCAACCATCTTGTCCATGTTTGTTTCATAAAATAATAAAGTCCAAAATCAAACAACAGGATTTTATTATCATTTATATTGTCAAAGATATTGTCAACCCATTATGAGTTGTAAGGTTAGCAGATCCATCAGGGTCCCATTTCACAAAGCTCTCGTAGGCCTGAGACCTAATAACTTTTCCCGGAGCATTCCTACCTGCTATGTTACAGCAAAGGAGGTAAAATGCTACGAGAACAGTTACAAGATCTTAGGCTTATGAGAGCTTTGTGAAACGGGCTCCAGGCAGAGCAGGTAAGACCTTATCTGATATTATGCAATATGCAACATGCAGTGATACATGGATATTGTGTGTAAACTGGATACAAACAATGATGGAATGGCAAAAACTGATATGCAAAATGAAGAAAACATCTGGGAAATTGAAAGAGATTCAAAACCATCCATGAATGTAACTCTTTTGCGTGATTTCCATAAACAAAAGAGATAACAGAACAAACTTTCCTTCTCTTAACATTTGGTTTACATATACCATCTTCAAAAATAATGAAAAACATAAACAATGATAAATAAAAACAGTGTACTGTCACTATCAATATAAATAAATGATTTAGATACAATAAAAATCTTTTGAAAAATTATGCTTAAAACTTAATAATGAATAATAGATTACACAAATGACACAAGCAAATATATTTTGTAAATTAGATTCCTTCTTTTTAACCTACTGACCCAAATTTGAGGGCTAAAATACTGTAGGCTGGAACCAAGACTGCATTAGTTGTATAATGTTACATGATAACATGCATAGCTTTGCATAGTGATGTCAGTATGAAAGGAATTTCTATTTGTGGTATTTTTGCACATGCATTTTTTAAAAACTTGTATTTATGTATTTTTGCCATAAAAGTCTATAATTATGTTATCAAAAAAATGTAATTTGGACCAAGATAACATGATCCATTCATGGGAAGCAAGAACACTGCATGTGTACATAGCCGGTCTGTCATGCAACTCCTTTCCATAGTATTCTCTGCATTGATATCTACAGCACCTCATGAAAAGTTCCATACAAATATACACAACACAGCCACTGCCTCACAACACAATCACACCCACCAATATACGCATTATTGATAAAGTGGGTCACACTGCCTTTCCTCACAACACATTGACATCAGTACTACCTGTTGCAGGACAAGTATAAGGCATGCTTGTGCAAAGCACTTACATGGTTTGAGTCATTCCACTCTTGTGTGTGAAACATCAATACCGGTCCTCATTTGCAGATCAGAGCCTTGTCCCACAGAAGTATTATCTTTTAAGTCTGTAAGTCATACACTCAACATTATCGTAGCACTAAAATCATTACTTGGAACTGGGCCCATGTTCCTATGACCAAACATCACTAGAACTGTTTAGACACATATTACAGCACATGATTTGGTTTGGCTTTTGTTGTAAACAATCGAGTCGGCAGACAATCCAGTGATCAACCACATGAGCATTGATCAGTGCAATTAAGATATGATGACATGTGTCAACCAAGACACAGAACATGGATGACATGGGGTTTTGTTAGAGATTTAATACTGTAATATTAGTTTGTTCTTGGATCAGGTTAACTCTTGCAGTGCTGCAATGAATTAAAATAAGGTGGACTAATTGAAACAGTTTACTTGTTGGTATTTCAGTGAAGGTTACTTAGAGTGCCCATCCCTTGATCCTGAATACCAATAACATCATCTGTTGTTCCTCTCTCCTCAATGAACTATCCATTTCCGAATTCTGTCCACTTCGCATATGAGAAATGTGAGAGATTTGAAGTTTGATTACTAACAAAATAATTAAGAAATATTATACATCAAGAAATTAATGTACATTATACTTTTCTAAAATTTTGAACCAGCATACATATTACGGTCTTATGTGTATCCATACTGTCAAGCCATGAGTACTGTCAAATAGACCTAAAATCCTCCATACTGAAAGGATCATGGCCGTCTCTTTACCAATCATACTTTTTTCTTACACAGTATCACAGAATATACAAAGTGGTATGTATGTCAAGTCAACTAAACACATCTGGGGCATAAGATCACATTGAGAAATCCAAAATTTGGAGACACTAGAAACAATAAACATGTTTCAGAAAATATGGAAGTTTGTTTGAATACATGACATACGTGTTAGAATCATTTTTTTTGTCTGCGGTGAGGACATTAATGTTTCTTAATAGTTCAGTCAATATCAACACACTTAGTTAGACATAGGTACACTTTATTTTCAGTTACCATTACTATACAATTACTCTGCTCCAATCTTTAGGAATCTTTTTTCACTTGAAACCCTTATGCGCGAGAGTTCCAAAAATAAATGCTTTGTGTAAGTATTAAAAGTCTTGAGGTATTAGACATCTAGTCTCTACCAGTGTCAATGGTGACTTTTATTTATAGATACAATGTAAGAATGGCTGACACCTGACATTGTCATGCAGCCACCTTTTTGCATGCTTTCTGCTTTTCCCTTAATGATGTTGACAGGCCCTACTTACACAGGCTGCAGAATAGATATCCTCGTATTGATATAGTCAGATTCCTGGCTTCTAATATTTTGTATATTTTAAGAGACATTTTGTGACAGTGTAAGAAAGACACAGTCACATTTAGAATTCAAAACAAAATATATTGTCAACATAGATCTTGGTTCGCTAATAAAACTGATGAGGAGACATAAATTTGTGTTGACCTGTAGCAAATTTTTACCAACTGTCTCTAGCTTATGTCCATTCTGTGCTCCTATTCTAACTACAAAAAATGTTGTTGGTGTAAGTATTTTGATGAATCAGGGACATCTACCTGCTTGGAAATCCTTGCATGGATAATCTAGTGCAAACACTCTCTTACCATTTTGTGTGTTGTTTCATGAGGAACAAGAAGCATTAATGATTTCTAATTTGGAGACAGTATCACAATGATAGTGATTTTGTTCATAACATATGTAGCATCATATTCATGGCTGTTGAGTTGCTTCCCTAGCATAGCTTCTGTTGGAGCATACCAGCTAGAATCTACAAAGGTGTTTGGCTACACTGTGGTGGTAGGCATCATGATTTTTTCACAATCAAACAAACTGAGTTTCTTGGAACACTAACAGCAAATATGTCACTGTGGTTCAAGCAGCTTGCAAGAGTCAATTGCTGACATAATCACTGACAACATGGTGTATAAAACAGCCTGTTTATTTAAGTATTTTATTACAAAGCACAATGGCTCATAGTTTACAAAACTGATACCAAACTTTGTAAGTGCAACGGATACTTTCCATATTAAATGTAATGACTGACATAGCATATGTCTATAGTTGTTTTGAGAACTAAGTTCATTTTGCAGCCAATCTGTGATTTCAAATAAAATAGGATGACAAATAATGACTTGTGAACATCAAGCAGAAATAAAACACCTAATGCCATCCCAAAAATTACAACAAGCTGCATGTCATTTGTATCTAAAACAAAAAATCTGAAATCTGATGATCATATATATGTTATATGAGTTTGACCTAAGAAATCACAAAGACGTTGTTATATGAAACCAACTAACAGTTCCCAGTGAAATCACCAATAATACACACCAATAATCTCACGAGTTGTTACTACATTCATTAAAACCAGCAGGGCCTAGATTTTCAAAGCTCTCATAGCACTAAGATGGTTTTAAGTTGATGTTAATGTATGGCACTTACGACTATCTTAGCACTCAGAGAGCTTCGAAAATCTAGGCCCAGTGATTTACCATGATAACCTCTGAAATCATTCAAAACAGAGTTCAGTATTAATGGTCAACTTGGGTCCATGAGGTTTGTTGCTTATGCTAAACAAATATTGGAATCTAGGGACCCCTGCAACATGCTAAAGTTTAAACTTCTGACATTAGAGTTATTACAAGGGCTCACTGATTTTAATCCTTAATTTCTAAAAACTGTAAATAACCCTTTATTGAAAAGGATGTGTTCCTAAATTCATGTCAAATCATATGAATCATGAGATTCTGGTTTTCTGAAAAAATATTAGTCATATTATTACTAACAAGCAGATTCTGACGGTAAGTCATATAAACTAGTTCATCAAACTAATTCATGTGACAGGACAATTGAAAGAACAATGTACAAGCAACCTTCTCAGCAGTAGACTGACTATCTATTTTGTTGTGAACAAAACTATCATTTTTCTGTACTTGATAAGTTCAGATCATTTATTTTTGTATTTAAATAGTTATATTGTTAGCAAACAGTACTGGACCTCTTGATAATTTTGCTTCAACAGCTGGTGTGACATGGTGTGCCACCTTATCATATACTTCTCAATGTTTGTTAGGAATAATTAGATATGTCATTCTATTTAAGCACATACATAACATATCATGAGAATCAGACTTGTGTATGATGGAAAGATTATAAATATCCCTATCAAAAGTTGAGTAGTATACTAAACCAAGATTTTCAATTCCTCAAGATGTTCCAACATACCATTTCTTAAAGAACCACTTCCACCTACAAATGGAAATAACATAATGCCCAGGGGTTAAAAATTAGTTTTAAAAGCCACTTGCCACAAGGGCAGGTGACTTTAAGAAAGTAACTTGTCCTGACTTATTTTCTACTTGATTTTTGTGACATAACCATGATGCTGTAATTTTGCAAGTACATATAAATCAACATGGTATTTGATGTTAATGTTTAGTAGACTATTTAATGAAAAGTGATAAATAGCGAAGAAAGATCTACTCTACTTTATGATAATTGTGAAATTTCATAGGTACATTTTGAGCTGATATGAAATGAAATGCAAGTTTAAATACAGTTTGAAACCATATGCAGAAATTACTTATTAGGAAACAGAGAAGTAAATACTATTATTTGATTGCCCGAAATGAAAACTGACTGGCATCGGGTGATGGGATTTTTGAACACCACTGATACCACTCCATCAGGTTGAGATTTGGCAACATTTGCTGTGAGCTGTTAAACACCAGAAAGTATGAAATGAAGAATGTAAACTCAGGAGAAAGTACAATAAGTCTTCTGTCCCGAGGCAAGATGCTCCTCGAACATTGCATCCCACAACAATCAGTTTCATTTGAGAACCTGATTCTGCAGTTGGCAGCTCACTGCAGTTTCAGACTGAATCCATCAATTCCTCAATGTTCTGTTCAATTCATACCATGCTCACATATGCCAAGTCTCTATGCTCTCTGCAATGCCACTAAAGCTGTACATTGATAAACATAACACAAAGAGCATGTAGCCAGCAGCTGGATGTGATCACCTTCAGCTTATGTATGTTGGAAAGAAAATGGTGTTCCGGTCTGAGGGAGCTACCACTTTCCATGGCAGTTTTATCACATTTGTATCCCACAGAGTTCATTTTTTCTCTCCCAGGTTATCCATCTTTGCTTTTAACTCTCGCTCCATAATCTTCTGGCGATCACAAAATCCAAGTCGATTTTTACCAAATGAGTTGGGCCCTGCAGCAGTTGGCGTATCTCTGCAAAACATATGCAGAACCAGAAAAGTGTTAATTTGGATAACATTACTGTCCTTAGCCTTAGCCCCCAACCCCAGCCTCAGCCCCAGGCCCAGCCCCAGCCCCCTGCCCCTGCTACAGCACCTACCCTGCCACAGCACCAACCCTGCCCTAGCCCCAGACTCCATCCCCTACCCCAGCTCAAGACCCAGT
This sequence comes from Haliotis asinina, assembly GCF_037392515.1. Lineage (NCBI taxonomy): Eukaryota > Metazoa > Mollusca > Gastropoda > Lepetellida > Haliotidae > Haliotis > Haliotis asinina. The sequence continues at coordinate 40,891,561 of NC_090285.1, forward strand.
GCTCTAACATTTGTATTAGTTCAGGTTTGTTCACAATTGTAATATAAATACAAATGGGCTACCTCATTTACTTCAAATCCTTCCATTTCAACTTTTTACAAGACTTTGTATCTTTCTTGTCCCAACAGAATCATGTTGTATGTACTGTGGTGTAAAATTTGGAACATTCACGCTGTGCTGGTCTACAGTTTTACCCACTGTAGTTTGCAAAGTTTTCAGGACCTTCAGTGTACTTATATCAAAAACAATCATTTGTAGTCAAAGCAACAACCTATATGCAGGCCTGAACAAAGACTAATGTACACAACTGGCTGGAGGATGTGGCATGTCATTTGTCAGATGCAGATGTTAAGCATTCTTTACTTCTTACTATACCTGTCGCTCAGACTTCCAAATCCTTATCTCAAAGGCATTGTTTTTTCATTGTACAAATATTTCACTGAAAACAATGAATGCAATATATTCACACAATTTGGGGTTGTGAGACAGTTTTTTTTTTAAAAAATTTAATGTTTAATAACCTCTGTATCATATTGGTCTGCTCCATCATCTGATGTCATGATAATAGTTTCCTGGAAAACAATTTTGGCTGACATAATTTTTAAACTAAAAGTGCTTTATGGTTCAACTTCTTTATTATAAAGTACTTTTAGTTTGATTCCTCCAACTTCTAAATGCCTTTGAAACAACTGACATTATTTTTGTAAACATTTGGAGGTATCATCATGCTAATTGTCCTCACCTTCCTATGTTTCTCATCCTCATCTTAGCCTCAGGCGGCATTTCTTCTTCATCACTCTGTCAACAGAACATGCAACATATCAAATATAATTATCACCTTCCCTTCTGCAAAAGCCCCTTGTGCTCATCATTCTACAAAATACATCACAAATGCCAAATTAATAAAAGAATTAGCATGTTTAGAGAGTTGTATTTTGAAAATGTCGCACTATGTCAAATTATAAAAGGAGGTATCCTTTTGACTATCAATGAGATAAAAGAAGTTCTCCATTTTTTTCAATGACACACATAGGGGAAGAATTACATAACATACACATGTGTATCCCTGATTTCATATAGTGTAAGATTACCAACAATGAGAGTGTGAAATAGTTTCAAATTTTAATCACCAATCAGACAAACTATGCCTGAAAGTTACTGGCCCACAAATAATTCACTAACCTGAAATTTGAAAGGAGAAACTAAGCAAATTATTACAAAAATAGATAAAAATAAGATTTTGTCAGCATGACACTGGTTTCATCATTAAGCTGCTAATATGATGAACAATCTCATCTGATCATAATCTTGGATGATTGAAAAGTGTATTAACTTGACAAGTTGTAGAGAGTGATATATTTACAAAATGACTAGCTAAATTGACACTACACACACTGACAGCAACTATCTACAAATGTTCACATACCTCATCATCTGGATTAAATATAGCAGCTACTTTAGCATTCTTCTGTAATACATTCGTAGCTGGGCAGTCTTTGGGTTTCTGAAATCATATTATTGGAAATGGATCAATTATTAAACATTACTTCATGTGTCACTGAAATCTGTAGATTCTCCAACAAAACCATAGACATGCTGACAGGTTTCACTAGTTGTTTAACCCTTGATCTCTGATCTAACCATGAACATTGTTTTCACAAAAAAAACCCTTAAAACCTAGATTCCTAATAAGTGAAATAACTTTGTGATGCTTTGAACATTCAGCTGGAATGAGTTAGTGACTCTGAACAGTGCTTGAACTACATCACAGTGTATCAGCTTGATAATAGGTGTGCAAAAGTAATGCAAAGCATTACAGTAAGGTTAAACATATTTTGGCACCTTAGGCAATGCCTTCAGGTGGCAGTTGCTTAGATAAATGGATTATCATATCCAAGATTCACACCCTGCATGTGGACAATATGTCAAGAACATTCTTAGGGTCCTTCACAGTGGTAATTCTGGGAGGTTGCTAAAAGCAGTGCATGTCCATTCTCACACATTCAAACGTTGAGGACATGGAGATGTACAATATTCTTCATCCTCAAAAACTGTAGCGAACATCCAGAGGAAATACCATCAATTATTATGAATATATAAGACTTTATTGAAGCATGATCAACAACAACGTCAAAACAATGTTCTTGGTGGAAAATTGTTACATTCAGACGGAGCCTCATTTCTTGCTTAACAGAGTTCTCACGACTCACTTATCAAGTCCTATGGTTTGCTGTTGAATTTCTAGCAAAACGAATCATGATTTACCTGTGTTGAGAGAGACATCTTAATTGGTGCTGGAGCTTGTTTTGGAGCAATCTGTATGACTGGACTCTTCTTGGCATCAGTGAGTTTTGAACTGAAACCCATGGAGAACTTTTTCTTCACAGGTGGTGCTGTCTCACTGTCATCATCAGCCAGTTTCCGTTTCTCTGGGCTGTCTCTTTCTGGTCGCTCTGTGTTGACCCCTGGGTAATTTGAAATACTGGCAAATTTGAAACACTTTGTCACAATCCACACATGGATTTGACCCAACTGTCACTGTGAAATGTAAAGAATGAAAAAAAACACTAAATTAGAAGAATATCCTACAAATGCTGAAAATGTTAAGTAGCTGCATCTTGGATGTCTTTTTGTGATCTTTTATGGATTGGCAATAGAGAAATGTCACCTTTGTCATCACAGATATGAGCGTTGTAAAACATGCTTGGTTTTCAGTTCATCTTTATACCATGTATACAAACATGGCAATGTAAGTAAAACAATGATGATTACTCAAACACCTTTTTGGGCACAACACTTTTTTCCAAAGGTTTCAAACAAAACAAGTACATTCAGAAATATAATAGCATGACCTAAAAATTTATCACTAGTTAATGTGCCCTGATCATGCTAATGCTGATTTTGGGTTTTGTCAGGTCGTAGTACACATTGAAAAAATAGGAAGTCAGTCATTTAGTTTGAAATTTACCATGTTGAAAATTAATGCTGGAAAGTCAGGGTCAATGAGTGCACTAAACTTGACACCGACATTGAATTTTGAAACCAAAATAATATGTCAAGTGTGCATGGTCAAAAGCATGATAAATACATAGTATCAACAAATTTCCTACCTTAAAGAATGACAAATATGTTAGGCACAAATTTCCCTGACTGTTTAAGATACATTCACTCCTGACTTGGAACAAGCTTGTAGTGCTTATGAAATGTTACAGACAAATCCAACCTTGAGACAAATGTTGTTAAGGTTGCAAGTGTTCTAACAGTGTTTGTGTTCTATTATGAGAAAAACTTGTTGATTGCATGGTCATTTAGTCATTGCGACCAATCTTCAATTTTTTCAATTAATCAGACCACCACTAACTGGTATTGTTAACTTCTTTTAAAAATAGGTATCATCGAAACTGATACTTGCAATAAACGTTAGTTAGATTGGGCTCATTCTTACTTGTCTGGTTATCTTCCTACAAACCTCTGTTCTAATATGGCTCTTTCATGGTGTGAGTGTTCAAAATTTGTGATTGGTTGCAATCTGATTTAGTTGTGCAATCGGCAACGATCTTTGAAAATTAATCATTCGTAAGGCCTCGGTAATTTCCGTATGCATCAGAAAAACTAGAACCTCTTCCCCAACATGAGGCACAAATGTTTCTTCTAGACAGAGCATATCCATAAAATGGCAATTCAATGGCGTCTCTATTGCCCTCGTTGACAACAGACAAGCTAGCCATTAAACGTGTGTGTCACATCAACACAAGTTGTTTACGTTAGCCACGCTGGATGTAAGTCTGTGTGTCACACGTTCTGACTGGATAGAAATAAGGGAGATAATTCGAGTTGTGATTATTTGCCACCAGGGGATTTCATGAGAACCATCAAATATGGTCAAATTAGAACAGAGGTTCATGGGAAGATATGATAAGTAACCTCTGTGGGAAGAGAATGGATTGGGCTGAAAGAAAAACAAATATTCTAAAACCATAGAAATAGTTCAAAATAAGAAAAACAAAATAATTCAGTACACATTGATATGGTTCAATATAAATAAATATAAAAATTGAACATCATATCATTATCAGTTTATGACATGGTAAATTGGAGATAAAGATAAAAATATCACTCAAAAACAGAAAATCATCATCCTCATCAGTGTCATGCTTCAACAAACACTACTTTGTATTAACAATGGAAACTAAAACTATGAATAGGATTTGTTTCTGGTCATTGTATGGGGAACAAGCCATCCAAACATATTGAAAGTAGGAGTGGGTATTGCAGAGATTTTTCACATTGCAATACATTCAAATGCAAAAACACATATTGCAATATGTATTGCAATATATTGCATGAAGTATTTTCAAACAAACATTTACTGAAATTTAAGACAATACTTTATTTATAGAGCAAAAACATAAGGAAATCACTATGCTTGATCAAGATATAACAACTTTTAATCCTGACAAAATAAAAATGCAAATAAGATTTGATACTAATGAAACAAGGAAATATCCGAAGATTTCCCACTGTTACAAAGTTTTCCACATGCAAATCAACCAGTGTCGACCAGGTTAATACTGATAAACCACTTTTACTGTGCATTCCTGACTGCAAGGCAGATAATAATCCTTGAAATCATTAGCAAACGAATTTGTACACATTTATTACCTGTATAGTTGAATATATAAGAGTTTTCTGAAATATGTTTTGGAAAATCCAAGTTTTTTGTGTTTAATAGTGCTAAAACATGGGGTGTGGCAACTGACACACACTGTCTATATACTTGGATGATGGACTTTAGTTTTATGATGAAGATGTTTTTTATGAGTAAGTTAAGGTTAAAGTTAAGGGTACAATAACTAGTAGTGCTCTGATTAATTGAAATAATCGAAAATTGGTCGCAGTGACCATCCGAGCAAACAATCAATTAAAATATTTCATAATCAAACACAAACAATTTTGGAACTATTGTTTTAGAGTGTTTCTTGAAGACTCCACAATTATGTTTGTGATATATTAGTCATCACTTTAAAGTAGCAACTTGCATCGTGTTATACTTATCTGCAGTGACAACCTTAAGATAGGGAAATCTGAAAAATGACGCTAACCAATTTTTTTATGATTGTTCATTGGCAATGAAGCGATCATCAGTTTTGGAGATTTCAAGCAAACACTAACAATAACCTGTAAAACTAGGAGATTTGATATTCTGTACAACTCCTTATCAACATAAATGTCACAATGCTCAGAAGTTAACTGAATGTTGAAACTGGGCTATGGAAAGTATCATCCAAAACATTTCTTCCTTACCTGAACATAACGAACGTAGTGACTTCATAGCACACAGCCTTACAAAAAATCGTTATAAGGTCAGAAATCCTTTCATGTTACTAAAATGTTACTTTATACTGCTCCTTGCAAAGGTTTGATCGTAGTTTTTTTCAGAAAGAACAGAACTAATTATGCAAAGTCAAATTAATGAAAAGATGGAATCAAATGTTGTAAAGTCACGACACAAGAAAACCTAAAATACACATAAAGTACTGTTAGCAACGTACACAACGACTGAACAACTCAACTCAATCTGCACCTGCGACACAGTCGGTCTGCACTGTTGTCTGGCAAATCGCTTAGGTTGTAACGCTAAATATGGACGATAATGTGTTATTTAGTGCAACGTAATGAATCACACTAGCTGAATAAAGCCTTCTGTAACGAATTAGACATATTTTGATATTGCACATCAAAGGGGGCAGTAGACAATACAGTAAACACAAATGCAGATTTTACCTGGGGGTAACTTGTCTGCCATGTTGGTAGAAAAGGGAGAATTTCGTGATCTGACAGTCATTAAGCGAGATATGAGATAAATATGTAGGAAAAAGGACCACAAATTGTGTACGATGTATTAACTGATACTGTATTACTTTGTGACATGGGATATTTGTCTAAGTGAATCTAGCTTCAGATTGGAAAATTCTTTCTGACGCGTAAATAATGTCTCCCTTGTGATGATATTCATCATGGCGGACCTCTCAACGTGCACTGTGTATGTGCCTGTTTGTTTATATTAACAACGCCGTTATTATGAGGTGAACCGTACGAGTGTATGGTGTCCATCTTGCGTTTTGCTATCATGTATCATTACAGTGTTTCTGTGTTAACGTATTTTATTTCATTTTGCGGAATTACACCTCTGAATTGACTTACTTAAAGATTGTTACATTATGTGAGCGCTTCAAGTAGAGGTTGACACTTAAATATGTTAACTCATGTTGATCAGCATAATGCTAAGGTCGCTAGATTCTGCTTGGTAAGTTTTTGTCTTTGATAACTGCATGTGAAAACTTTTTAATTACAAGCATCGGAAGGACGTTTACTTCATATGGGATCCACTTAAGCTGAATATGGGTCTTGTCACCACTACACATATGTACTGTATATATGTACCCCATGTCACAAAACATATACCTCAGGAAATTTCTGTACAAAGAAACCTATCCTGGCCAAAACCAGAATAGAACCAGGGGATGAGTCATATAAAAAAGCATGACATTCAATAGGTTTTCTGGCACTCGTGTTTCAAGTACAGGCAACAGTACAATTCCTGCAACATGTGCGAGGCTGGGCAAGGTGCACTCATGCTCTCAAAATTCATGCTCTCAAAACACTGACAATAGCAAGTCCACACCAGTTTGAAATCAAAGGGTCAGATTTTTTAAACTATGTTTCCAAGGTTTGTTGACACATCAGCATTGCAACAAACTTTTCCTGTCTTAATTCTGTCCACCCATTCCTGATAAACAAGGTGTTTAAGTCAACTACCATCAACTCTGCAAAATGTCCACATTTCCAATTTGGTGAAAAAAACGTCACACCCTTTAATTTCAAATACAAAACTATATGTAGTAAATGTTGTTGAACCACAAATATATTAATAGTCTTTTCTATTAGCACAGTGCTTTACAGAGGAATAATGTTTCATCTGGAATTATACTTCTTCTTGAACATCCAAGATCTTCGATTCAACATATGTTTTAGGTCTGCATACCTATAAGAAGAAAAAAACAGTTCATTAAACATCAAGACTAATGTACAATGTCAGTGTTGGCAAAATCAGTATCTTAACACTAAATTAATGAGACTGATTTAAGTTAGAGAGTCAAGATTATGAACTGCTACCCTTGTTTTGCATCAGTTAAGGTGAACTTAAGCTTGTAACATGTTTTCAGATATTCTAATCTTCAACCTGTATCACCAGTGTTGAAGATTCAATTTAGACAGTGCTTTAAAACTAAAGATACCATGTTTCAATCCTGAAGCAAATCTGATGCTGAATTGTTTCAGTGAATATAATGAAATGGGAGTTTGTAATCATGGTCCATAAAACAGAACAAATCTTAACATAGGTTAATATGAGAGCAATAGTCTGTTTCAAATTTTGAAAGCGAATACCTGCACCTTTAACGCATATTTAACCAATTTCATTGTTCACTTTAAACCTGAGTCAGTGAGTAGAGCATGCATGTTGTGATGCTGCAATGGGAAAAAAATACTTACTCTCTATACTCAGATCTGCATCATGTGTTTAAGTAAGTGCTATGACATCCACAAATGAATACTGCTGAATTCTGCTGAGATTAAAAAATCAATATAATATAGTCAGTTTTCAACTATTAGCCACAATGCCACAGTATATGTTCTAATATCAAGTTCGCCGATGACTTGGCACTAGTGGCACTCCCTACGGACAGTGAAGACGGGTACAGACAGGACATCAATAACTTAGTCACCTGGTGTCATGATAACTTCCTTGAGATTAATGTTGCGAAAACAAAGGAACGGGTAATTGATTTTAGGTCAAAGAGAAATGTGGACCATGTTGAACCCATTTGTTTTGAAGGCACTGTATCAGAACATAAGTATTTAGGGACTATCATCGACAACAAATTGAACTGGAACAAAAATACGGACTCTATCTACAAGAAGTGTCAACAGCAATTATACTTCATGAGGAAACTTAGATCTTTTAATGTCGATGTCAAACTGTTATCACTTTTTTATTCTTGTTATGTTCACTCTGTTTTATCGTTTGGTATTCAGTGCTGGTACGTATCCCTCTCCCTTAAAAACAAAAACAAACTGATGAAAGTTACCAACATCGCCTCGAAGATTGCAAACACCCCCCTTGTAAATCTATCTTCCTCAAATGAAACCCGTGCTCTGCCCCTTGCGCATAAGATTATCGCTGATGAAACACACCCATTAAACTCATACTATTCCCTTTTACCGTCTGGCCGCCGATTTTTTATTTTTACCTTGGCACAAATTCCTTTACTCCAAGTAGTATTAAACTTTTAAATAGCACCTGTGATAAATAGGTTATTACAGTACATATACCATTTTAGTTTCACAATATGATCTCAATTAATCATCTTAATGTCATAATTACTCACTTTTTATATTCATATTTATATTTATATGTGTGTTGTGTTCTTAACCGCTGTACATTTATTACTTCTGTGAGCAAGTGACTGTAAAAAGAATTCGCATTCCGGGTAATGAAGTCTTATCTTGGCTGTCACTTTTGGATAAAGACAGAGTAAATCTGGTTTATCATTGCTTAACGAAAATTCACAAAATGTTTTTAATGAAAATAGCATATGAATTTCAGAAGGTATTTTCCTACCTGATTAATTATCAGAGTACACACATTTTAACACTTTAAAATATATTAAGCATGTTAAATAAAATTATTCAATAAATGAGTTAATGACACGATCATTGTTAGCTGGACTCACACATCGAGTTATCTGCCCTTGGCAATACGCCCCACCCTCACACAAAACTACCTCACCCTCACACAAAACTATCTTAAATATGTATCCATGGCTATATTAGGTTAAAATTTGTTTTATTATGGAGAGGATTGATATGTGTTTATAATGAAAATACTCTAAAGCGTGCCATCAATTGATAAAACATATTTCAATAATCAGCAATATTTAAAAGGGTTGAAAAACTGTGTAAGAACAGAGCAAACCAACCTTTCTTTCCAACTGCACCAAAGTGGGAATATCTTCTGAAGGGACCAGTTGTTGCTTTTCACTCAAATACATCATGGAAAAAGCCAGAATGCGTAAAACAAGGACCCCTCCCACAACCAAAAATGGACCAGGTTTTCAGAAGTACTACAGAGTTATGCTCCTTGGCAACTCACTCGGTGTGGACTTGCTACTGACAACGAGGAGTTGCAATATACACACATGAAAAATTACTTTTCTTAATCTGACCTTGGAAGACTTTCTTAAGTGGATCTGAACTGTCATTCTGCTGTATGAGATATATATACAGTGATACATATACATATAGTGATAAGCATCAAGTTCTGTTATTTCCTATAATGCTTGGCATTATGCAGCATGTACTTCAAAATCGGGCAAACTAAACCAACAACAATAACCTTTTTTGGTTTCAGGCACTGGGCCAGGGACTCAGCTGCCATATAGGATACCAGGTACTGTTCTGTATTTTGATCTGAGCGAAGAAACGTATTTGTGGTACATGTGTGTCTGCACGAAAAACAAGCCCTTAACATATATGGACTGATGTTTAGTCACTGGCACAAGGTTATCTTTTCTGAAAATGTCCTCATGAAATGTCCAAAAAGGAGGTCAGTACAATTCTTATTTTACAGCTGAGGCAATCAACACTACACCAATTATTCCCAGCTTGAATTTGACCTTTTTTCATTTATTCACAAGGGTTTGTGAAACAGACAAAAACGTGCCAAGCATCCTTTGTATTTGGTACATGATGCTTATATTTCTTAACATTTTTTTAGATAAATGGATTCACACTCTTCCCGTCTGCATCACATGATGACATAGATAAGAGATGTAGCTGGACAGTGGTAAAAAATGGACCGTCACCACTACCACCTACCTGGCCACTACCCTAGTCAAAAGAGATATTCAGTCCGTCCCCTAGACTATCCAGAGCTTCAGGTTACCGGTGCAACACTCCTCAACACTGGACTACATGTGTACGAGACTGCTTATAAAGTCAGGTAAATCATTTACATAGCTTGCATCTCTGTATGATGTGAAATGATCCATCCCATCTGTGACTGCATATCTTGATTTGATTGAATGACTGTATTGCAATAGAATTAGAACCCCCCATTGTGATAGTGATGTCACTTGAATAATTATTCCTATAAAAAACTTTTACTTATTCATTTTCAAGGACATCAATGTCTCTTTTTGTCAGTCGTATTCTGATTCAGAAATTTTGTAGCCACTACACTCATACTGGAAACAGTGGCATTTTTCACATTACAAAGCTGATAAAAGAGCAGTGTACTTTTGAGGTTGACTAAATATGTATCAATGGACTTTGCATCAAGCCTTGAAGGCTTGTAAATGTTATCGCGAGTGGATCAGTCTGGGACGGCAGTCTACATGTAACAACATCTTTGCTTGATATTGTCAAATAATCATACAAATAAAATTGAAACACAGATCACAATCATGGTTATAATAATATGAATACATGACCAGTCTTATGAATAATATCCTCTTTCATAAGCATAAAAATATATCGTTATACATAAAACAGGTCATGTATTCAAGTTTGTCCAACTTCTAAGTGCCTTTCAAGAACTTAACAGCATTATGGTAACATCAAAGTTGATGAGGTTTAAAACAATGAATGTATGAGATTCCTTTTGATTACTCATGCTGCATATAGAATGTTGTCATCTGGCCAGACCAGTGTCTCATTGGTCTTATTTCCTACAGTTGCTTTCATGGAAGTGAGATCACATTTTAAGTGGGAGAAGCTTGTTAGAAAAGGGAATGCAGTGATTATACTGTATTGTGGTATTCAACATTATTTGTGTTTGACAATCTATTTGACTGTATGTTTCCAGACATGACCCAGATCATGAGAGTATCAAATCAGTGTTGGCAAGACTTGAGAACTACCAGAATCACCGTGGCCTCCCACCAGTGTGTGTGGTCTGTGAGTGTCAGAGGAACGTGCAGGCAGCAAGCAAAGCAAAGTCTGCTCTGATGGCTTTTGACAGCGGGAACAGCGACAGTGACAGTGATGATGAAGGTGAGACCTCAATACTCAAGATCCAACTGGGTTTCAAAATGTTAATAAACATGTAAGTCTGAAGTCTGGTCACCAGACCTTTGGGGCTTGATAGCCCAATTTGCCCCAGTGTCTTATACTTTCAGTAAATGAAATTAATGACACCCTCTTTTTCTGCTTATTTATGCTTCGTAGTTATTCCTGGGTTAGAATTAGTCTTCAGTAACCCATGTGTGGTAAGGGGCAACCAACAATATTGGATGGTCATGCTTGCCGACTTGGTTGACATGTCCTTATATCCCAGTTGCATAGTTCGATGTTTGTATTGTTGATCACTGGATTGTCTGGTCACTTGATTATTTACAAACCACTGCCATATAGATATAATATTGCTGAGTGTGGTATTAAATAACAAACAAACATCCATCATTATAGTTATGGTTTGAGAGGGAATATTTTCATGTTGACACCTTTCAATAGAATAGATGCCAATCATTGTATTGCTCTTTAAAAGAGTTAACCCATAGGGTGGTCTTGTCCAGCTCTTACACTTTGTGATAGCATGTCATTGTACCCTGATATCAATTGCCTGTACTGCCAATTCTCAGTTATTAACAATCTGCCATAATGTGACACAACATTTCACACTATGGAATCAAGCTACACACAAATATGTAATGATGTTGACCGCTCATTTTCAGATGCCCTGACAATTGACAACATGTTGAGGTTAATGGAGCGATATATGACTCGGGCAACGAGTGCCTCTCAGATGAAAACAATGGTTAGACTAATCAACAACCACACCATAACAGATTATATCACAGCAGAACAAGTCATGAAGGTATGTCATGGAATCACTGACTCTGATATTGTTAAAACACATCCATTGCAGGCGATAATAGTGCCTTGGGCGAGGTTTCAGTGATTGGAAATTTTAATTTAGATATACTTACTCAAAAGTATCATGATGTATTAATATACAAATGCCAATGTATGTATGACTCATGCTAAATATGAACTTGGCTGCTACATTAAATGCTTGAAATTTTCTCCCATCTCATTGTCCACCCTGACAACTGTGTTCTTAACAAAAAAATAGGTAAACATCCTGTGTCAGTGTATCACTGATACAGCTCAGTTTTTTGTAAAGGTGAACTGATACAAAATCAACAATGATTTGTCCTTACATTAGGTGGAATCCTTAATCCATAGCTTGCCATTAATCACTTCGACTGAAGGTCCCCAAATTGTTGTCAAAGTCATGTGTGTCATTACTGAATGTATATAGTCAGTAATGACATTGTACATATCTTAATCTCTTAACTTCATATCTCATTTTGTCCTATGGCAAGGTACTGAAATAGTCAGGATAGACATTCTGAAACTTGAGATGTATGTATGTGAAGTGAATTTTTAGGAAAGGTTGCTGAAATCTGGAGTTTGGTAACCTTTACTAAAGTCTAGAATGTCCTGACAAAACATGTTTTGCTTCTAATGCAGTTGCAAGCACTGTTACGTGGAACTAAACCAGAGCTACGAGAAGCAGGTCTGCTGTTGATAGAGCAGCTCTGTTGTAAGGAGGACAATGCTGTCATCATGGCTGAAGAGGAAATATTCAATGATCTTCTGACAGTTCTCTCATCACCTCACAGCATCAGGGTCCAGGTGGCTGCACTCAAGGCAGCAGAAAAGGTACATTATATATATCCGAATGGGGTTTTGGGGTAGCCTGATGGCTAAAGCGTTGACTTGTCATGCTGAAGACCTTGATTCAATAATTCACGTGGTACAATGTGTGAAGCCCATTTTTGGGGTCTCCTGCTATGATATTGCTGGTATATTGCAAAAAGTGGCATCTGACAGAGAGTCTGATGTTTCACTGATGTGGGCAAGGTTAAGAAACGTCAGGGAGAGACATGGGGTTCAGGGAGAAACACTGGGTTGAAGGAGAATCAGGGAAAGACACTGGGTTCTCAGAGAGATACATGATTCAGGGATTGATATTCTGGGAGAATCATACAAAAACTGGGCTCTGGGAGAAGGAGGGAGAGATGAAGGGCTCTGGGAGAATCACTGGATTAAGGCAAAATGAGGGACAGACACAGGGTTGAGGGTGAATCAGGGAAAGACACAGGGTTGAAGGAGAGATACAGGATTCAGATATTTTGGGATAAGAATGTTCTGGGAGAATTATGCAGAGACTGGGCTCTGGGAGAAGCAGGGAGTGATGGAGGTTCTGGGAGAATCAGTGAGAGACACTGGGCTGAGGGAGACACAGTGAGAGACATGTGGTTCTGGGAGAGATACATGATTCAGGGAGAGATGCTCTGGGAGACTCAGGGAGAGACACTGGGTTCAGGGAGAATCAGGGAGAGATGCAGGGTTCTGGGAGAAACAAGTAGAGACACTGGGTTCAAGAGGAGTTACACAGGTGTCTGGGGCAGAAATGGGGATCTTGGAGAATCAGGGAGAAACACTGTGTTCAGGGAGAATCAGGGAGAGACACTGGGTTGAGTGAGAGGTTGGGGTTGGGATGTCCAAAATGTGCAAATTCATGGCTTATAGTTCATTTATGTATAATGTTATAATTTGAACATGCAGTTGTCTCTGTTTGCAGCTGTTCTCTCATAGTCAAGTTGCTGACAAGCTGACAGAGGCTGTAGATGAAGTGTTGATGGCAGTGCTGTTGAGAGTTCTCTATAGTGATCACCCACTGGAGATGAAATATGCCAGTTGCTGTGTGCTTCGCACACTGTCAAAACATGAGAGCACTGCTGGACTTGTGGGTCAGGAACTTCTCTTCATTGTCAAAGAATTAAAGGAGAGCAGCTCTAAGATGAAGGTACACACATTTCATTATTGAAGTTCAATCAAAGACCTTGAAAATTTTGTCCAAAATGTTTGTTACTTGACTGCAGTCTGTAAAACAGTGATTGATTATGACCAATGTCAGCGTACAATATAAGTTATCACATTGTGTCGATGGAAATATGGGGTTTTATCAGTCCCGAGTAAGGAATACAACCTTACGAGGGACTGATAAAACCCCATATTTCCCTGGACACAATGTGATAAAGCATTTATCTAGCTGAATGTTTTCACTACATCAAAACAAAACAACACACAACACAACACGTTTCATTGCTGCCATGTTGACACCAGCTGATCATTTGACCTCAATGCACCAAACGTAACTAAAGGCTTGTTGATGCACGCTTTTCTCACTTCGCGTCATCACCAAGGCGTAGCAGGGTGATATGACTTTCGTAGCGGGAGTACATGACTTTTATACTCCCGCTCGCGGATCATGATGGATGTACATGGTGTTTTATCAGAGTCACGTGGACCAATCAAAACTCGACATTCTTACATGAGGCTAGATAATGGTTTATGACCTTCACTGAAACAAGTCAGTGAGACTGACAACCCTACCCATTTGGTTATCCCAACAAGCATAGGCTGCTTGAAAATGCTAAAGTTAATGGAGTTTGTGTTTGAAGGTTTTTACTGCATGGATAAACATTCATTCTTGACCCTCTCACACATTTCCATGGTACATGAGATAATCTCATTGATCTATTCCTCTTATCTTTCAGGAAGTATTTGTAGAGATTGTGATTAACCTTTATCGTCAAACTGATGTCATTTACCCAGATATGATTGATAAGAATATCATCAGATCAACCACATCGATGATTGTCGACGGACCATGGTAATGTAACATTTTAGATTCATGTTACTGATATTACTAAAGAATAACTAATATATGTTCATGAACTCTAGACAGCTATAATTATTTGCCTTGTGTCTGCAGGTTTCAAGGATGTTGTTCTTTATGTGATTATTCTACAAATGGGTGAATGTCAAGTCTTTTTATTGCCTTCATAAAACTTTCATAACCGTAAATTATTTGAAAACAATGTGTTATGGCTGATAGGATGCATTGTGTCATATAGAATAGTTTTTGTTGAATTAATAATAATAACGGATCTCGTTTGGAGAGAGCTAATTTCCAAGAGGACTCTTTGCGCATTTTCTCACAAATTGGATGGAAAAGTACACATTAAGGGAAAACTTGTTTAAATAAGAATGTTTTTTAAATCAGTCCTGAATTAACTTAGTGAAGGGGAATTGTGGAGTTCATTTGGAAGAGCATTCCAAACTGAGGGCGCACTGTATTTGAATTCAGTCTTTGTGATTCCCTTTAAGAAATCATTCAAAAGCATCATATGTTCTATGTCCTGTTATGCTGCCATTATTGTTGTTATTACAATTCTGACCAGAACAGTGTGTGTACAAAGTCTTTTTGTGAGACCCATACATTTGTGTTGAATCTCCTACAACCAAATTGTTCCAGGCAGAGGCCCTAGTGTCATTATATAAGTGGTCATGTCGGCATGTGTTGTAGTGGTGTGCAACGGCAAGCTCTCTACTTGGTATGTTGTTTGGTTGAGGATGAAGCTGAAATAGCCAGCGTGATAAGTAACAAGGATCTGATGCTGTACGTGATGCAGCTGATGAGAGACTCCAAATGTAGGTGAGTCATCTGAAAACAAGTCATCAGTAATTTATGCTTAAAGAGAGTTTGATGGCCAAAATGGCTGTTGATAATACATTGTGAGTGGATAATATTATTCTATGGTAACTTTTGACAAGGCTCATATGATTGGCTTTGAGAAGTGATATAAAGCCACTGGTCGTTTATTTTCTGAGAGTATTAAAGTATTCAGTGGGGTAAGCAGTCAGAAATATACAATGTATTTCTGAGAGACTATATACCCCTTTTTTCCAATGGTAAATGATCTGACCCTGAAATGAAGGATGTTCTGTCCAGGAAAGTTCGGGAGGTTGCAGGGAAGATAGTACAGACAATGTGTGGGTGTCGTAAAGGGTCACTAGCCCGCACAGTGATGGAACACTTCACAGCATTCCTGCACCCAGAGGAAGATGACATCCATCAAGCTGGGGACACAACAGCACGTGGATCAGCCAAAATTGTCTACCCAGTGAGAGTAAAACACCAGGCTGAGGCACGAAACTGGCAGTCATTTGATGAGTTCCTGGCCCTTATTGGGAAGCTTATAACTAAACATGGTGAGCTTTATGATTGTGTTATTTCTGTCTGAGTGTTTCGCAAGGTGCTATCTACTTTGTAGTTACTGGTATGAGTTTCGTGTGTGTGTGAAAACTGATGAAACTGTTGATGCATTGCAAGTGGCAATGTATCATGGACATGTTAAAAGGTTGACATGGATGCTACACAGGTCTTTGGAAACAATCAATAGACCTTTGAAATTATATGAAACAGAAATGTTGATCAGTTTACTGTTGTTTTGGTCCTAAATATCCTCTTTAGTGCAGAAACATGTACATTGAAGAGTGTCATGTGACAAACTATGGGAATACTATCTATAGATGCTTAATAGTTATTAACTAAAATTATGGTAAATATGTTGAAGATGTAGTTTCTCTGAATAGCTACACCTACTGTATGAGGGACCATATTGAATCAAGTTGTCAGATTTTGGGTCAGCATGTCCCATAGTGTGGACTGTTGCTCATAACAGCAATCACTTGTCCACACTTGATTATTAACAGGCTACTGTCATGTACACGTAGGTGGAATGTTAAAGGATACAATGTGTGAAAAAGATGTTGATGATTGAGTGTTGAATTAAGAGCAGGACGTGACGCTGTTGTTTCCAGCAATGATAAAACAGGATCCATTGAGCAAGCAGCTGATGATTGATGACAACCCAACCACAGAGTGGAACTGTCACCAACTGGGTTACCTAGCAGCACTGGTTGCCATAGTAACCAAACTCACCCAGTGGCCTGTTGAACGGTCAAAGACTGTTCAGAAATTAGATCCTTCAGACTTGACAGATGATGAAAACCTGAGGTGAGGTCATGTCTGAATTTACATTAGACTGTAAACTCTGTAAAGGATGCATTACATTGCACTTTACTGGTACATTCCTGGAGAAAAATAACACAATTCTCATTTCATCTATTTTCATTATATGGCAGAAGTTGGCTGCATGGTTCAAAACATGTTTCTCTTTGAAATCTTAACATCAACTTAGGCCATAAGCATCCATATCACTATGTTTACACTGAAATTGATCAGAGAAAGTGAAGAAATCTAGCTCTTAACACTTGACCCCATCAATACCACCCAGATTAGATAGTAGGAGGCAAAGTATTGCTGTGTGAAGTGTTGTGTGCCGCAAAGGTTTATAGTAGGTTTGTTCATTTCATTTATGAACAGGTTATATTTTTCAGTATGTTCCATAAATAATAGTCAGTTTGCTTTTATGTCTTCTTCATTACATGGACATCTGCATTTCTTGAATGACTCTGTTTTCTTGTTGATCATTTTTTTATACTGTTTTCATATCATATAGTTCACTCATTCAGCTTCAGAATTAATCTGAATAGAGGAGGTTCTTACAGCACAATATTTTCATTTCAGAAACAAACTGAAAGGTGTAAATCGACAGATTACAGCTGAAGTTTGGACAACTTGTGGCCGTCAAGTTGCTGTTCTACTTTCCAAATTTGCAGAAAAAGTTCAAATTCGATGCAATCCCTTGTCAGCCCGTCCCGGTTCCCGGCAATCCATGCGATGCCCTTCACCCATGTCTGGTCGGAGGAGCAAGACTCCTCGAGGGGACATCTTGAGTGATTCAGAAGTCAATCTCGTGAAAAGTCTCCTGGAATTTTTCCTGTTCATTTCTGTGGCTACATGCACAAACAAGAAATTCATGAAAAACAGTGACATTGTTATAGAGAAGCCAGAAAGAGAGTCTGTTCAACGTTCTAGGGAAGGATTGTGGGTAATGGAGAATCCCCACCTTACACATAGTATAGAACGACAGTCGATGACAGATACAATGGAGATGATGGAGAGAAGACAGCAGGAGCTAGCAGAAAAAGAAGCCAGTGCAGATCGGAGGTTGCTACGGAAAGGCCTGTACGAAGAAGACCTCTTCAGA
The DNA here is from genome assembly GCF_037392515.1 of Haliotis asinina. NCBI lineage: Eukaryota > Metazoa > Mollusca > Gastropoda > Lepetellida > Haliotidae > Haliotis > Haliotis asinina. The sequence goes on from NC_090285.1 coordinate 40,909,656, forward strand.
TTTGTCTCTCCATTTGTTACATTTGAGAATGAAGATTTGAGGGTGAGTCTACCTCTGTTTGGATGGATGATGATCATATTGTAGTGTTTTAAAACTTTAAGGGGTGATGGGATAGCTTTCTGGTTAAATCTTCAGCTCAACACATCAAAATCTCATCTTATGTGTAAGTGCCATTTCTGGTGTCCCCTATGGGGACATTGTTGGAGACTGGAAGGAGACATTCCACCTTTGTTTGATATCAACAACATAATAACTTGGGCATTAAGATGGTATTGTCTGGGTTGCCAATGCATGTCTTTGGTTTCTAGAAATAACTTAACTCATCCAGTATTTCTTAAAGCAGACTCCAACATAAAGACTTGACCTTTTAGCTGGGTACACACTTCACACATAGAAACCATGTTGAGAATTGAACATGGGCCTTCAGAATGATAGACAATTGCACTAACCACTGAGCTAATTTTCCCCATATTCCAAGTATGATTACATATGTGTTTAGCATACAGTGATGGTCCTTGGATCCAAGTGTTTCCCTGACAGTGAGATATTCAGACAACTGTTATTGTTATAGAATATTTATATAGCTCACATATCCATGCAACTTGTGCTTGTTCAAGGCACTGGTATTTGTTGCCCTCAATCATTGGATGTCAATCTCAGCGTCACATTGTATTATGACTCTCAACTCCCTTGGGAGTATACAGCTCTTGCTGCCACTAGGTGCACCAAGTTTATTGTGGCTCTCTCATCCTAACGAGGTACCCAGTTCACAGCTGGTGGACTGGGTCACATAATCACAGTACTTTGTCCAAGTTTACTGCATGTTGCTGTAGCCGCAACTAGGTGTTTGCACATATATTCATGTGGCCACCATCTGGTCATATACCAATGGATTCGGGAGTTCTTTTAAGTGCACAGGGATGTGTACTGTACCCTAGGGGTTGTGAATGGAAAGAGTATGTGCACAAAGTTGACTCCAACGTTTTCACACCCGGTCACAGGTAGTTGGGTTCGATACCAACAAATCAGCATAGTTGCATCACACGTCTGGTGCTTGAGCCAGCTCGCACACCACACCCCAGAACATGAGCTGACAAATGATGCTCATACCATTATCCACTTTGTGTATCTTGTAGCTAAGTCCGTGTCAAAACTGAATGATACTGGCTGTGAAGCATCCTTTATTCACTACGTGTGTTCATAGCCTGTGTTATTGTTACCCTCCAGGAGACTGCAGCCATGATCTTGAGATGTGGTATTCAGCCTCTCGATGAGAAGCTGGTGACTTCAGACCTCCAGACATCAAACACTGGACCGGCAAATGTCTACAAGCCTAGGCTCAGGTCAGACATTACTTTGTAATATGGTATGAGAAGACTGACCATTTGTCTCTTTGGAACAGATTGTATTATACCACCAGTTATAAAAAGGAGCTTATAGCTATGGTGTACAGAACTATTTGATTGTAACATATTGAGATATATGTTAAGGATTTACACGTTCTTTAATATTTACAATACAGCATTTCTGGGCCACTTCTTGCCCCTTTATTAGGTCAATGACAGAATATGATTACAAGCAAAATATTTTTGTAATGAAAACAATGATAGGTAAATACACATATGAAAACACTTATCAAAGCCTGTACAGTGATTAAGGGGAACATGGGAAACCTGTACATTGTATGACTGTACCTTTGTATTCACTGATGTATTGATTGTACCTGTAGATTGACTGACTATTGTTTTACTGTTTTGATACAGACCCCAGTCTGCCAAGACGCACAAGGAGCGTGACAGGAAGGTGAACACGGCGCTGTATAGAATGTCGCCAGATGTGGCAGGCATGATGAGGACAGCCATAGGGTCTCGACCCTCATCAGCTGATACCTACAGTAAGTACAACTTGTACAACATACAAAGAAAAACAAAGAAACTTGTGTATAGGAAATACGCCTCTTCTTTCATGATCCTGTATAACTATATTGTTTAGTAACCACATTTCTATGATGTTTGCAAACATTGTCATAAATTTCAAACTTTTCACTTGACATTTGACCATCATGCCCTCAGTGATATGAATCTTATACAGATACTGAGAAGCTTTGTCTTGTATTTATATGTTTATATTTCACAAATAAGATTTTAGGCTGCCAAATATTGTGTTGATACATAATAATATTTTTTCATATCCTGGCACAACTGTGTTCTTGTATGTGATTTAGATGTGAGTCAGAGGAACAGATCAGTATCTAAGTTTGGACGTGGTCAGCCAACAATTGATCTCACCCAGCCAATTGCCCAGCAGTGTCGCAAGGTGACAGTGGACAACTGTGGCAGTCAACTCTTGCAGGGACTGTTCAGCAAGTCCAGAGATGTGCGGAAGAGTTGTCTCCTCTTGATCCATGACCTTGTCAATCATGGAAATGTAAGTCTTCCTGTTAATAAACTTCCACATTAACACATCACCAGCATGAAAACATTTCATGTCAGCTGTACACACCATGCTTTTTGGAAAAGGAAATGATTGGACATTTATTTATCAAACATTTCTAACAGATAATGGAAACCAGTGCACTATATTTTTTAACTTTTAACTAAATGAAAAACAGGCTACACCTCATATGTTTTAGTATGCAGCAGTATCCATACATCATATACTATGCAAAAAAAGCCTATCCCAATCTTTCATGGCATTGTTGTTAATCTGTTGTGGCAGTTGTGTTAAATGACAACTTCTTTTGAGTAGTATATATTGTTGAATGCCATGTTGATGCAGTATCTATCATCGCCAGGTGGAAACTCACATGCAACTGTCAGAGCTGGGGTGTATCCCTCGCCTTATTGACTTCCTTCGCATCAATGAAGACGACGAGATGCTCGAGATTATTGGTGAGACGTGATGATTGCTGTGTGAAGCTGTTGATTTAGTGTGCCATCAGTTGGTAAACCACACAATATAGTGACTTAATACTAAAAAATTGCAGCTTGTGTTTCTGATAATGGTAAAAAATTATCACTTGATATGCAGAGTTCAGCCATTTTTGTTCCATCAAGGGAATAAGCATTAATCTTGTAGTTTGTGGCTTCAGTGTAGAATAGGACCACACAAGATATTGAGATGGAGATGTTAAGAATGACAATAAGTAACTGCATAGAAAAGAGACTATGACTGATCAGTATGCACCACAGGAAGCTCAGCAAAACAGTAGATTAGTGTGATGTTAATGTCATGGGGTATGAAAGTTGTAACTCACAAAAAACATCCAGTCATCATACACTGACATCTACTGACAGCTATCATCCTGACGAGGATGCTGATTACTAGCGACTACCGCCTGAAGCAGCTATTCAACCGCCATGGTGGGGCCAACCTGCTGCTGTCCATGTCTCAGAACTGCAGTGGGGTGCTGAAAGAGGAGATCAAATCTACCTTGACAGCTCTCACACAAGGTGGGTGCTGGTGTGGGGTTAATAATGTGTCTATGTTGGAGAACTGCAACAGGGTATTGTTATGATTACACAATGGCATTTAGAATGTAATCAAATGTAACATATGTTGGATGTGGGATTACACTTTCTTAGTAAAGTACAAAAGTAGTACTTATTTTTGAGTATGAGCATACTTGTAACAAACAATGTCATTATTTGAAGTGTCAGTTAACACTCTCGTACTTTATTAAGATCATAGTTTCAGACCCCACAAACTTTCAATCATGTTTTCTTATACATCTGACAATGTATGTAACAGGTATGTCCCATCAGAGACCAAGTTCAGCACCATCTCAACGTCCTGGTGAAGTGAAGGAGCCAGACATTTGGGATAATGTGAGTACACAGGGGATACACAGCAGAAATACCAATAAGTCACTGTATTGCGATCATTAATGAAAATCACTATTTGCTCATAGATGACAGTTGTGTTGTTTATGTGTGGTCAAGAAACCGTGGCTCAGTATCTCAGTTCCATAGTGCTATGTAATAAGTGAAGACAGCATAAGACCATAAAGATTCATGTTAGAATTCATCCTCAGCAAACCATGGTTGTTGTAAGAGGTGACAAAGGAATCACTGTTTAGGCTCACTGATTAGGTAAACATGTCATCATATCCCAACTGCATAGGTCGATGTTTATGCTGTTGATCACTGTCTGGTCCAGACTTGATTTACCACAGACCACCGGCATATACTGGAAATATTTCAGTGTGGCGTTAAAGACACAAAACCAAAACAGCATAAGTCAAGACAAGTACCTGTACACTGACATGTCCATACACAATGCTGTATTACCAACTCCCCTGTGGTAGTGGTGTTGTGACCATGTACCTCATGTTTCAGATAATGGAGAGGTGGCATTACGAGGACAAGGTGGTGCAAGTCTTTCAGAAGTGGATGTAGAGGATGAAGAATCTCATGGTTACCTGGACTGTTCAATGTAATCAGTTGCCTTGGCAATACAACTCTATAGTGCTGTCGACACCAAGTTGAGAACTTCCAGTTTAAAATTTGACTATTCATTTATTATAACTTCCAAAATATATGACAGTGGTCTGGGATTTTGTTAACTTTATGTGTTCCTTTATAGTTATGTATATGTACAGCATTATGAACACATGGTGTTTGGTACATTCTGTTTGGCAAGAGTTACTATCTCACCATTAGCATCCATAACAAGAATCCTAAACCATCTGCATCCTGATGGAAACTACCTCTCATTAAAAATGGCCACCAAACATCATGGGAATCCTTTTTGTTGACACTTAATATACACAGATGTCTTCAACAGTTTATTTTAAGAAAATAATTAGACAAAATAACTGCCTTCTGTATCACCTTTCTAGAAAGTTTGTCTGAAAGCCAATAGTTTAATTTATTGCAACCAAATGGTGAAGGGATGTCCCAAATAGAAATGGATTTTAACAGAGAGAAATGAATAATATTCACATTTAAATAAAAATCTGATAAGAAAGAATCGTTAAAGAAATCCACTCATACCTGTGATATTTCCTCTGATGTGAAAAGGTGAATAATACTTACATTTTCAGGAGTTGATATTGGGGTGGTCTGATTTTCACCATGTTGAAAATACATTAAGTATTACCCCAAATCCAGACATATGATGTGATATACTTCTGAACGTTACATTTTAATGTATGGATAGATTTTGTCATATTTGTTTGACCTATTTGTGCCCTGAGAGACTTATCACCAAAACAGTAACAAGCCTGTATGAGAAAGTTCAAGTTGTTTTTCTACAAGTCAACTACAGACATGATGGAGATAGTAGTGTGTTATGCTCACATTTAACAGGTCCTGACTACGCATATTTAGTGGAGATTGTTATCAAGGTGATACTCTGTGATTGTGATATTATAGATCTGTTGATCATGTTATTAATTATTCTTACAATTGTTGATCTCAACACTTAGTGGTAGTCATCAAGTTTAGAAGCTTTACTCCAGTGTTAACAACTGAGACTAGATTGCTTCCATGTTGATACTCTATTGTTGCTGTTCCTTTTTACATTTTAGCTTTAATACTAACTTATGACATAGTGGCTTATTTTATAACAGTTCTATTTTTACAAATCATTTATGTTTTGTTCCTTTTGGAACTAAGTGATGATTTTTTATGAAATATGAATTCTGCAAATATTGTTCTTATGCAAACCTTTGATTAATTGTCAATAGTCTTGCCTAAATAAAATGTGCCTTAGTCATTTTGTAATATTTTAGGCAAGATATTGAGTCCCAGAAGTCCCAGTTTTACACACACATCTGTTTTGAAGTTGATCGAGGGGATCTTCGTCAACCCTTCTGACTAGACTGCTATTTATGTTCAGAGACTGGTCATTTATTGGATGAGAGAAATGTGGTAGACATATTACATCCATGAAAACTCAACAACACCTCTTCTAGATCACTCCCAATACAAATGATAATCAGTGACATGAAGGAAATGATCCAAATAATTGTGAATCTTATCACTGTTTTTGTCCCTGCACAGAAAGAAGAGAATGAAAGGGTAAACTCAGCATTATGAGAACTTCAAAATTAGTGATTGTCATTTTATCATTTTGAATCAGTTGACTGGAGAGCAGTGTTAAAACATCTGTTGGTCTAAACATGTAACATATATTGGTCATGATTTTCACAGTATATCCAAATTACTGAAACTGTTAAACAAAACATTGTTACTTCTGTTTCTTTGACTGAAACTTCTGCCTGTACAGTGATGAATTATGTCATTAAACTTTTTTTTGTAAACATGTACTTTTTGTTAAAAAAAACATTGAACCACAATCACTTGACTTTGCTCAAATTCCTCATGTCTTAAATTTGTGTCCTTACCGGTTAAACAGAAATAAATTATAGTAGAGTCATCATGTACATCTGTGTTTGTTATGTATCTGAAGAAACAGAGAATCCTGAGGTGTCTGTCATGGCAGGCAAGGCTCCCAACTGTGAAAGAGATAATAAAATAACCATGTAACACCACTGAGCCAAATGACAGCCTGTGCAACTCTTTGAACAGAAGCACTAACATGGAACAGCAGTTGTTGCATGCTTTCACTGCTCTTACTCACTTTGGATTAGTGAATCCAACTATCCAACTGCTGGGACTCATCATCCTTTGCAAAATTTGACACCCTTCTTTTAGCCTAACTGTAGAGTTCAAAGTGTCCCCATTCTTGCAGTGAGTGAGTTAGTCTGGTTTTATGCCACATTTGCAGCAGTATCATGACTAGGGAGACAAGAAACACACTTCACACATTGTACACTTGTGGGGTCCTGAACACTTTAACCATTTGGCTCCCCCACCACCCTCCATCTTTGTAATATCTTACAAATTAATGTTCCTGGCACCCATATTACAGATACCACAGATGCCCCAAGGTGATGCAGAATGATGGTTTCCAATGCTAAACGCTGAAACCTCAATTGCCAAATGCACAACCCTGTTGCCTTTGTTCCATAACAAACGTGGATCTGGTGGACAAAATGCCTGCAACATATTCAGCAAACACACAGTATGCGTCAGGACAAGTATAAAATATCAATTTTATTAAGAAAATTACATATTTATATGTGTCATCAAATTACAATTCAAAAGTGCTAAAATAACTTCACATATTCAAATACATATACAGTCAAATCCCACTGAATCGAATGTCAGCCTCTCAAATAACTTGAAGTACCTGTTAAAGATATCATCATTTGATTTCCAGTCACACAAATTTGTCTCATAAATACATACAATGACTTGAGAAAGAAATTTGGTCCCATCAGACTCAAACAACAGTAATCTTGTATACATAAGCCAAAGTCAGTAAATGAGAAGTTAATTGGTGTTGGTAACTGACCCAATTAACAAACCAGCGTGGCTCACACCTTTCCAACATTGACGAGTGAGTTCAAAAGGCAGGTTATTGATCTTACGGTCCACTACAGGAATGCATCTTTTTTTCTACCCCTATAGATATACCTATTGTTACGATGTTAGATCTGAATAATGAATGCTCCCTCGATACAAGGATTCAACGAATGCTCCCGGCATCCCAGCATGCCTTGTTCTATATCAAGATGGCGACAATATTAAACGTTGAAACTCACCTGCTAGTTTTTATTTAAAGTATACCAGACGAAGCATGGTGTCAGAAGTGACCAAATGTGGTCGGCAGTGAGTAATAGAATACAAATGAACTATTGACAGGTCAGCGAGCGCCATATTACCGTGATAACGATGGCAGATGAAGATCACGGTGAAGAGGAGCAGGGAGCACATGGCGAAGCACATGGCCATGTGGGGAGACGCATGAACGTGCCCCTACCTGCAAAACTGGAGCTAAAAGGTAACCTGGCTACAAACTGGAGAAAGTTTCGTAGGATGTGGAACAACTACGTAATTGTAACACGTTTAAACAATGAAGATAATCAGTTCCAAACCGCTACCCTGTTGACTTGCATAGGAAGTGACGCCCTTGACATTTATGATGGCCTAGCATTTGAAGATGAAGATGAAAGAAATGATATTGAGGCAGTACTACAGAGGTTTGAGGAATTTTGTCTAGGAGAGGTAAATGAAACCTATGAATCATATGTCTTTCATAAGAGATATCAGCAAGCAAATGAAAACATTGATGTATACCTCGCACATTTGAGAAAATTGATCAGATCCTGCAACTATGGGAACATGGAGGCAAGGTTATTGAAGGACCAAATTGTTGTTGGTGTCAAAGATGAGTCGGGAGTCTTACACTTTACCGGGCGCACTTTTTCTGTTTTTTTACCTGGCGCTGCGGGGGTTCGAACGAGCTCTGCGGGAGTCAGCGGATTCCAGACGGTAGCTAATTAGTCGTCTAATTAGTCGGACACAGTACCTCGGGACCACCGGTGCGATCACAGTTACCTAGTGCTCGTTTACCGTGTCATTAACACAGTAGCTCTGCGCATGCGCAGAAAAAGAAAAATAAGTTTTTCTTTTTCTGCGCATGCGCAGAGCTTAGGTCCCGCCTCCCCATTCATCAACTTGAGAAGCCACACCTCGGTATTGTCTTCGAAGATGGCGCTTATCCAATCGTGTGAAGCTATGGTGTACAACGATGTTTATCGTCTCACGTTTGATTCGTCAATGCTCGTTGACTGGCTTACTGCCCGAGGGATCATCGGCAATTTTGCTGGAGCCTGTCCCCGTTGTGGCACTGGTGAATTGACGAGGAAGAAAGATCCCAGCTACGGACGAGACGGGCTAGTATGGCGCTGTCGGGTGAAGAGCTGCGGTCAGAAAGTTTCCATCAGGGAGGGGAGCTGGTTTTCCGGATCCCATTTGACGATGTGCCAGATTATGAAACATCTCTATTACTGGGTGTACAAGACCCCCCTGCATGTGATCCAGCACGAGCTCAAAGTGGGATCGAACAGTACCCTGGTCGATTGGAACATGTTCTGCCGCGAGGTGTGCATGTCCGTGATTGAGTCAGACAGCGAGCAGATTGGCGGCCCTGGAACCACGGTGGAGATTGACGAGTCAAAGTTTGGCAAGAGGAAGTACCACCGTGGGAAAAGGGTCGATGGAGTGTGGGTTCTTGGTGGAATCGAGCGAGAGAGTCGGCAAGTGTTTCTAACGTCATTGCCAGACCGAAGTGCGGACACTCTGATCCCAATTATCGAGAAGTACGTGGCCAAAGGCACTACAATCATCACCGACTGTTGGAAGGCGTACTCCAAGCTTGGACAACTTGGCTACACCCACCTCACTGTCAACCATTCGGAGCACTTCAAGGACCCGGAGACTGGCGCCCACACCAATACCATCGAGTCCACCTGGCGTGCGGTAAAAAATACTGGTCTCCCTGCGTCCGGTACCACGAAAGCTCTCTATGATTCATACTTCGTGGAGTATATATTTCGAAAGAAATATTTATCCGGGGCGGAGGACAAATATCTCGCCTTTCTGGAAGCAGTGAAGAAAGTGTACACTCCGAACATGGATCGTGTCATTGAGAGACTGGAGACCAAGCCCAGCTTGGAACGCCAACCCCTCAAAGTGAAGAACTGAGGATCTTCCGACGTGTTTCGGCAAAACCCAAAACCCAAACAGCCAAGACAGCACGAAACACGTCTGCAGTGTCCTTAGGGAAACCAAGCTGCACTGATGAGTCCTGGTGGGACGAAACGTGTTACTGTAAGCCAACCCTACCCCTAAAGCTTGCTAACCCTAAGGACCCATGAGTGCGTGTTTGACCCAGGGGGGGGGGTCCCTAACCCTAAGGACCCATGAGTGCGTGTTTGACCTAGGGGGGGTCCCTAACCCTAAGGACCCAGGAGGGGGTGTTTGACCCAGTGGGGGGGTCCCTAACCCTAAGGACCCATGAGTGCGTGTTTGACCCGGGGGGGGGGGGGTCCCTAACCCTAAGGACCCATGAGTGCGTGCTTGATCGGAAAGAGAGCGTTATAATGAGAATCGGGAGTAACGCTACCGATGAGACTCATTATAGCGCGATACGCTGGGACTGCTCATTAGCGTGTGCTGAGCCTCGAGCGGCGCGCGCCCGGTAAAGTGTAATCTAGCCGATGAGTCTCTTAGAAGCAAGCTTCTGGAAGTTAGAAATCTAACGCTACCAAATTGCATAGATATCTGTAGAGCCTATGAATCCAGCCAATATCAGACAAAAGCCATGACAGGAAATGTTCAAGATGATATTCATGCGTTCTCAAGAAAGAAAGAAAGAAAGTTCAAGAAACCCATGAAGAATGAAAGCCACAGACATGAGAGATATGACAAGAAAGGAAAGAAAAACAGAGTAAATCAGAGAGTCTGCAAATACTGTGGAACAGATTGCCCACCAAGAAATTGTCCAGCGTATGGGAAAACTTGCAGTGTATGCAAATACAGAAATCACTTCAGTTCGATGTGCAAGTTCAGAAAATCTCAAGTTCATTCAGTAGAAGATGAATATGCTAGCGATGAAGAAAATGAAGATGGGAATGACTATGTCCTAGCAATGAACACTGACAGAGATTATGAGAAAGTCATATGTGCAAACATGTACATTGAAGGACACATGACAAATTTCCAGCTGGACAGTGGTGCGACAACTAATGTAATGTCAAGTAGAGATTATGTTGCCATTACAAGAGACACAGAATTCAAGGACACAGAGAAGACACAGAGAAGTCTTGTCATGTACAACAAAACAGAAATGCAGACCCTGGGACAGAAGATTTTCACTGTGACAAACCCAATGAATGATGAGAGTTACAAGGTGAGATTTATAATTGTTGATGAGGACTGTAAGTCAATTCTAGGATCCAGAGCAGTACAACACATGCGTTTGATGACAGTGAACAGAGAGAACATAGCCAAAGTGGATGAAAAGATTGATCAAGGAGAAGAGCTAATGAAGAAATATGGAGATGTCTTCAAAGGTGAAGGTCAGCTTGAAGGTGAACTGCACTTAGTGACAGATAACTCGGTGAATCCTGTCAAGTTACCATGCAGGAAATGGCCTCTCACAGTGAAGACCAAGGTGAAAGATGAACTGGATAGGCTAATGAAACTAGGTATCATCACACCAGTTGATACTCCAACAGACTGGATAAGCAGTTTAGCTGTAGCGATGAAGCCCTCAGGAGCTGTACGACTGTGTATCGACCCGAAACCATTGAACAAAGCACTCAAAAGAAATGAGTACCCGATACCAACCATTGATGATATCCTACCTGAGCTACAGGGAGCCTACTACTTCACACACCTTGACGCCAAGAACGGATTTTGGCATGTCTGCCTAGATCAAGACAGTAGTTACCTTACTACGTTTGAGACGTCGTTCGGGAAGTACAGATGGCTAAGGATGCCGTTTGGAATATCTCCGGCGCCAGAAGAATTTCAAAGAAGAATGGACAATGCACTGAAAGGACTGAACAGTGTATTTGCAGCGCATGACGATCTGCTTGTATGGGGCAAAGGCAAGACACCCGAAGATGCTTCCATAGACCATGACAAGAACCTCGAACAACTACTTCAACGTTGTAGAGAAACAGGATTGAAGCTAAACAGAGAGAAGGTTGAGTTGAAACAGACCCAGGTCAACTACTTAGGTCACGTGATATCCAAGGAAGGCTTGAGAGCTGACCCAAGTAAACTCGACGCCATTGAGAAGATGCCATCGCCAGAAGACAAGAGTGGAGTACAGCGTCTGATGGGTATGGTTGGTTACCTACAGAAGTTTGCTCCCAATCTCTCCGAGGTATCTGCGCCAGTGCGGGAGTTGGTGAAGAAAGATACCAACTTTCGATGGGATGAACAGGTACATGGACAAGCCTTTAGTGATATCAAGAAGATCCTGTCAAGTCCGCCAGTCCTTAGGTACTTCGACACAGAGTGCCAGACCACGACACTTCAATGTGACGCATCTGAAAGTGGACTCGGAGCGTGCTTGCTTCAGGATGGCCAGCCAGTACAGTATGCCTCACGAGCATTAACCAGTACAGAGAAGGGTTACGCCCAAATTGAGAAAGAGATGTTAGCGATGGTGTTCGGACTAGAAAAGTTCGAGAGATATGTCTACGGAAGAAAAGTTCTTGTAGAAACTGATCACCAACCACTAGTGACAATACACAAGAAGAGCCTATTATCAGCGCCAAAACGTCTACAGAGGATGCTTCTCCGAAAACAGAAATATGAGTACGAAGTTGTGTACAAGAAAGGAGATGTACTTAGCCGACACACTCAGTAGAGCCTTCATCTCAAGACCGGAGAAGGATGTTGAAAAGGAAGAGATCTTCTTAACATCGCTTGAAGAAGAATTGCAGAGCATAGACATGACAGAGAACATTGCGGTTTCAAGCGAAAGACTCCAAGAGCTACAAACAGCTACAAAGTTGGACGAAGACCTATGCCAGCACATGAAAATAATTCAGCAAGGATGGCCTGAAGACCTAGAGAGAGTTCCGAGGAATTTGAAACCATATGAAAATTTCCGAGAAGAATTGTCTGTACAAATGGACTTGTCTTCAAAGTTGACAGAATTGTGGTGCCCTCAGCTGCACGACACATCATTATGGAGAGACTGCACATGAGTCACACTGGTATACAGGGATGTGTGAGACGAGCACGTGAGACAGTGTATTGGCCCAAAATGTACAGTGACATTGAAGACTATGTATCCAAGTGTAGTGTGTGCAACACCATACAGTCTAACCAGGGCAAGGAACCAATGATAAGTCACCAGATCCCGGAGCTGCCATGGCAATATATTGCCTGTGACTTGTTCGAATGCGACAAAAGGGGCTACCTCATTACCGTCGATTTCTACTCCGACTTCTTCGAAATCGATAGACTGGAAGATAAAGCTGGAAACGAAGTTATCACCAAACTCAAGGCCCATTTCGCACGTCATGGAGCCCCACAGGTAGTTATTACTGACAACGGACCGCCATTCAACTCGCATAGTTTCTCAGACTTTGCTTCAGTATATGGATTTGAACACAATACCAGCTCACCAGGATATGCTCAATCCAATGGCAAAGCTGAAAGTGCCGTGAAGATTGCAAAGACAATGCTACAGAAATCACATGAAGCCAAGTCGGATCCATTTCTAGCTCTCCTCGAGTTACGAAATATCCCAAATGAGAAGATGGGTTCATCACCAGTACAGCGACTATTCGGTAGACGAACCAGAAGTCAGTTACCAGTGTCCAAACAGCTCTTGAAACCAGAGATACAGCCTAATGTTAAACAGAGACTCATTGAGAAGAAAGCTGTACAGATGTCTTACTACAACAAGAGCACCAGAGAACTACCGTCACTCCACAAGGGTGATATAGTCAGATTCCAGCCTCCAGGTCACAGAAGATGGATAAAAGCCAGAGTTGAAAACCAGGTAGATGTTTGATCCTACAGTGTTCGCACAGAAGATGGTCGACAGTATCGTCGAAATCGAAGACACCTTCGAACATCAAAAGAACACTTTGCAGAAACGGGTATGTGGAAGAGATATCCGGTACCAGATTCAACGCCTAGTCAACGTATGCAGCCACCACGTTTGAACCTGAGACCAGCAGGTTTGAACCCCAGACCAGCGTCAGCAGCAGTCAGCAGAAGACAGCCTGTTAAGCCACCAGCAGCAGACAGGTTGATGGATGTCAATCCTCCTCAGCGCTCCCCAGCCACAACCGATGCCGACTACACCACAACGAGGTCGACAACCCACTCAGCAGCCGCCGCCGCCGATGTCTCCACCTAAGACTGACGTTCCTGTTAGTCCACAGAGGACACTACGAGGCAGAGCAGTGAGAAGACCTACCTACCTCAGTGACTACATATCATAAAGAGACTGTGTAGAGTTAGGATAGTGTGAGCAATGAACAAAGAGTTTGTGATGGACACACCTGATTTCAGTATTAGTGCAGGAAGCACAATCTTCAGTATTAATTTGAAGTAAAAGTTTTAAAGTAATTCTTTTGAATTATATTATAAAGATAAACAGTTTCAATGGACTGATGCTCAAACAACGAGAGACTGTCATCTTATTTCAGAGTATAGTTAAAAGCGTAACTGTTAAAAGAAATAAGATTTTCATAAGAGCTGAATTTTCATGAACTTTGAATTTAATCAGCTTATCGCTTTTCCTTAAAGAAAGAGGGATGTTACGATGTTAGATCTGAATAATGAATGCTCCCTCGATACAAGGATTCAACGAATGCTCCCGGCATCCCAGCATGCCTTGTTCTATATCAAGATGGCGACAATATTAAACGTTGAAACTCACCTGCTAGTTTTTATTTAAAGTATACCAGACGAAGCACCTATGTCTGGAATACATCAATGAGTAAAAGTTATTTCTTGGTCACCAGCATTTCGACTCATCAGGATTAATTTTGACAGTACTAGTGTATAAACAGCACAGCTCACTGTAATACATCATCACACAATGTCACACATCATGATATCTACTGCCATCAAATGATGAATGGGAAAACAATCAAATAAGTTCACTGAGCTTCAAGTCAAGAGTGTCGAGACTGGACTCAACTTTGATGTGTTTAAATGGACACTCTTGCCTTGAGATTATGTTCAGTGGCGTGGTAAGGACATGTCATGTCAGCAACTGTGCAAGACTGTTACATACTGAAAAGTCAGGAACTCACATAAGACCAGGGGCATGCAATACATTGACACTGTTCATATCTGCAAATAAGCGCAAAGTGAAACAGGAATGTCTTCATCCTTTCATTGTAAAACATTTTGGTTTCATTTTCAGGAGAAGTTTGCGATATATGAACATTGTGTGAATGAATGAGTAATGTATTGTGAAACTCAGGTCACTACACATTTGTCATTTGTCCAATCTTTGTTGTAAAAGCATGAAAGACTGTGGTTTTACGATCCTGATAGCTATATTCCAGCAAATTCAAACGACTCTAAACCACTAATAGGCTTCATATACTGTACCCATATGAGGAATCAAAGACAATCAATTATGTGACAAGATAGCTAGCACTAGGCTACCCCATTGACCTTTTTCAATCAAACAAATAAGTCTCCGAAGGAAATGAGCAAGGTCTTGAAGTAATGTCACATGTCCTGTCCTACCAGGAGCCAATATTGTTGTTTAGGGACACTCATCAAGACAGCAACATAACTAAAACTAGAGGGTCAGAAGGGGTCAAATCAAGAATTCACTATGTAGACATGTACAGCACAAAATCTGTATCCATACATTATCAGATTGGACGTGCTGTTGTATTAGAATATGATGAAAATACACCAGTATTTGCTATCCTCAAAGATATATTTTAGTGTATTGCAAAGCAAAATACTTTGTCCTCCAAGGCCCAAACCATCTTGGTTTGATGAACATATGTTGCATTACATTTTAGAACCAAATGATACGTGTTTGAGATCATTCACAAGTCTGAAATTTATGTTCCCACTCAGTGTGTATAAGTACAATGAAAAGCTAGTTACAACGAACTCTCCCACTTGTGAATTCTTTTAACTTGACTGTTGTCTAGAACTTGTATTTGTAGTATGTACAATTTGAATCCTGGAATATTGGAAATGCCTTTATTTAAAATCTGGAACAACACATGAACCTTGAAAAAGTGTGTTGTAGCTCAATCTCTAGAAGAGATAAAGGAGAAAGGTAAGTGGTACTCTAATATTATAAGGTAATTTTGAAACAACATCACTTAAGCCAAGTTAAGGGTTTCAGTATTATCAACATTCGTACATGTTTTGTTTTGAGAATAGAGTGATGTTTGAATAAAGATAAGTAAAATAATTATATATAACCATGAATATATACAAACCTGTAGAGGTTATGAATTCTTTGAAGAATGTCCTCCTTGGGGTACATATTTAGCATTTAAATGTCCATTTAAAAATGCCTACGACAGTTGTAACAATATTGAATAAATATTTTAGAAAACAAAAACTCGTTTTTGTCTTGTGAGACCACCCCTACAGGGCCCCCACCCGGGCCCCTTAACAGCCAAGAGCAGGTAACTCTCGCCGTGTACCTAATACCTCACTTTTCATGCTGTGCCGTGTACCTAATACCTCACTTTTCATGCTGTCGTCATTGAGGACAGTCGTCCATCAGCAGCTCTCATATTTAGAGACAAACCTACGAGTGAAGAGAAATGAGTGAGAAAGCTATGAAAACAGTATGTAGGTTCCTTTTTAACGCACAGGCGCTATTAGGAATGTATATTTCACTCTTTTTCATTCATGAAATGTTGTAACTTTCCGTGGTGACCGTGGTCTTCAGCCATATGGCTGGCAAGATGGCGGTCGGCACGTACCTGGTGGTTATTTTCTCCTGCCTATTTTTTTTTAGGTGGATATAAATACAAACCGAATATTTGTATGTTTTTTTACCTTTCTTTTCCATGGTAAAAAAAAAACATATATGCTATTGTATGTTTTCATAAATAGCTTTATTATCATTTAACGGTTAAATATCGCCAGTGCGTATTATTGTTTTTGTTAAATACTCATGTGTTTGTTGGATTAACGGGCCTTGCTATTAATCATAGCGTGGTTCTGTGTTTTCCAGTTCAAGGGGTGTGCTACTTGTAACGCAAAACTCCCCCCACAGGATAAGCATCTTGTGTGCCTGCGTTGCTTAGTGGAGGAGGTTCACGACGAGCAAGGATGCACCATATGTCATGACTTTTCCCCCAGGGCTCAAAAATCCCGTCATGCAGATTTGATCATTTACAGATCTTTGATCCAGGCAGGGGGGGATATTTGGCCTCAGGAGCCACCATCAAAAAAAGCCAAAAAAGATATAAAGAAGGATGCGTCTTCGGCTTCAGTCTCGGGGTGGGGGGTGGGATACAGTAAAACAAGCGAAAGGGTACTTCGGGCCCCCACCTCCAGCGGTGGCTTCTACCTCCGCAGCACCTCCTACTGAACCCTCGCAACCGTCAACATTCGATTTACTTTCGTCTTTGTTACAGCAGCAAATGGTGTCGGTACATACCCTGAATTCGGACACGATGTCCGGTCTCCACCAGGAGATCGGCGTTTGTCCGGAGTCGGGTGTGTATCCGACTTCAGCTTCCATGGGACTCCCCAGCCACGCCTCTGGCGTCGGTGTGGGGACTTCCCTTAGGGGTGCGCAGGAAACGACTTCAGCATCGGTTGCCAGCCACTCCGAGGTTGCCAATGTTGGTCATGGGACCATACCTATGTTGGGCCGAGCGAGTCTTCTTTTTCGCTCAGCGCTTCGCTGAGGCAGGTACCGGAGCGTATAGCTTCCGTCCTGCCGCAGGTCGTGGTTGCTTCGGTGACACCGGGTGAGGTTTTTGCCCCAGCCAAGGTGGTGGATTCTCGGTTGCGCATCCTCCCTTCTATATTGTCAGAGGTTATTAACCCTCTTTTAACGGGGGCGCGGTCACGCTTCGATTTACCGCAACTAGACCGGTGTTACCTCATGGGTGATCTTAACCTGTATAACCCTCCAGTGGTCGACGACTGTATCTATCCATCGGTCGCCCTGGGGGGTTCCTCTGGCAGCTCTTTAGCTTCGGCTAAACAAGGGCGCTTCCTGCCTCCGTTCATGGTTCATCGGCTTATAGGTCGTTTGAGGAGCAGTACCGTAATGCAGCTCAATGCCTTAAAGTCACAATACACGCCGCATATACTTCGGTATTACAGCGTCAGCTTGTTGACGGCGGCGGTGTCGAGGAGGAGTGTGCCTCTCCTACGCTCGCTCAGCAGCTTACGGAGGTGCAGTCACATCTGGCACGGGACTCAATCAGGCCCTCGGTGTGCCAGATGATGTCGGCAGTTATGGGCCTCCGTAGGCTGTGGGTGTCCGTGGTACGGTATTCGCCGGCCACTCAACAAGCACTCCTTTCACTGCCATTCCGGATGGGATCTACTCTCTTCCTGGGAGCGGCATCAGTGGTCCGGGAGGCCGCGGAGGCTGTGTCTACCTTCAAGGAGTCTAAGCCCTTGTTAGAACAGCCTCACACTTCTCGTGCACGGCCCACGGCGCTTACCTCCGCTTATCCTTCGGCTCCGGCCAAGGACTCTGCTAAGTGGGCACAGCCATTGCAGGCGCAGAAGGGTAAGAGTAGGGGCAAGGGCAAGGCTGCGGCGCCCCAGCAGCCTTTTCCGAGGAAGGGGAAGTCGGCCCTGGCATCCCAGTAAGTCATCCTCCGGAGCCCTTGCAAGTGAACCCGAATCAAGCAGTCGGAGCACTGCCGACGTCGGGTATTCATTGCCTCCTGCCAAACCTTCCTGTGGGTGGCCGCCTTTCCCACTTCCTGTCGGATTGGGAAAAGGTAACCTCCAACCCCTTGGTCCTATCCACCCTCAGGGACGGCCACTTACCACTGTGGAAGAGAGAACCGCCTCCCTTGGAAAGCCAAGGTTCTCCACGCCGAGGTCCAGTTTTTACTGGACAAGGCGGCCATCGAGGTGGTTCCAGGGGGTCAGGAACAAGAGGGATTTTACTCCACTTATTTCCTGGTCACCAAAAAGGACGGAGGGTTCAGACCGATTCTCAATCTAAAACTGCTGAACACGACCTCAAGGACGCGTACCTGCATGTCCCGATGCATCCCGAGTTCAGGAAGTACCTGTGGTTTTCCTTCAACGGGGTATGCTATCAGTTTCGGGTGCTTCCCTTCGGCATCGCCACGGCTCCGAGGGTATTCACCAAGCTTATGTTAATCCCAGCACAAGTGGCCAGGTCACAGGGCAGGTGTTGTCACCCATACCTGGACGATTGGCTTATAAGAGCACTTGCCGCTCACTTGAGTCGAGACACAACATTCGCCATAATGTGTATTCTCACCAGGTTGGGCTGGATTATCAACCTCAAGAAGTCAGACCTAGTTCCTACACAGGATCTGATCTTCTTAGGTGCATGGTTCGACACAGCGAGAGGCATCGTCTCCCTGTCGCCGGATCGGATCTCCAAAGTTCAGAGAATTGTTCTGCAATTCCTCGAGTCCCCCTCGGTTTCGGCTCGGGTTTGGCTCCAGTTGCTAGGCAATATGGCTGCGACGGTGGACGTTGTTTGGAGGGCGCGGTTGAGGATGCGACCCATTCAGTACGCCTTGGCGCGAATGTGGTCCCATGGCAGGAGTTATGAAATGATTCTCCTCACTCCGGAGTATCTCTTTCCTCATTTACAGTGGTGGACAGTGGTAGGGAATCTATCCAGGGGGTTACCCCTGGACACTCCCTCACCAACCCTCTCGATTCAGACAGACGCTTCCCTCACAGGGTGGGGTGGGGTACTGGGCGCTCATTCAGTTTCGGGTCTCTGGTTACGGCACGAAAAGCGCCTGCACGTCAATGTGCACGAATTGAGAGCTGTTCGGCTAGTGTTCCAACACTTTCGGGAGACGGTTCGAGGCTGTGTGGTGGGTCTAGAAATGGACAACCAGACGGCAATGACCTATATCCTGAAACAGTGCGGTACGGTTTCTCCGTCCCTCCTAGAAGAGGCGTGGCACTTTCTACAGTGGTGCGACCGGTTCAATGTTTGGGTGTGTCCCATGTATCTCGCCGGGGTGGACAATGTTCGAGCAGACACGCTCTCTCAACGTGTCCTAGCTCCACACAAGTGGATGTTGCATCGGGAGATATTCGGGATTATCTCCCGGTTGTTCTTATCGTTCCAGGTGGATCTGTTTGCCTCTGGGGGGACGAACCAGATTCCGGTGTTTTGTTCTTGGATACCGGATCCGAGAGGCATCACCCAGGACACTTTCCAGCTCGATTGGACGGACAGGGTATTGTGGGCGTTCCCACCTCTGCCGCTGATTCCCAGGGTCCTCTCGCAGCTTGCCACCCAACCAGCTCAACTGTTAGTGCTTCTTGCTCCTCTTTGGTCGTCTCAAAGCTGGTAATGAGGTTTCTGGCATTGCCTCCTGTCCTTTTACCCTTTCGACCGGAGTTACTATCCCAGAACGGAGCGCCGCACCCAAATCCCAGGATTCAGTGGGTGGCCTGGCCACTGTCCGGAATCGCCTCCAAGCAAACGGAATTTCTGCACCAGTTGCAGACACAATTATGGCTTCGCAGAGGGATTCGACAAATGTTCAATATGAGGATAGATGGGCCTGTTATGCACGCTGGTGTGTCAAAAGGGGGATTCTTGATCCCTTTTCTTCAACTTTAGTTGAAGTACTGGAATTTTTGCAGTCCCGGTTAGAGTCAGGCCTAGCTGCCTACTATCCGGGGCTATTCCATGGCCATTTCAGCGTTCCATATTCCTGTTGACGGTGCTCTCTTGGGGCAGCACCCTCTTGTCCAGCGTTTTTAGCGGGTGTGGATAGGATCCATCTGACTGTCCAGCGGATTAGTTCCCCGTGGGACTTGTCAATCGTTCTTGACTGTTTGTCCGGTCCTCTTTTTCACGAGCTATCGTCTCTTTCTCTCCAGCTGTTAATGTGGAAGGCTGCCTTTCTTGTGGCGGTAATGTCTGGCAGGCAGGTAGGTGACATTCATGCAATGTCAGCGGATCCTGCCTTGACCGTTTTTCACAAAGACAGGGTCAGTATTAGACTGCCGGATTCTTACCGTCCTAAGATCGCAGGCGCTTTTCATGTTACAGTGCCTTTCGAGCTCCCTAAGCTCGTGCAGCCTCCCTCGCCCGGTACCTCTCTTCGACATGCTCACGTCTTAGATGTCCGAAAGACCCTTAGGGCTTATATCAAACGAACTGCTGATATCCGAAAAGATAACCAGTTGTTTTGTTGTTGTGGCGGGGGGAGAGCTGGTCTGCCAGCGAACAAGCAAACCATATCTAGGTGGCTTGTCTCTGCCATTTGTATGGCGTATACTCATAAAGGGTTACCTATCCCTAATGGGTTAAAGGCTCATTCTGTTAGGGCAGTGGCTATGTCACAGGCTTATGCCGCGGCTCTGCCCATTGAGGAGATCTGCTCTGAGGCTATTTGGAGCCGACCGAGCACGTTTATCCGTCACTACCAACTGGACAAACATTCACGTGAACGTGCTCAGTTTGGCCATACAGTTCTCACTAGCTCTCACTTCCCTAGCTGAATGAGCGTCTGAGATCTCGACTTTGTTTACCATGAAATGTTCCTGGTGGTGGGTTTTCACGAAACCTTTCTTTTCATATTGGTGACAGATACCCTCTGGTGGTGGTGTTTTTAAAAAAAACAAAAAACAAAAAAAAACACAAAGAGAAAAAAGAGAACAAACTACCTATAGACGGGGGTTTTTTTCACTTTAGCGTCGACATACGCTCATATTTACCCTTGCACTGTTATTCCCGGCACTACTTCGCTGGTTTGGGGGAATATTGACAGTGTCTGATGGCATGAGGTGTGGTCATATGTCCATCACCTATGGGGGCTTGTTGTCAATTGGCTCTTTCGGCCCTATGTTGCCACGCCCACGCCTGATTGACATCAGCGGCTTGGTGATCGGGTAAGTGTATTTCTCTATCTCTCGCAGCTTCGGCAGTGTATGAAAGTGTGTGAAGGATACATGTTAGCAGACAGAATGCCTCTCCAAACTCACGTTGGATGGGAGTTTGTGTTATGATATATATGTACCCCAAGGAGGACTTCTTCTGAAAAAGAATTATACAAACCTGTAGAGGTTAAGAATTCTTTGAAGAATGTCCTCCTTGGGGTACGGCCACCCGCCTCCCCACATTCTGTCTGACAATCTCAGCATGAAAAGTGAGGTATGAGGTACATGGCGAGAGTTACCTGCTCTTGGCTGTTAAGGGGCCCGGGTGGGGGCCCTGTAGGGGTGGTCTCACAAGACAAAAACGAGGGTTTTTTTTCTAAAATATTTATTCAATATTGTTACAACTGTCGTAGGCATTTTTAAATGGACATTTAAATGCTATATATGTACCCCAAGGAGGACTTCTTCTGAAAAAGAATGTCATTTCATGTATAATATTGTTAAAATGATTATG
The DNA here is from genome assembly GCF_037392515.1 of Haliotis asinina. Taxonomy (NCBI): domain Eukaryota; kingdom Metazoa; phylum Mollusca; class Gastropoda; order Lepetellida; family Haliotidae; genus Haliotis; species Haliotis asinina. Next base: position 40,931,586 of record NC_090285.1, read on the forward strand.
CTATACCTTGTTCATCACTAATATCCAAACGGTCTTGATTTCCAGCTTGTATAAAACTTGATGTCGTCAATATGACTTTACACATCAACTGATAGGACAGAAGTTGATGAGGATGATGTCTTGCTTCAAATTTCAAACCTTGGAGATGTACAAATCCTCCTGCAATCAGGACAACTGCGAGAAACTGAACACCACTGAAGATACTGAGCACAATGAGAGTAGTAAAAATCTGACAAAGGCTAATAACCAAGTTGAAGAATCTGGTCCAAGTGATCAAGTTGATAAATGTATTCCTTCACCAAGACTAGGTGGGACTTTACATTCTTAGCTGATCTATCCTTAAACCTTTAGCATTTTAAACTTCTCAAGAACCTATGGGCTGAAATTTTTATTACAGGTACTCTTCCCAATCAGGATTTAAATTGTAGATTTGGTAACCCTGTGAACCCCAAAAGAGAACACAGGTGCCAAACCCTAACTCTGCTATTGTAACAAAACTCTTGTGTTAAAGTTTCTTGGGTCAGTAGTTATTATGAATTGTAGATTCAAGGTTACCATGCAACCTTTAATATGGGCCACAGGAACCACAGCCCCTGTTTTTGACTTCTTTTCCATAAATAAAAGTACTAGAAAGCTTTAATGTTAAAATAATATCATGTATTCTTAAGCAAGACTTTAGTGTGCTTCTATGTATGTGTTTTGTTTTAGATGCAATTTTTTTAAGCACAGTGCACCAAATAAGAAATGAAGAATTGCTGCATTATTCAGAATTGGTCACACCGCACTTGCAGGAGGGGACACCAGAAATTATATGGAACAAACTTGTGAATGAAATTGCCTAATTTTATTTTGGGAAATACGTCTGTATCAATGAAGCTTGCCACTATAGATAAACAGTGAATTCTAAAAACAATTCAATAGTCATTTTCATGTAACACCAAAACATCAATTTAAACACTGGCAGAAAGTCCAAGTTTCATGTTCATACATCTCATATTTGTAACTCCATTACATGCAGCTGTAATTAGTTTGACAAACAGTTTCTACATGCTTCAGCTTCAGCTTCAGCTAATTTATTTTATGCACTTTATTGTCACAGTACATATCTGTACATATTGCTTTGGATTTATCCCCTCCTTGAAACAGGTTTCCTACTGTTTATAACCTTGTATTGCAGACTACATTTATCATTTTACATACGTTTTTATGTGATAATACATAAGTGTTCATTCAGATAGAAGGTGTTGAGTTTGTATCCAGTGATACCTGAAAAGCATAACTTTATTTATTTAACCAACCATCCTATCATCCAAAAGTGGCTAGTCCACCCCAACCATTATTCCAACCGATCAAACTCCAGACCCCACTGCCCCTCTCAACCAGCCTGCAAACTCCACTAAAACAACAAAACGACACCACACATCACCCACAGAAAACACTCAAACCCACAAAAAACAATGCGCCCAACCCACCCTTGTATTGCAGACTACATTTGTCAAGGCTTTGTCCATGAAAATCAGGCACATGTGCCACAATGAGGAAAGAAACAGCCAGCCATCAGTGGCTGGAGCTGTTGCTGTTCCAAAATCTCCAAAAAGATTCAGAGTCACACAAGTTACCCAAGATGCCGACAAGACCCTGAGTGAGTTAGATCTCAAGTCACATGTCAGAGTGCTCTAAGATGAGTGGAAAAGAACCAGGCAAAAACAGTAACATGGCACATATACGGATGCTCCTAAAGGAAACAGGTCCGTATGGGGATATGCAGAATAATAAAGGAGTTTCCCTGATTTAAAGATGCAACATATGTAAGTATTTCTGTGTATTTATGTTGTTTTCTCTCAGGTTTATGGCTACTTGAGTACAGATTTAGCTAGATGTTTTAATCATTTTACATACTTTTTTATATGATAATCCATAGGTGTTCATTCAGATAGAAGGTGTTGAGTTTATATCCAGTGATAACTGAAAAGCATAAATTCATTTATTGGACTCTAATATGATTTACTATTCAATATATGCCTTATGCTATTTTGATCGCCTGTCCTTACTTCGCCTACACCTTACAATATACATAATGTCATATACTATCATCCGTATTAGGAGAATGATATAGCCCACATTTAGAGAATGGATTCAAATATCTTGAGATATGACCGTCGAAAAAATGTGTTTGTTTAGGAGAGTATAGTAGTAATAGTAGAGCCCACATTTAGAGAAGGGAGATTATCCAAATGTGTTTGTTTAACAACTGTTGCAGATTATAATCCTGCTTCATGTTGTTTTAAAGTGAGATAATCTCAATGTGTCTCGAGTAAAGACTTCAAAAGAAATCATTAAAAAGTCTACTGATATCATAAATAAGATTAAAATTACGAATAGGGATTGGATAAACTGCAGACAATTGCCTTGAAGTATAAAAGCATGTGTCTCATACTATGGGAATCCACTACATACAGATGATACACATCATCACTTATTTGGATTTCTTAGGAACAAGATATACGGACACAGCTGGACACTACCTCATGCTCTCATCCGCCATCTCAACTCCTCCTCTTGCAGAGACATTTGAACTGACTAAGATCGCAACCAGGCGAGCTCTAGCCCCGGCTCCCAGAGTAATTTTCTCCTATTTATTTTTTATTCTCATTGTTTTGATAACTACAATTTCAAACAAATTTTCCCTTCTCCTGGTGCTAGAACTTTTGTAAACATCTCCTCAGTGCCAAACTTTTTCCCATTGTATACAGTTGTTTACTCTCTTTTGTATATATTGTACCCCCATTTCCCAATGTTTTTCACCCCTTTTTATGCCACACAAACTTAATCTCATTCATCTCATCCTCACCCTCATTACAGTTGTCCCACCCCCTTCCCCCTTCCTTATAATCCTGCTTCATGTTTTAAAGTGAGATTCGATGTGTCTCGAGTAAAAACTTCAAAAGAAATCATTAATAAGTTTACTGATAAGATAAATAAGATTAAAATTATGAACAGGGATTGGATATACTGAAAACAATTGCCTTGAAGTATAAAAGCATGTGTCTCATACTATTTGAATCAAAATGGCAAACCTTCAGAGAGTGGAGTGTGTGACATCACAGAGAGGTGGCTATTTGCAGCCGGCCAAGTACGTTTATCCGCCACTACCAAATGGACAAACAGTCCTGGGAGTGTGCTCAGTTTGGCCTGACAGTTCTCACCACTGGAAAGTTGTGATTCTCTAGCCGAATGAGCTTTTGACATCACAGTTGTGTTTTTCATTTACTGGTGATGGGATATGGCTTATAGCCCTTTCTTATGTAGGTGATGGGTATTTGCTTGGTGGTGGTATTTTACTTGATTATAGCGTCGATGTATGCCATTATCCGCTGTTGTTATTCCCAGCACTGCAATTCGCTGGTTTGGGGGGATTTCTCAATGGACATAGTAGGGCGTGTATACTTTCCACCCAATTGGAGGGTTTGGGGATGTCACTTATATTGCTGACAAAGGCCCTTTTTTATTGATTCTCTCTACCCTGGTTTGCCATGCCCCCACCTAATTGACATCAGCAGCTTTGGTGATCGGGTAAGTGTATTTCTCTATCTCTCGCAGCTTCTGTAGTGTATGAGAGTGTGTGAAGGATACATGTTAGCAGACAGAATGCCTCTCCAAACTCACGTTGGATGGGAGTTTGTGTTATGATATATATGTACCCCATTTTCTCCTGAAAATGAATTATACAAACTTGTAGAGGTTATAAATTCTTTGAAGTATGTCCTCTTTGGGTACGGCCACCCACCCACATTGTGTCTGACTCATTCAGCATGAAAAGTGAGGTATGAGGTAGATGGCGACAGTTACCTGCTCTTGGCTGTAGGGGGCCTGGTGAGGGGCCTTGTAGGTGTGGTCTCACAAGACAAAAACAAGTTTTTTGTTTTGTAAAATATTTACTGAAATATTGTTACAACTGTCGTAGGCATTATAAAATGGACATTTTAATGCTATATATGTACCTCAAGGACGACATTCTTCAAAGAATTCATAACCTCTACAGGTTTGTATAGGTTTTGAACATGTTCAAATGTTCAAGAAGCGTTACATGACTTTGAACATGTAAATGTGTTAAGAAATTGAACACTTTAACATGTTCAGAATTTTAACACTAGTGTTCAAGAAGTGTTCAGGTGAGTGTCAAGAGCCATTCAATATTGAACACCAAATAGTCAAAATTGAACATGTGATGTTAGAAAATTGAACACTTTAACATGTTAAATTAGTGTTACAATTTTGGTGTTTATTTAGTTTTCAATTCCTGAACACTCAAATTTACAGTGTATTGGTGTGCAGATTCTGACAAGTCAAAAGACCCAGCTGTTTACAAAATGACTGAAAAGTGTGAACTCTGAAGAATGAGCTGTAGAGCTTATTCAAGTTTTAAGCAACTTGTGTCATGCGAGACAGTCCAGCAGATCTAGACCAGTGTTTCACCTGGAGAAAAGTCAAAGGTCCAACACAATACCGACGTGGAAGAAAGCAACATGCACAGTGAGAGAGCCCTTGGAAGACACTGGAAGGTTGAAGCAGACATTTTGGGATTCTGGGGTTGCTTGAGAGAAGGAGTGTAGAAAAGCAGAAAAATTCTCTCTGTTGTTTCTTCTGTATTTGATCCCCTAAAGGACTTTTACCTCATCATGTACTCGAGGCCCAAATCTTGTTGGAGGACAGTAGATGGCAAACACTTTGGTGAAGTGACCGACTATGAAGTTCATATTTTTGCCACAGCAAGTCAAGTCGGCTATGCTGTTGTGGCATATATCAGGCTTGCAAAAGACACTGGTCAAATTCATTGGAGCTTTCTAATATCAGAATCCAGCAACATCAACACTTCAAAACCGAAGATCACAGAATGACCCTTCAAGTAAATCATCATATGTGTCTGGTATGAATCACTGTCTTTCATCATAATGCATTTTATAAGCCAATTGTCAGTTTAATAGTACATGAAAAGAGCTATTTGTGTTTATTGTAAATCCTAATGAATCAATATTTTCTAACATTTATGTAACATTCTTACTTTGTAGCAAGGAATCTTCAATTGCCGCACTGGAGGAACAAGCTTTCGTTCTTTCGTTCCCCAATTACTTGGGTGTTAAACCATTTATGTCAAGTGGTGTATGAATGGTTAATTCAGTGTGTTAGCATTTCAATACAAAGCAGACTCTGACATGTCCATATGTAATTCTGACTGCAACAATCTTTCCCTTTCCATTGATTGCCAGTCTTCAAGCAGTGACCGTTTCTCTGATGCCAATAAAGAAACAATGGCTAGGCTTTTATTTGTTCACGCCAGACACTAGTGATAGTGGAAATGATTATCAGCCTCCCTCATCATGGTTACGAGAAGACTGGCTAGTAGCTCCATATTGGTGAGTGGACGACATTGACCATGCAGACGTAGCAAGAAAATTATAAAACTGTTGTTACATTTTTTATAGAGTCCCTTTGACTAGAGGTCAGAGGCCCTCTCAACTTACTGATAAAAACCTGATTTTCTTGCAGCCCTTTTGACTTTTCAGCATGCAGCACTTTTGATTTGTTTCCAATGTACGGTTACTTAGTGGGAATATTGTTCCCATACCCTTGGAACCATGACAGGTAATTAAGAGAACTAAGGTGGGCAGTAAATGGGCCATGAACAATTGTGATTGTACAGACAGTGTTCTGAAAGAATCTCAGCTTTCCACCACACATGACTGCAGACTTGCAGCAACAACTTACAGATCAGTTTAATTATGACATCTGTCAGAAAAGTAGTGGCAACAAACCTGAGACGTTAATAGAAGATAAACAGTTTGTGAAGCAGGACAGCATTCAGAACATCTGACAAAGTTCAAGAAGAATTCTACCCGCCATGAACATTCAAGACCTTCACTGCAGATCTCCTTGAAAAGAGATATGCACTGAAAATGCCTGCAGAGAATCTCACATGACAACAATCTTTGGTATTACCATGGTGTTCACCATAGGCGTAAACCTGGTGAAATACGAGTTGTATTTGACTGCTCACCCAGTTTCAAGGGAATGTCACTTTACCAACAACTTCTTCAGGTGCCAGACTTGACAAACTTTCTAACAGGAGTACTGCTTAGATTCAAAGACGCACTAATTGCAGTGATGGCATGACATAAAGGCTATGTTCCTATGTGTAAAGGTGACCCCAAGTATCTATGACATGTTCCGTTTCATTTGGTGGCCAAATGGAGATGTCAAACATGGTAGGATCTTGAAGAATATCAGATGACTGAGAACCTCTTCAGAGCCACATCCAGCCCAAGTTGTGCCAAGTTTGCACTAAAGCAAACAACTCTTGACAGTGAAGACAGTTTCTCTGATGTCATGAGACCAATAGAAAGAAACATCTGTGTCACTAATTTGCTCAAGTCTGTGAGTAGTAAGGAAGAAACCAGAACATTAGCTGAAGATATGACCAGTCTGTGTGCCCTAGGTGGCTTCTCACTGACACAAAGTAGATGAGCAACAGACAAAGCCGGACTACAGACGGACAAACGATTCAACAAAACTAGTGTCATGAGACACATACACACAAGACAGATCTGACATTGTGGAATCAGACAGAGGTGCTGTAGTGTCCTAGTTTATTTAGTGGCAAGCAATGGTGTTATAAGCTGAGAGTTATCTGCTCGCCAGGGGTCCTTACTGTGCTGTATTCCCGCCATTAGATGAGTAAAAGAATGCGTCAACTAGACGGACTCGTTATCAATGGTTTCTGTGCCTTCACAGCAGAGTTAACAGACATCAAGCGGACTTTACAGGTGTATATCATCAAAACAAGACGTTTACTTCTAGTACACAATGCACTTACAAGGCGACAAGACAGCACACAAAAAAACCAGATCTACACACAGAGGGAGAAACCATATGTATGCACTCTAAGCAGAGACAGTGTTCCAGTTAAAGTGATCAGTGTTCTAGTGATCAGTGTTCCAGTGAAAGTGATCAGTGTTCCAGTAAAAGTGATCAGTGTTCCAGTAAAAGTGATCAGTGTTCCAGCATTGATCTCTCTGAGTGGCATGGAACAGAGATCCACAAACAAACAAAGAAACGTTGGTCAATATCTTTGGATGCTATTTGAGGAATCTTACTACGAAAATGCAGGGCATGCCTTGAAGAATGTAACCATGCACACTGAAGATTAATTACAGACCTGACAAATCAGATGTACTTAGTTTGCTCCAGCCTCTCTAAATCCAATCCATGTCACCAAATAAAACCAGCAAAACTACAGACATGTATGTATGAACAAATACATTTTCAATCAAAGAAAGAAGAGATGCTGAAAGCTGAAACCAGCTAGGATTCAGAACTCTAATGACTTCCATCTTCAGCTTGTAAAGATGCAGCCAACATTGAGTCTCCAGTTTTCTGTGCATGGATCATGTCCCCTACAGCCATCTTATCACAAACACATATAGTGGTGAGAAATAGTCACTTGTGCAACTAGTTTGTCTTGAACAGGTCAAATATCAAAGGGATAGCTACTGTAGACGCCAAAAGGCGCCACTGGATATAGTCAGAATGGTAAATTCTTAATGCAAGAAAGGAATTGTTCTCTAAAGCCATGAGTATTCAAGAGGAATGTTTACACAAGGTACTGCCATACAATGTTGATCACACAATCACACATAAATACTCACTGAAAGCCTAACCCCCATGAACACAAATGAGCTCAATTAAAACAGTAGTGTGTGTAGGTAGACACATGGATTAGTCCATTCAAACAGTAGTGTGTGTACACAGACGGATGGATCAGTCCATTCAAACTGATGATCTGTATCATAATACAGCAAAAAAATAGAACAATTATGCTGAAAAGCCACAGTCATGGCAGATGAGATCCACCTGCAAGTCACATACATCGCAAGCAAATAAACAAGAGACAAAAATCTTGCTACCCTGTGTTGCCAACTCATTTAGCATGTTACCAGATGCAGTCAGCACCATGGCATGTTGGTCCAGGATATGGGAAGTCACTTCAGCAGTCACTCGGTTCAAACATTAAACAGTTAACAGCACAACTGTTCAGCTGGTATCAGTCATGATGATGCCTTTAGTTTCTTCATTTCCCCTTCTTTCCCAGCATAGTTTCTGAACATAAACAGAAAAGAAGACTAGTGAGAATTTACATTAAACATGGTAAACTATACCATACAGCAAATTACATCATGCCAAAATTATAAATAAAACACAAGCAGTAAAGTGCATAATACTGTTAAGGATATGTACACTAAACAGTAAAGTACAGAACTCTGTAATACAGTCAAGTATATTTTGCTCTACTGTTGTCCAGTTCAAACAAATTCATAAATAACTACACTGGACTACATATGCAACAAGCAAGTCCATAAAAGTCCTCGATTTCTTCAGGTCTTGTCCTACATGTGATGTGAGCCATGATTGAAGCAGGCTGGGGTACAATAAGGTGTGACTTGAGGTCTGACAGACTAATCTGTAGGTACATCCACCACACAACCAGCCAAGACACTACAGATGTCTGTAATGGTGGTGTCAACATGAGGAGCAATGAGGAGACAGCCTTGTCAATTTGCAGAAACTGCTAGAGATGTACAACTAGTCACAACAACCGTACCTGTAGTCCCATTCGCTGATGCCCCATCCTTCCACACCATTCAGTCGGAAGTTACACAGACGCTCAAAGATTTTAGCATCCCACTCCTCCCCCATGTAGAACACTGGACACTGAACCACGTCGATGAACAGCTCATACTTCTTGCCACCTGCAATAGTAAGTAAACATTGTTCAGCTTCCACAAGTTCATAACAGCCTTATCATTTAGGAGATAAACATCATGTGTTGGCCAATTTCCGGGTGTTATTGAGTATTTGAAGCACGGGAATGCATTTGGAACTGACGGCGTCAGCCGGAGGTTTCACATGAAATATTCCCGTGCTTCAAATACTCAATAACTCCCCGAAATTGGCCAACACATGATGTTTATCGACATTGTAAACAAAAAAGTAAACCAAAGGGGTTTCACTGTCTGCACTCATTTACATCGAGTATGAGTACAGCAGTAAAGTGTCATCAGCTGGCCGTTTCAGCTGGTTCCCATGGTAACGTCTGGAGTTGCTCATTTGTGACGTCATTCTAACTTTACGTCACAATATGATTTGAATGACGTCACCACTGTTGATGACACAACAAAACAATTGTTTATGTGTAAATACGCAGTGAATAGTCTTCCAGTTTCCGCTAATCTAATACCATTTGATCATGTTTTTCAACCAATCAGATTACAGAACACAGTGACTTTTGGTTTACAATTACTTATGAAGCTGGATTTATGATAATACATACCCATGATGATTAGATAACTTGCAAAGGGACGTGTTAACTAAAACCATGAACAGATGGTCAAACTTGTTTCACTAGTAGTGAATGAACTCACTTCAAACCTTTCAAAACATTTCCACCAATCGACTTCACTTTCTTAAAATTCTTTCACATAAAATTCATGCTATAGAAATGATTAAATTTATGTCTGGATGAGAAAACTCTAAAATGTCCCACCTACTGCATTTAAAGTAAATTCTCTAGAGCAAGCAAGTGAATTTAGTTTTATGCCGCATTCTACAAAATCACAGCAGGGGACCCCAGAGATGGGCTTTACACACTGTACCCATGTGGGGAATTGAACTTTGGTATGACAAACAAATGTCTTAACCACCAGGCTACCCCACTGACCCAGTAAATTCACTAGAGAGCTGTCCACATCAGTTAATCACTGACAACAACCGATGCACATTGAAGTTTACAATATAAAATGCAGTAAAAGTGCAGTACTGCACCATTGTTCTCCAGTGACTTCAATCAGTGACACACACAAAACGACACATCTTGATGGAGATACCTGCAGTAAAGCCCAGAGTCATCTGTTTAGGGGGATTCTGATCTTCTCCATGGTTGAAGAATTCAAAGTCTGTGTGAGACACAGGTACTAAAGTGCCATCCTTCAGAAACATGTAGCCAACAGTGAGTCTGTAAACAAATATGTCATCTCAAACTTTATGTCACAAGGCAGCCATATGTCTCTGGGTTGTTACAGTCCATTTGATTTCATTTAAGACCAATGAATTGTTCACTAACACAAATCTAACATTTGGAACAAAACCAAACTTTTTATAGTCACTTGAAATGACATGTCAAGTCTGATGTGTCTCATAATTTTGAACACTCAAATGAAAGATTGCACTTAATCCCATGCCTGCATAAAAACCTGCATATTTGACTCCAAAAACATGTCCATGAGATGATGACTCCTAACCTTTTAAGTCATGGACAAACACCAATTAAAGTTGACACCCCGCAAACATGTCCATGACTTCCACTCGTGACACTAGGGAGTCATAATGACTGCTAAATTTTTATGCCAAATGATCATTATTTTGTTATCACTTAACACTATTTTTACACTTGCTCATGGGCCAACCAGGTGTGTGAGTTGCACGTGTGAAATTTGATTACAAACTAATGCCAGTTCTTGTCTACATTCACACACAAAGGCCAGTTCACTTACTCGTCACTCCCACACAGGTGCTGTGAAACGACATACCTGGACATACACATAGGCATACAGATGGCACCAACACAGAGACAGGTGCCATCACCGAAGTAGCCATACTGCAGGCCATACCGATGGAAGTACTTCCAATCTCGGATATTGCCTGTAAGTAATCATAAACAATGGAGGTACAAAGTTCACAATAACAGGATGACTTAACCATAGGCATGACAAGTGATATAGTTCTAATCTATCCTCTTACACCGAAGAATCTTTTATGAAGTATCTCCTTGGAAACACTATGTGATCAATATTTCCTAACCGCCTGGGCGGTTCATCATATGTACAACTTCAACTCTACAATAAAATTGACAAGCCTACCTCAAATGTGCATTACATACATCATGTATATACACTACCAATAACTATACCCAGGGCCTCATGGTGGGCCCAGGCATGTAATGTGCCATAATTAGCAGTTCACTAATCTATCATCATTGGTTCCAATCTCAGATTGGTCCTGAAGATGTATCAAAGCAGGTTGACATGACACGATGTACCTGAAATACTGTGTCAAGCTGCTGAAAACAAACCCAGATATCCTTAGAAGACATTTCCAATCTGAATCTCACCATATGAGTGATCCCTGACTCCCTTGACCCGGAATGTCCTCGGCTCCAATCCCTCGATACACACATCACCCACAAGCTCCCCAAACTGCTCATAATGGGTCTGATGCACTCTGTAACAATGTAAATTCTTATTGGAACAAATCATCATCATCATCATCATCATCATCATCATTGATTGCATCTCAAAGCAAAGTCAGTATATTTCAGTTCACCATAAATCATTTGTAAGCATCAGCTCCTCTGGGAGCAACACTACCAAATTCCCTTACATGGCACAAGAAGGTTCCACATTCACATGTATAATGTACACAATACTGTAAACCAATAGTCACTGTGTTCTGCAATCTGATTGGTTGAAAACCGTGATGAAATGATTATTGCAAGACTGTTCCCTGCATACTGACATGTAGAAAAACTGCACACAATTGTATTGTTGAGTCATGGGCAGTGGTGACATCATTCAAATCATATTGTGAAGTTAAGTCGGAAAGACGCCAAAAATGAGCAGTTCCAGTTGCTACCATGGGAACCAGTTGAAACAGCCAGCTGATGACACTTCACTGCTGTACCCATAAATAATGTAATTCAGTGCAGACAGTAAAATCCAAATGGGCCTTCTGGTTTACTTTTGTGTTTACAATGCTGATAAACATCATGTGCTGGCCAATGTCTGAATGTTATTGAGTATTTAAAGCATGGGAATATTTCATTTGAAACTCAGCAGGCTAACACAGTCGGTTCCAAATGAATTCCTGTGCTTCTATTACCAAACAACACCCAGAAATTGGCAAACAGTTGGAGGCCTGTAAATCGTCAAGGTTATTCACCAAAGCTGACAAACCATGTCAAACATCCTAACCAATTATTCCTCAAATATCCGGATCTAATAGCTGTTATCCTGCTGACTACAAACAAATGATACAGATGTATTGCACATTTGCCATGTGAAAACTTACGTTTTCAGATTTTCAAAGTATCCCCTTGACCACTTCTCCCGGGCAATGGCATCTGCTGTTGTTGAAGGGTCAAGGTCAGTGTCAAAATCAAAGAAGTTTGTAATGGCTGTCCATTTCAGGTCAAAGCTAACAGTCTTTTCTTCCCCTGTCTCAGAAAGTCTACAATTCAAATTAATAACATTTCACTGCAACATTTATCATAGATATCCTGAGGACTTGTAAAGATGAAAGGTTAAAGCAAGAGCATCAGAGACAGATAGGGCAGTCTTCTTTTATCCAAACCATGCTTATGATAGCATATACATGATACAGATGGCTCACGCTAAAATTCATGATCAGTCTATCAGTCTAGTAGTCTACTAACATCTTGACACAGGCTTGGGAACCATGTTAATCATGGTAATTTTCTGATAGACCAATACATGAATTTTGTGATGTGAGTGAGTTTAGTTTTACACCAGCTTTCAGCAATCTTTCAGCAATATCAATGTGGTGGACACTAGAAATGGGCTTCACACATAGTGCCAACGTGGGGAATTAAACCCATATTTTAGAATGACAGGTGAACGTTTTAACTACTAGGCTACACCACCACCCTATTTTGTGATGTGAACCATGAAGCAAGGTCTGATTCATAAATTCATATGGCAAAATTGAACTGAAAATAATTTCTATATGATTGTATCTCTCCATGGTAGCCAGTAGAAGTACCCTTTTCCCCTCACCTGAGTTTTCCCTGGAAGGCAACTCTCCATGTTTTCATGGGTTCCAAAACCTCCATGGTGAGACCTCCAGCTGAATAGCTGTCCCCTGGGCCAGTCAGGCTGGTGTCTGGCATTGAGGGCAACATCAACAATCCCACCCCCGGCACCTGCAGCAACCAACACTTTACAACAGGCTGATGTTAGGAATAGGCCACATTCTTCCAACGGTCCCCTGCAGTCATGAACATTACACAGCATGTGTGATTGTGTGCTGGTGCATGTAGGTGAATCTGCTCACACTGGTCCATACTGCTGCTCAATTAAAGAACAAGTCCACTGAGAAAATATGCTGCAATTTAATCCTTCTAAATGACAGTATATTGACCCCAAACTGGCATGACTTTTATCTACTCAATCTTAAGCACCTAGCAACAATAAGTACCATTTTTCTTTTAAAGGGGCACTGATGCGGAGCGAATAATGTTTCTCGCCAACGGTCTAATTACGGAACCAAACTGCAGATTGGCCTGCGCCCGCTCCTTCGACCGTGACGGACAAAGGAACTGGGCTCCTGTCCATATTAGCAGAATTTCTTCACCCAAAAGAGTCAGGAGGCCGGATGCCCATCATATGCCATTATTTAAAAATATCCATGGTATTCCTTGTCTGATCGTAACAAAATATCCCAGCAGTGTAGTTTTTTTCGGATGCTTGGATGGTATAGTTACTCAGTTTGATCCTATTTCTCTGTTTTTAACCTCGATATTTAATCATGTTACATGAAAATATGATGCTTGGATGGTATAGTTACTCAATTTGATCCTATTTCAGTGTTTTTAACCTCGATATTTAATCATGCTACATGAACATATGATGTCTACAGGCACGTAGCAAGCCATTTGTTTCACTCCGGAAGATTGCAAAGCTTTATATTTAGGTAGTTTTGAGTGTTGGTTCAGCTGTGATAGCAAATATCATACGTAAATTTTGGTAGCTATGGTAGCTACAATGGTTTATTATTTATGATAATAAAAACACACAGTTGATTTATTTGAATTCGTAAACAGTAAACGACGACTTTGCCTTTGGTAGAGAAATCTGAGAATTTTCTTACGTAAAAAACCCCTTTATTTCACCTATTTACCAAAGTACACAGCAAATGCCTGTATGTATTCCTTATGTAACGAAATTCCGTTGGTATCCTCAAAACAGTTTCGGCCCATAAGTGTTTTCAGGCTGCATGCGACACAGAGATTACATCTTCCTTGCTGTAACTCGCGTTTGATGGTGTAAACCTACACGTGTTATTTGTCATCATTCTCTGGATGGTCAATTAATGAATTTATAACAGGTATAATTAGTAGTAACACCACTCAGGTTACTCAACAAAGGTTCCCATTTGGCATTTCTCCTGTCTGGAGTAAATACTCAACATTATAGATTAAGGTCTGTAATGGCAAATGTATTGTATGTTATGTAATATGTGCATGTAAGTGATGCAAGAGGGTTTATCAGCTGAGTTACAAAAACAAACATCGATCAAAGGATTAACCGATAACACACTGATTGATTAATTACTTTTGTCAAAAGGTAGTGTGTGTAGATGGCTACACCCTGTCGTAAAGTGCGATTGTAAAAACAACATCCTCCCTTCAAAGAATTAACCACCCTTGCGTTGATTGATTGATTGCTCATTATTGGTTAACTAAATTACTTAGAATAGCGGACATCATACAGTTAGTTGCCAGGTGTGCTATCTTGGGTGACCAGTGAGAGGTTTATCAGGTTTTCACCAACGAAAGACGTGAAACGATGTGTTACTTTTTCGCAAATTAGACAGTTGTGTAAGACACGCGACACAGAGCAGGATTATTTACCAGCTGCAGATGAATGGAATACGATTTCTTTTACGTGGATATTGATGGATACATTCCTGAACAAGGTAGTAGCCTGACATTGTTCCTATAAAATTAGTCTGTTTTACATTCATTATTTGCATTTTGTTTTAATTTATTTGTTGTAGGATTCAGCAGAATCGATACACACTTGATCGCGCATGTGTGTGAAATAGGACTCACATTGGCAATCTATACAATGTATAAATGTTGCTGTTATGTTAGAAATTTACTATGAGTATAAGCAGACCGTGTGTTCTTTTATTAATTTTCAAAATCATACAAATATGACAATAAACAAATTAGGGTTATGAGTCAAAATATAGAGACGTACATTGGCTTCGGTATTTTTCCGTCCTAATAGTTTTTTACCATTTCTACCACTGGCAGATGATTAATCTTCAAAGTGTTTCATTTGTTTTCATAATACATTTGTAATGAAGTAAAAATGACTTCACCTCAGTTGATCTGTCTATAATTAAACTATCAGTTGCACATACGGACTGCGCAGCAGAGGTCACGAACCAGTCACGAATTCTGGGATATCATCCGGGTACTCACTGGAGAAAAACAATAACAAAAGTTTACACCAGTCCACGGAAATTGCTCCGCATCAGTGCCCCTTTAAGTCTTTAGTTACAATGGTGCTGAGCCACTGACCTCCCTCTCTCCAGGCTGATGTTCCATCTAATGGATCACGGAAAAAGTCTAACATGGTTGCCAGCCATGTCAGTTTGCCCTATGACATGAATCTTCATCCACACAGTCACTTGCTTATCTGGTCCATTACTAACAAACCATTAATACATAGCTAGAACATTGCCTACAACAATACACATTTACCCAATCACCAAATCGACATTATTAGATATTTACTGCTACACTGCTGAAAAGTGTTTTACATGAAGTAGGGCCTAGATCTTCAAAGCTCTCTTAGCACTATGAGTCGTAAATGCCATACATTTACATTAACTAATGACTATTTTAACGCTAAGAGAGCTTCGAAAATCTAGACCCAAGATCATATGCATACTCAACTATCTCCATAAATTTCATTTATGATATTCACAAGTTTCAACTGATACTCATAGACTGGATGTATTGTGCAAGGTACTACAGTGTTGTACACCATGTCCCACATACTGTGATCTAGTTTAGTAACAATAGATACTGCTTACCCGAAGTAAAACAATAGTTTGAACAAGATTCTTGTGTCGTCTTGCTGTCGCTGTGACTATAAAATACCCTTCTTTGTTTCCACCATTGAAATAGACAGCATCCACAGCCTGCAAATAAACATTTCTAAATTCTATCAACATTCAGTTATGCTGGCCATCAACAATCAAATATAATGCAAAGTTAATTCAAGATGGCATAAGGAAATGCAAACTGTACATACAAAAGTTGCATTGAACATGCTCAAAGCCTCTTTGAGATATTTGCAGATATTTTACAAGATAAAAATACCCATTTTGCCCAGTAAGTTGTACATTACAAGGAATGTGAAGTAATGTTAGAATTAATGTTACCATCTGAAATATACATCATATGATAGTAAATGTGGGTTATACTCACTGTTCGCCTTATGTTAAGAACAGAGTGCTTCATTATTCATTTGAAAAGATTAGTTTGAAATTTGCCCAGTTGGTAAAATAGATAAAGATGTATCAAATGGATACTGAAATTACCTAACCTTTTCATATATCTGTTGCTATGCAGTCAGAAATATAATTATAATGGTGGTACCAACTACCACTACATGTTTCTGAAGACCATTTTGGGGCAAGATTAAACATTAAGGATTGTCTTTCCTTTAAGAAGAGCAACTATTGCAAGTTGTGCAAAGCTATAGTATTATTTGTGCAAGAGAATAATTTATAGTAAATGTCATACAATTACTGGCAGTGACACTGACTAATGAACTGTGAACTATCAGCAACACAGTCTTTAGTATATCAACATGTCTTTCACTGTTCACAAGCAAACTGCAAAAAGTGGTAGTATTAAAATGTGTCCCCAAAACACAATAATTACTTCTTTTAACAGCCCTTTTGATCTGTCACTTCTCGGCCCTTTTGTCCTTTGGCCCATTTGCCTAGATCCCTACAGAAACTGGGGCGTCTTTTCAGTCTGGATTATTTAGAGTTTGCTGTCATACATCCCAGCTAACATCACATTACTGGGCCAGTGCTAGCATTGTTCTGGCCTGTGCTGCCGGTACTGGCATAACAGATCTTATTTTCCTTTAGTGGCCTGTTACAGGCAAAACTGTACCAGGCAATGTCTGTTTTCTCGAGGGAAAACGAAAAGATGAGGGTGAAAATTGACAGTTATATTTTGTCATTTTCGTCTGCATGTAATCTGTCGAGTCCATAAAACGGAGATGGAAATTTGGGTCAATTCAAAGTTAGGTGATTGAGTGTTGGCATTATGGGTATGTTCAGACAAATTAAAATCTGCACTTTTGTAAAGTCATATATTCACAGCACAGCCTGGATTATTTTCATTCAATTCTCATCGTTTATGAAATTTCATGTCAACACACTAATGGTCACATGACATCCACCCGACGTGTTTGGGTCTCACCTTCCGAGGGATTCATATTTGTAACGTGTACAACGTAAAATACTCCCAGTAATTTTAACTCTTGTAACCTATCATTTTTTGGATGTGCCACTGTGTGAAATACTACAGAAGTACAAGTAAAGCTGTCTGCGCAAGCGCTACAGCCAGGTGTTGGTGATAATTATTACACGGCGATAACTGGTCGCTAGCCAGTAGAGACTTCTTTTGCTACTCAAGGTAAGTGTTGAGCTAAATTTTGAATAAGAGTATGCAGTATAAATTTTGCTGAGACAAGAGCATTTTGAAAATTTAAACATTTGGTCATTCATGATATATGTCATGTTTTTAGATCACACAAAACCTGTTTGCATATTTAATTCAAAAACATAAGTTGAATTCAACTTGATTTAAACTCATGTGGATAAACTAGTGTTTTGTTTTGTTTTTCTCCTTCAGAATATTTTTGTCTGACATCAGCTTGTTTTAAGCTATAACCGGCCCAGTGCCAGTCAAACTGTAAAGGGCTAGTTTGACACCCGTTACGGCTGTGTACTGGCCCAGTTACGTGATGTTAGCTGGGATGTTGGTGTATTATAACCCTGTGCATTTTGAGCAAGCAACGGAATTTTAACTGGTTTCAGTTTACTCAGTTTTAACTGATTCCAGTTCATGACAGTTTTTGTAATAAAGGACTTTTTGCTACTGAATCGTGTTTCCCACAGTACTGATCACCATGACCACTGACGCGTCACACTGGAGCTGGTAGCATAATGGTAAAAAACCCTAAAATCTACTCCAATACTCCTTGCTGGAATTCAGTGAGTGTCAACAGTAACGCTGCCTCGTTTACCTTTGGATGTTCAGGAGGCAGTATCTGGACTTTGTCCATGTCCTCAGGTGAACTTCTCGATCGCATGCCATACCCAGCATCCTCGCCACTTGCGTTTTTACGGTTTTGATTTTGCCGCTTTCTCATCCACAGAAGAACCCGAAACACCAAATATTTGAGAGGGTACCATTTGTTGGGTTGTACGTAAATGCCGCATTTCACTGGTGGCTCTGGTGTCAAGATCCATTTGATGCAGTAAATACCAACAACACCAGCAATAACGAGAGTGATCATTTTGACAGTCGGGTGAACCGTGCTGATCGAAGTTCACGTGGTGGAGACGTTTTGTTGATAAGATTTGTCAAGGGCAGGTAACTCTAACCTACGCCCTAAAAGCAACAAATTGTCAACAGTCAATGGAGCTCTAACTGTTTGGGGTTCAATGCCCCAGAATCTCGAATATTTCTTGCAAAATTAATCGTTATTTTTCCACTCGTTTTAGAATTTGGAAAGACCAGTTACTTGGTATATCTGATTAGCGTATATAATGGTTATCGTATATAGTTTAGAATCGACGAAGAATCGTGTTTTCATTGAAAATATCTTTTGTATATATCTTGAGATAAAAATAATAATTAACAGAAGTTTCAAATTTTAAAATTGATACGACCAGCTAAACTACTAGAATAGTGACAACGAATTACACATAGTGCAGAACAAGGACATGTGGAGTAATTGTGAGCCTTCATCTTTGGTTATCAACATCTGGAAAGCACCATCTCACACACATACTAGGAAGTTTAAACAGCGAAGCACCAGTAAAATCTATGTTTTGCGGCTTCATCTCACTGATTAAAAAACTCTGAGTTACTTGAAATACTTGAAAAACCAGAGTTTAAAGATGAATTCCATTTTTCTTAACTATATTTGAGAAAATACTGACTGTGTATGAGGGATGGGGAGTTTATGTCGCTTTAAGAATATTCTCGCATTATTAAGGTAAAGAACATCACAAACGAGCTTCAAACATTTTACCAAACTGTGGAATAAAACTCAGATCACCGAGTGAGTGAGTGAGTTTAGTTTTACGCCGCACTCAGCAATATTACAGCTATATGGAGGCGGTCTGTAAATAATCGAGTCTGGACCAGACAATCCAGTGATCAACAACATGAGCATCGATCTGCGCAATTGGGAACCGATGACATGTGTCAACCAAGTCAGCGAGCCTGACCACCCGATCCCGTTAGTCGCCTCTTACGACAAGCTGAGTCGCCTTTTATGGCAACCATGGGTTGCTGAAGGCCTATTCTACCCCGGGACCTTCACGGGTCCAGATCACCGAAGTGACGACGGAATGCATGAACCACGGAGCTACGCTACCCTAAAGTCGGAAGCCCTCCAACACCTTAGCCCTCTGTAAGATTCGAGTGGATGGTTTTAAGAAACAGGAAATGTCCCATAGAATTCGGAACTGCTAAATGTATTTATGTGTGTGTGATATATTTGGAGTTTTATTGGATGGACTTCAAACACCGGTGGAGAAAGTCTCTGGCAGTATGGGCACGCGCGTTGTCCTGCTGGAAGGGTCTCAGCGCTTAATCAATGTAGCGGGCAGATATGTTTCCTCTACCGGGACCAATATTCTGGAACACCAAAGTGCCTAGTTCGTGACTGAGAGCAACAGCATACTATACCATTATGCTCGGTCCTCCACGCCAGCCTCTTTCCAGGATACAATTATCTGCAAAAAAAAGATTCCCCGCGTCGTCGCCACACTCTCACTCTGCCATCAGCCGTCGTAACGCAATAACGGCTTACGTCGGAGAACAATACAGTTCGACACTCTCGGTAACGCCAATTCCGATAATGTGTCACTCATTGAAGACGGCCACGACGGTGTCGCACAGTGAGGATCTGACGTTTCTCTGCCTTAAATGCCTCCACACTGTGTCGTCGCTGATTGGTCTCTGGTGAATGCCATTGGCTGTCCTTGCAGTTTCCGTAGCCCGGGCAAAACGATTGTGCAAGTGATAACGGACAATCTGCCGAATTTGACTTAACGTTGTCACAGTCGGTCTGCCACCGCCAGGACGATCGGTTGTGCTTCCAGTGGCTTGGATTGCAGGCGGTATATTGTTCGAACATGAACAGAAAAATGATTTGCAGCATTCAATCTTAGTCCCTCTGTTCCCTTGATAAACGTGGCATGTCGCTAATGTACAACAGTGAATGATTCGGTGCATGTTCGGTAGCTCTTATTATTAGGACGACACCTCGGGCTGCCCGTGCATTTTCATTTTCATGAAATACGCACAAAAACCTCATCCCATCATTACTTTAGTAACTACGTTTTGAAGACGTTTTCGTATCAAATACAGAATCTGAAGCCACATTTTCCTGAACATTGGCTACGAACCAAGTCTAGCTAACATATAAAATGTAAAAAAAAAATAATCAAAATTAATATGAAACATCGGTTTGGCCGGGTTCTTTTGCAGTTCAGTATAAGCATAAAATATACATCACATTTAATTTCATAGACTATCCTACTGTAACAGATCTTTTGAGAAATGACACTCACAACCAAGAATCCGACCAGGTGTAACTATTTAGGTTTCAGGCTGATGCAAAGAGCCTGGAAACATGTCACTGTAGAAGAAAATATAGATGATAAATAACATATTTATTATATTACACAGTTGGGTGGAGCTTTTACTAAAACAAATCAAACTGACACGATTTTCGGATTAGTTTTACACGCAAAATGGGTGTTGTTTGAATAAATTAGACATTTTTTGTCGTCGTCCAAAAGCCTTGTTTTCAGTAAAACGAAAATTGGCCCTAAAGTTTATCTTCTCATGTGATCAGGATTTGCATGAACGCTTTTCATTCCCTGTAAATATGTTTTCAGTCATGATTCGGTGCGGTCTGGTGAAACAATTACTCACACAGTACAATCAATGTATTTTTGTGGTCTCATATCCAAACAAACATACACGTCTACTTATGTTTGGAAAAGGTCGCCATGGATTATTCAGTGGCTAGACACACGATTATTAGGTAATACGTTTATGTTGGTATAGACTGTGCAAGTGACATGAGGTTACACGGCTGACAGTGACAAATGTGTACTTAATGACACTGGGTATGCTTAAAATGTATTATTAATGTGAGTCTAAGTTTGTTGTTTTTACCATGTATACACAATGGGAGGAAACATGTATCCTCTAAATCCGGAAGCCCCCTTTTACTGCCTTTAACCACTCTGAAAACCTACCCATAAAGATTGGTTCCTTGGAACAAATTTGTAAAGTTCTTATGGTCCTTTCAGGGATTGAATTATATTAAATCACATTTGAATAACAATATTCTTTTGAGGCTGCAATTGGATATCTGGTATCATAAGAGACATATTTTGATAATCACAGGTCTTTTACATTCCCATACCCGAACAGGATATACACCTATTCGTGACTCAGCTTTAACGTGGTGTTACGATTATATCAGTTGAAGATATAAAACAATTACAGCGATGGCGATAGCTTGTACGTAATATTTAATGCCATATGTAACACACCCATCCATGAAGGAGATAGGAGGTAAGTGATATCCCTGTCTGCTCCAGGTTTTGGTTAATCGGGTAAAAGCCGCGGGCGACTGTATTAACCTAAAAGTTCTCCCTGTGCTTTGCTAGTGCATGTTAACAGAACAATTATCGTTAATAACAAGGATGGGGATGAAATACGATGTGCTAGGGCACACGACATGAAACGTAAAAGCAGGTAAACATGTTAATAGTACCGTGGTATTTCCCCGTAACAGAGCGCGACTTACACACGAATTGCTTCATGGATGACAAAGTGTGTCTTTCCAGATATATTCGATATGAATATTGGCTCCATGAGTACATGCTATCTTTTAACTCCTAGATATGAACTTTATTGACCATTAATGACTGGCTGCTGGAGAATAGAAAGTAGGTTTTATGTGAGCTAATACTGAAGCAAACACGAAATGGTCTCTCGATAGTAATGTATTTGATACGGGTATTTGAACCCATATCTTGGACCTTATTTTTATACTGTTTTTCACCTTGAACCAGTGTTTTCAATGTTTTGGCCACTGTTTCCGTCTATGATGTTTGTAATAGTTTGGTGAAGTCCAATTTTCAAACTTCAAGTTTCCCAGCTGTTCATGTCATGATAGTTATGCAAATTGGATGTGTGTATCAGTGATTGATTGCTTGATTGATTCCGCATCCAGCAATATTCCAATTCATCATTGTATTCGTAATCACTTACTTTTAACCATTATTGAGCTAGGGAGGTATAAATATGTGCACATTATTTACAATGTGTCACTTGATGAGTGTTATCATGTTATCACAAAATCATATCTGATTTCAAGTAAATTCGTATTTTCAGACAAATGAAAATGATTTTAGGATTTATGAATGAAACATTTTATCACACGAACGTGTTAAAACCCTTTACAGAGGTCACCTTTGAAACGATAGCCACCACTTCCATCAACTACCCCTAACTATAAGCTAGCATAAGCTGCCCTCAGGCATTACACATTTTCAAAACCAAACCATCAAATTATCCTATATCATACGCTGGTCAGCTGACTTCAATGTATGCTCAAAATCCGGTCAAAACGCTTGACTAAAATTAATACGGGTCACTTCATTTTCATAGCTCCGTTCAAAATTACAAATTGTCCTCTCTGTTTCTTCCTATTTTTGTTAACAAACATGTGAGGGTAGGTTGTTAACCCCAGCCCAGAGTTCAGCACCCCCACGCCCCCCGTGCTCAACGACATTGTTAGGGGACAAGACACAGCAGCTAGCTTTACACCGGATAATCCGTGGATTGTTGCGCGAACAAGACTTCCGCTGTTTTATCCACGGATGGGATATAACACAAAGTAAGGGTTCGGGTGATGGTTTCATTGATGGTGAGGAAGGGGGTTAACTGAACAGTGGGTGACTGTGTATGATACGTTGTAAAGTCAAAGGTTTTATCCTTGAAAGTAATTTCCCCGTACGATATGGGCTCGTTTGTTTGCAAATAAAGTTGTATAAAACGTAAGCAAGGACATACGTTTTACATTCAAGGTAACGGTAACTGTGATGTTTTGCTGAAAAAAGTCTTACGATTACCATGATATGGACCGTGTGGAGTACTTAGTATCGTATCTATTTAATAAACACTACGGGGTGAATGAGTGAGTGAGATGAGTTTTACGCCGCACTCAGCAATATTCCCGCTATATAGCGCCGGTCTGTAAATAATAGAGTCTGGACCAGACGATCCAGTGATCAACAGCATGAGCATCGATCTAAGCAATTTGGAACTCATAGCATGTGTCGACCAAGTCAGCGAGCCTGACCACCCGATCCCGTTAGTCGCCTACGACAAGCATAGTCGCCTACACTACGAAACTCTGAAAGCACATTAATGGTTGTATAGGTCCAACAGAAATGACAGTCATATAAAATTACCTGTATGCTGAACATCCATGGATGTTATATAAGCGATAAACGCGGTTCATTACCTTTATCACATAACTGTGAATACATCCGTTCGATCATCCTTAATAATACGACTCAGAATAAATCATAAAAACATACTCTGACACACATACGTACTTTTATGCTCACTTTGTACCCCTGTAGATAATCGAACTGGGACCGTCGGCGTGACACGCAAACAGATCAACCACTATATGCTACCCAGCAGTCTTTTAATATTCATGCCAACATAGAATGAATGCTGCGAATTGAAGGAGCACTTTCCTAATACCGGTACCACTGTTTTAGCTACCTCCGATGGTTGTATATAAGTGTCTAACCCTAACGCTACTAACGATGATCCTAACCTTAAACTTCCTTCCGATCATGCGCAGTAGATACGTTTAGTGGTACCGGTAATGACGAGAGCGTCAGGTGTAGATGATACGGCACAGCATTACATCGTACCGGCGATTATGTTCATAAATTAACTTTTAATTTCGCACAACCTGTTTTCATCACGGTATACATCGCCTTACTGGTGAAAAAAAAGACAAAATGTTAATATTAAGTAACATTGGAGTAAGGGTAGATCTGAAAAGAAATATAACTTGTAGATTGTGGCCTACCAGCAATCATGCATAAAGATACATGTACACATGTTTGCATTCTTTTGTACCTCAGTAGTCATGAGTATGGCACAGTGAACCACGTGTGTTTATGCTCTGAGGTCAGATTGACCTGATATGACCGTCTCTACCTGTGTCATTGACCTTGCGTACCACGTCCACCAACATCGTTGAGAAAACCACCTCCGCTGAACGACGTCTGCTGGATGTCCGGGGCGCAAATATCCCGGACGGAGGAGGCTTGCTACGCGCCTTATCTCAGTTCTGCCCGAACTGTGAGATATGCCGCCAGGTGGCGCAGGGCGGTAAGGTCACGTTTAACGTGGCCTAACGCCCATCACAAACAAACATGTATCAAACAACATTTCCATGCCTGTAGTTGAGCGACCTCACTGTTCATTCTAATGAAGAAATCACCACAGACTTCATTCCTGGTCTCGTTATGTGATTCAACGAACATACGTTTGTGTGTATAAAATTGGCCTCCCAATCATCAGAAAGCTTTGTGTTTTCATCATAATATTTCCAGATTTGAGAAAATACCATATATCAATTAAATAAAAAAGCATCAGAGAAATTTTCCGTACAGCTTTTTGACGAGGTTTTTTCAAACGGGGCTGCTCTTGACAGCTATATATTTTTAAACAAAGTGTTAATATAACACCTGTCTGCATGTGTGAGTTTCAAGTCCTTTTAGCGCAATTTCCATTAGCCTGTCCGTCCTGTCACTTCGATACCCTCTCTCCTTATTTGTCCGTCCGTCTGTCTTGTCAGTCCGACTCCCTGTCACCCTGTTTCTCCGTCTGTCTTGTCACTCTGACGCCCAGTTTCACTGTTTCTCCGCCCGTCTGTCCATTCAAGCCCAAACCCTGTCTCTCTGTCAGTCAGTCAGTCAGTCAGTTCGTCCGTCCGTCCGTCTGTAATGTCAATCCAAAACCCTCGGCCCCTCTGTCCTTGAGACAGTCTGCCTATCTGTCTCCTGCACAGTATGCAGAAATGTAAAAACGACGACAAGCACACAAGAAAGAGCCTTCTGCAAAAAGACGAGCACATTTGAAACTGAACTGAAAAGTCGTCATCAAATCTTAACAACGGAAAAAAACTCGGAGAAACTAACGTGAGACGGATATTGGACTGAAATGAAGGTCAACAACGACTGACCGACAAATCTACCTGGATCCCCAGGAAAAGCCAAGGTTAAGCTCACGTGTGACTCTTCTGTTTAGTTATCACAGGTTTTCAACGAAGTCGTTTTCCGGTATTCGTTCAGTAAACATATGAGCTATCGTCTATTCCTTATGTCAAGACAGGCGAAATCTCAGCAGAAAGTCTCGTCACTTCACGCTGCAAAGGGCGAGATGTTGATTGAATAAGGCGAGAAGCGTCTAAAAAGTGTGACGTAACGGAAGTCTGATATTACAAAGAACAAACATGGTGCACATTGCATGCGAGCCGTCGTGTTTGGCGAGGCGGGATGTAGAGAGGTGTGTTTGCTCCAAGGAAAGTAGAGAACCCTATCCCCCTGAGCAAATCAAATCTAAAATGCCACAAATATCACCCTTCCGTAGGATTTATCCTTGACAGTTCAATGCATTTTGTGTCGAAATTTTGAAATTGTTGTGAATTCTACTACAAATCGATAAATATGCGTCTGCTCTGTTTTATTCACGTATGGGAGCTACTATATAATATATCTACATAAAACACGTCACACCTTAGACTTAATACTTGTTCACGCATTCAGTATACAGTCAAAAGTCAAATAGTATCTAATGTAGTGAGGTATGTTTTGTCGTTACATAACATGTAACACTGTTAAACCGCATCCACACATATGAAATTACGGACAGAATAAAGAAAACCATTATCAAGCTAAAGAATATGAAACAAAAATCTATCTTTTCTATCTGAAAAATGGCCAAAAGGGATGAATCGAATTATGCGTAAGCTTTCAATAAATGAGAAACACTTTGCTGGACACGACATCAAACAAATCAAGAAAATTATGTCATGAAATAATATTCCCAAAAAGAAGGAACACATCAACAGATTTATGGTCAAAGAGTCTTCATTGGGCCGAGTTATAGCTGGAATACTGTTGTGGGTGGCGTTAAACCACAACCAGTCAGTCTTTAATTGAATGGAGTTCAAAAAGTACCGTCCTATATTCGTGAAAACAGATTCTAAATGCCTGTTGACATCAAAGTGATTTTGTATAAAAGACGTGGATTAAATACTCGAGTTAACCATGAACAATGATAGAACCCTTACTTTTGCAACTAAGAAATGACTGGAGGTCCTGGCTCATTCAGAAGCCATCTACATGTATATGGAGGGAAACTTCAAGATGGCTCCAAAGATTTTTCATTCAGGTATTGATAATATTTATTATTTATGAATAACATTAACTATTCTATACTTTTAATCTTATCATATACTTGTAGTTCTATTTTGTACGTTTATAATCATAAACATTTTCCTTATTTCTAGGTATACTGTATCGGAGTCCCATACAGCTACACCACCACCACAGGAGTGTACGTCCTCCTGCCAAACTAGACCCCAACATGCCATGAAGAACTCATGTAGGCTGTTGTGGACAAGTGTGAAGAGATGGATTTAGACATGAATGTCACTACTGTGGTCAGTGACTTTGAGGATACTGTCCTAAGATCAATTCTAGCCGCGTTTGGGCGTGATGTGAACTCTCGTTGGTGTTTCTTCCACTTAACCCAAGCAACACATCCAAGATTTGGGACTTGCAATCCACCACGACCAGAATGCGGAGTTCCGTCAGGTTTGTGGTATGTTGGATGGGGTAGCATTCCTACCAGTGGAACATGTTGAAGTGGGGATGGTGTGTGTTCGGTTAGGGGACCACCCAGAAGGAGGGGAACTTGAATACTTTGCTCGGACTCATGTGAGTGGTACATTCAGACATCGACAAGGAGAAGGGTTACCCTTGATGGTGAGGACAGTTTCTTCTATGTTCCATACGTACATGAGACAACTCTAGCAGGTGATCCAAGAACCAACAATGTATGTGAGAGATGGAACACCAAGTTCTTTAACTTAAGTGGTCACCATTACCCATCTGTGTGTCGAACGATCGAATGGTTCCAAAAGGAGCAAACAACAGTGAGCTGTATTTGCTCAGGATATATCGTCAAAATGCCCGTCAAAGAAAAAACAACCCAAAACTGTTTTCATCAAAATGCAGAAACGTCTGCAGAGATTGTAGTGCACTGACACTGTTTCAAGGATGAAATCTATCCCAGAGCTTTTCAGTAGTGCTGTCACCAATATTAGACTGACTAAAATTCTCAGTAAATGTCAGTAAATTTATGCAAATGTATCAGTGCACATTTTGGCCATTTACATTCTTGCATGTTAACAACCCGGACATTTTTTATAATAAATTAACGGAAGGACTTTTTCGGAGGCACATTTTTCATAGGCACATTAAATACTTTTTCACCGGAACTCTCTTTCCGTGATTAAAGGGTTCCCATATATTACATTTACAAAAAAGTGACCGTGGTTTTATGTTACGTTAATAAAATGAGTTGCTGCCTTATGGCAATTCCAGATAAGAAAAAGGCAAGTTGGTGGTTGCTGGCAATATCAACGGTTTATATGATCCAAAGTATTTTCAGGCCACCGTCACGGTGACTGAGTGTCGCATTATACATCAAACAAACGCATACAACCTGAAGTCACCTTATCATATCCAAATATCGTGCTTCCTCTGAAAGAATATTAAAAAAGAACCTAAATAAAATATACCCACCATCTATACATAGTATATATAGTTATACCCCCTAGCACCAACCACAACTGTAAACAACATCTTCAGCTACAGTTTACTCCATGTACATGACAAGTCGCCGCAACCTCTGACATGACACATTGGTTGCACGTGGTCGGTCACCATCTTCTGCTGTATAAGTGCACATTTTATTGGCCAAGGTACTTTCTTGGAGACACTTTGGTACTACTACCTCCAACTCTTCTTAAGTTGTTCGTGTCCATTTTCGCCCTTTGACCGTACGTCACGTTAAATATTCCAGCAAAAGCACGACTCAGAACAGATTTCTATTTCAAACCTTGTCAACGTGTGTTCCATATACGGGCGAGTCTCCGGCTGAACACTGTTGGCCTCGAACTTAGTTATGACGGTGACCTGTTACAATCTAGATACCGACTGTTTTGTAACCTTGACGTGATGACGGCGCTGGGTCTGGTTTCGTGGAAAGATATAGCGCATAGTTCATGAGTTCAGAAAAATACATGTGTGTGCCGACGAGTTCATGTCAACATGATGCGCAGTTCTATGCTATGGTGTTTACAAAGGTGTTTAAAAGTTCTTACTCACTGGCACCTACAAAACAAATTGTCAGTGGAGACACCGGTGGATCAGGTGAAGGTCTCCTTCATTTTTATCTGAGGCGTCGACACTTATAGATTTAAAATCAAATTAAATTTTAAATTTGGAACACAAATGCTGACTGAGTCAAGTTAGTACTGTTGACGTGAAGTCTAATGGTGTTTTCATACATGTAGTAATGGTGTCCCAGCGTATAATTGATAGTGTTCATATTTATCCTGTACTGGCTTTGAGCATGAGAAACAAAACTTTGCTGCCGCGAAGGAGTTTTAAACCTTTTTTCAGAATGAAATAGATGCATTATTATAAAAATGACAAGTGATTATAGTACTATGTAGTCGTATATACGGTCTCAAAACCTTCATATCAGTTGATGTCATGTCTTTTGGACTTTAAGTCAGTCACGACAATCAGCAGGGTGTCATCGATGCATATTTTATATTATACATTTTTAAGTTCTCATTTGGGCAATGAGTGAGTTTCAGTGTACTTGTGATACCTTCTTCAACACCTTCGCCTTGTGAAAGTACCCCTTTTCATGTGCACATCTCTGGCATCTGTGCCGTCCCCATTGCCTACCCACTGGCTTCATCACCCTATTTGTCAATTACCTTGTTATCTTGTTTTCTTTGTTATCTCGTTTTCTTCTATACTCGGTATATATACTTTGCCACCACTGTATGTTACATTCCTGCTTGACAACGGTACAAGAATCTGCAGCGAAATGTCGCTAGAGAACAAAGTTTGTCAACTTTGCACTTTTGTTATATGTTTTATGCATAACATTATCCCATATTCATATGGCATTGGCGAATATTTTGGCTTGAATCCATATATTGTTCAAATTTAAAACCCATGAAATAATGCATGGTTGTCGCGATTCAACAGTTATACCATTAAATTACATTTGTTATTCTCTTCTGGTCAGTGATTTCAAGGTTGGGTTGTTCCTGGCGAATCAAAATTTATTACAGTGGCGTGACACACTTTATGAGATCAAAACAGCGCAAAAGGTTCCATCAGAATAAACTGTTACGCAACTAAATCGTTTGGATGATACCAAGTTTCATCAATGCCAGATATAACTCTCAAATAAATATTTGTATTCTTTGCTTCACGCATCTGCCGAATTGTCAACAAGACCGATTAATCTTGATAACTGACATTATCTATCACCCACACATTTGTACACACAGTCACTCAGTGTGAGGGAGAAAGAAGGTGGCGCTACCGTATGCAATCAAACAATTTATTGTCTCTCAAAACAGAGTTGCACAATAGATATTGTTTAGGTAAATAATCTGTAATTGACCGCCTTTTCTAGCGTCCCACAGTGAATTAATCACATTCTGCAGCGGTAAAGCTGGCGATTTGTCGCCACCACGAGCGCCGATGTTGTCAATGACATCAGCAAACTGCGAGACACGGCCTGGAATGCCTGATAAATACTAACACTGAGCACCAGGTTAATTTACCCGACTCACGGTCGGGGTCAATGTCGGGCCAAGGCAGCTGAAGAAGTTACAGGATTAGATCATGCAGGAACTTGGTGTTTAGTCTACTATTCTCGGTTGTATTTCGGCCGAACGTTTGCGCGTGTATGTGAATGAACGGGAAACAGTTTGGAGGTGGTGTTTATTCAAGTTGATTTAAGTTGTTTTAATGAAATTATGCTAAAAATATAAGATGCTATGGGGAAGCTTTGTTCGCTCGACACGCCGAAGATACGAGTTAGATATATTCTGGTAAAGATTATAAACCTATATAGTAATAATTATTATATGTTAGGCACACAAAGAGATAGTGCATACAGAATATGCATTCAGAATAGGAATACAACACTGCAATGACAAACTGGCGTAGACACTTGATAAGGTGAAGTGGTGGACCACAATAAAATGTCAAAAGAACATGAACAATATCAGTAACGATGACGTCAGAAGTTCAAAATCGAGTAAGGGATCACACGACGAAGTCACAAAGTCAAGAAAGGACTTGGGCACTTTGCGCGTTTTTCTCTATGACGTTGCTTTGGAATTGGACCCACACAGCAGGTCGTTGTGCTCAAATCCAAAAGTAGATGACGTGATCAGTGTTTCGATAAGACCAGGGGCTAGTTTCACAAAACTCTCGCAAGCCTAAGATCTCGTAACTTTTCTCGTAGCTCTTGTACCTGGCATACTGTAACATAGGAGGTGCAAATGCTACGAGAAAAGTTACGAGATCTTAGGCTTACGAGAGTTTTGTGAAACGGGCCCCTGACCAATGGAGATATCGTGTTCCGATGGCATTGGATATGTGCTGCCACCTGTCCATTCCAATGGACTCAAGACGTGGAGCAGATGTTAATCTTGGCATGATGTGCATGTGACTTCTCGTGTGAAGTTGTGAACGTTCGAATGGCCGAAGATCAAGCTGTCGACAGTGACAGCAATTTCCGAGTTTCACATGTGTGCAGCTGCATGGGCTGCACTTGCAGGAACACACTGCAAGTCCATAGGCTACCATTAATGACGTCACGTGTATGAGCGTGTATTATTTCTCGAATTGGAAGGATGTTCAAGAGTAATAATCTTCCGATATTTACATATGTGCATCTTATCGATTCTAAATGTTAAACAATACCAGAGGGATTTTATGTTGATAATACGATCACACGGCGTCATCTGTTGGTCACGTCTCCACAGATTGTTCACATTACGTAATCTAAAATGGGTTCTGAATGAAACCATATGACGTTATAGTATACGCTTTAAATTTCAATGGATGATATATTGGTTAGCACTGAAACGATTCATTCGCTCAAGACAGAAAGTCCGAATTTCCTCTTAGTTCGTTGCGCAGTCTCTCTAGTCCTATATGCAATTAAAGAAAGAAGTATTTCTCAAATCGACTGTAGCCAAAGTCTAGTTTTCAAACTATGAGGATTGTATTTTATAATCAAAGTCAAGCTGCAAAACAAACCCAAGTAATCCCTAGTTTATTTAGTCTCGTTCACCCAGCAGCGTAGTAGGGCTGATCTCGGACCCTAGGACGAAAGGTGCTGGGCAAGTGAGAATAGATAGACCACTATTTGTATTCATTGAGCGGAGTGCTTCACTTTGAAAGTAATCTGTATCAGTATCTTTATTATGTAGCAACAATGTCAGGCTCCAACATACAACGTCAGGTCCCTGTCGGTACACTTTGTTGAAGACACACAGACTCCACGATACACTGATCATAAAGACTGCTTGTCCACAACTGGGTTTCATGGGGCCTGTTCGAGTGTACACTGACATAAGGAGAGTTTTAAAGGTAACATAAAAAACAGTCTATACTTATATTACAGTAGATTTCCAACGAAAAAGTTTACCGCGAATGGGTGAGTTTAGTTTTACGCTACACTGTAAATAATCGAGTCTGGGTCACAATCCAGTGGTCGACAGCATATTCTAGGCAAATAGTCAACCGGGTCAGCGAGCCTGACCACGCGATTCGGTCAGTCGCCTATTGCAAGCATGGGTTTCTGAAGATCAGTTCTAACCGGAATCTTCACAAGTGAGAAAGTTAATCACCGTCACGAAATGTAACGAATAAAATTGATAATGACACGATCTGTTATGCATATATGTGACTGCTTGCTCCCGATTATGACCATTTAAACACGCGATGGTTGAACATGCAACAAGAAAGCAGCTTGCTAAAATCGCATTATCAGTCGGTGCTAAATCCATGCTCAATTGGAAAATATTCTGATCTGTAGTCTTAATTCATTATCAACGTAGCCCGAAGGATCTTGTCTGACAGCTACAGGTGGCTTCAGTAGACACTAATTAATGCACGGATACCGTCCAAAACTATTGTTGGTAGGTTTGATTACAACTGTTGGTAATAAGCAAATAGACACAGAAAACGTAATGAGTTAAAAGGCCTCCATGTTCAGGACGAATCGACTGGCGTCATCACGCGAAGATCAGTCTTGTTAAGCAACAACAGTTTGTCACAAGCGTCTTTGTGAAGCGAATCTGAATGTTCCACAAACAATTACCATCACTTCGATGACAGTTTAAGGGGGTTGTCAAACGTTCTATACAGGGACGGTTTGGCGTAGTGTTTGAGCTACACAAAACCTGAACGGGCATTCTAGAACATGAAGTCGTTTGATGAGAGCAGGTTCTTCCTGGGGCATCACAAATGAGTATAATTCAAGCCTGGCAAAGAAGCACACTTTCCACGCCTCAGGAACACTAGCTACAGTTCCATTGGGTGGAGTAAACTCATGATGTATTGCTGCCTTTCCAACAACCAGATATAGGACACGATAACCATCGTATTGGAATATGGCGGGGTAACTGTTACAAGAGTGTATTTTCTGTAAATTATATTATTAATTAGGTGATAAGTATTATTGGGTCACGATGCTTAGAGTTTTTATTAACTATGGGTCACATTTCGTATCATAAATGTTCAGTTCTATTAGTATTTTAGCGGCAGGCCTTTAAGGTATTGCTCTAGAGTTGCCTCCCTTGGCTAGTTGTGTTTACTTCCGGGTGTTTGCAAGAACGTTCTAAGTTGGTGGCGATGTGGTCACAAAGTGCTCGAATATTCAAGAATCAGTGACTGTGTATACATGGTTGTTGTGTTGACGGACTCTGGATTTACTGGAGTTGTCGTCATTCGGCCTACATCCATCTGTCTGCCTTTTCGTCAACTTTCAACCTACATTCAACTCAGCTCGCTGCATAAATATTTAGTAGAACTGTTTTCACTCTCAAACCAGGACTTTGGAGAGTTGATATTATGTTTGTGACCCATTACTTATATGACTCAGTTTCATTGTCTTAGAAACCCCTCTTGCTCTCTGCTCAAGACATCTTGTTGAATATTTTAGAGTTACACCTTTTGTCAAGGTAAATTAATCACTGTAACAATTGGTAAGGATACGAATCATATGGCATCAACCAAATTTTGCTAAACATTCTTTGGCTACACGAGAACATGTACACATAAAGCAAGACCAGGACGATTTCGATTCATAACAGAGTTTCTTAAGCACATCTTCATCGTGACCATCACTTGGCCCACCATGAGCCCAGCTGTCAGTCTGCTGGAACACATCAGGGGTATCCTCTGTGCCGGATATGGAGACAAAGCTGCAGGAGGAGTTTTGAAGCAGTCATCCGAGCACCCAGCATTACAAGCTATGGACAACCTCGTCGCAAGTCACGTTGAGGCAACTTATGCGAACGAAAATAATTAGGACAGAGGTTCATGGCCACAACTGCAAGCACACATGACTTTGTCAGGTAGTATACATGTATGCTCACTCTATGCCATAGGAATATAGTTCCTATTTTACAGTTACGTTGCAGGTATGGTAGATCTCCTAGACTCAAATACGAGTGAGCTTTTAAACCTGTTCTCTTTTTGGAACGTGCATTTACACATTACCATTGTCCAAGTGACATGTGATCGGTGATGGTGTGGATTTTGAAATAGATTAAACCGTGTTTGAACATTTCTTCTGTCATTATACACATACTTATACAATTACTATATGTTATCGGCAATCATCGTTACACTTTGTCGATGTGGCATTTGAATTATCCCTAGCTATTTGTGTTAAACGGTGATTTTGAACCATCGAATGGAATTAGACCAATCAGAACCAAGCACTTTTCAGTGACATGAACCCCACATGAAACAACGAAAAGTATATATTAAATTGTGTATGATATTGCTTACATAAGATATATTAATGTAATCAAAACAATGACATTGTTTGTCGATGTACTCATACACCAACCTGTGGTTGCCCGACATCATCTGTGGTCCTATTTGAAGGCATCGCTGCATACAGCGCGTTTCGTGAAGTCTCTGTGTCCACATTACACCCAGGTGAGACTAATCCCCTCCGTGCGTTGTGAGAAACCTCAGTCAACATTGGCCAGCAGGCGCGTGGTTGATCACTCAACGTTCTGACATCGTTGACCATGAGCATTTCAACGAACACTGCTGCATAATTGAAATTTTCCGTAGCAGAAAAGACATTTCATGTCATCCGACTATTTCTCAAATTTGTGGTCCTTGGTTATAATTGAACTGTAGGCACCTCACTGCTGATTGTAAGTGGTGATTATGTAATTTTGGAAACCTACGGAAATGTAGACTTGCTTTATGTAGAGTCTTAGCACTGCAGGGAGGGCTGGGCTGTAGGGAAATAATGCGGTTCAGGGACTGTGAGCCAGGCTATGGACTCCCGTGAAGACCCAGGTTAGAACTGGCCTTCATCAACCCATCCTTGTCGCGCCTAACGTTACCGGAATCAAGGATAAGGCGTGAAGAATGAATTGCGAGTAGCGGATGTTTGAGGTTTGCTACTTGTCTGACTGTGTGTCATCGTTCCTCGATTGCTTGGATCGCGACACATGCTTCCACTCACTAGGTGACATGGCCCATACTCGATTATTTACAGGGTGCCTTGACAATGGTGGAATATTATATTAGTAGTTCATTATATAGCAACGTATACTCTCTGCATTTGTTTGGGGGTAATAATCCGGATTTACGAGTGAGTGAGTGAACCTGGTTTTATGGCGTTTTGCAATATTCGAGCATCCGGACTTACAAAGGTATGTTAACACTAAGACGACCATGCCAAGAATTTGTTACATATGCAGGTCAGTATCACTACTACAACAACAGACGGTCTTACTGGCAATGAGTGAACGTGCCTTATGATATAGAGAGGCATTTCAACTAGTAGATAATTGTATTCTATGATAACAAATATCTATTACGATTTGGGTAATGCATTTTAGTATTAACAACCATCAGACAATATGTTTGATTCACATTTCGTCGTCTCTTAGATTATGAGTGAGTGATTGAGTTAGGGAAATTCTACGGGACACTCAGCAATATTCCAGCTGTATGGCGGAGGACTGTAAATAATCGAGTCTGTGCCAGATAATCTAATGATCAAACGTATGGGCATCGAACTACGCAGTTGGGATACGATGGAACGTGTCAGCAAAGTCAGCGATCTTGACCACCCGACCCCGCTGGTCGCCTCATACGACAAGCATTGGTTACTGAAAATCAGCTTTAACCCGAATTTCACGGGTCCTCCGATTATTGGTCTGTCAGCACAGTCACCTTACTTACCTCCCAAATGAGGGCGTGTCACCTTCAGCAAGGTTGAAATTCATCCTCAGCAACCCATGCTATTCGTTAAAGGCAAGTAAGAAGAGCGAATGTTGCACGACATCGTATCCCAATTACGTCGACTGACGTTCATGATGTCAATCTCTGGAATGTTTAGCCAAGACCGACACAACATACCTAGAATAGTGCTGAGATTACACCAACAATTCCAACGCCATAAAATACTGTCCAAAGGACATTGTACATCAACTGTCATTTTCAGACAGTGCCCCGCCGCATAGCTGATATATTGCTAAGCGCGGTATAATACTAAACTCACAAACGGACTCACTCAGACAGTGCTTATGTTTCAAGATATTCGTTGACATGAAGCTTTGAAGATTTGATCTTTCAGAATTACCGCAGGTTTGTTTTTATTGTGACAATGTCTCTTGGTATTGTTCTGAGACCGCGTTAAAATGTAGCTCAACACGAAAATGAATACTGATTGTCTGGCTTCTCGATCTCGATACAGGTCAGGTCAAAACAGTCTCCGCCTCCAAGATAAATAGCATTGATGGTGATGTTTCTGTCATAACTGAGACACTACGGGTTAAATGTTGCGTGGGATGGGTTGAACGTCCCGTTGGCGATTATATATGAAATCTAAACGTGGACGTTGCAAAATCTCTTTGTGTGTCTTATTTTTATTTGTGTGT
This sequence comes from Haliotis asinina, assembly GCF_037392515.1. Classification (NCBI taxonomy): domain Eukaryota; kingdom Metazoa; phylum Mollusca; class Gastropoda; order Lepetellida; family Haliotidae; genus Haliotis; species Haliotis asinina. The sequence goes on from NC_090285.1 coordinate 40,968,137, forward strand.
GTGTGTGTGTGTGTGTGTGCGTGCCTGCATGCGCACATGCGGGTGTGGTGTATGTTCTCACATACCAGTAAGGCCCTAAGTCGTTTAAATTGAGCTAGCCTGAGATAACACATTCCGACAAGTTTTACTGACTCAAATAATGGTTGGCGTGATGACATAGATTACATTTGGGCACATTTGAACTTAACATTTGGCAGCAAACTAATGCCGGGTAAGACCATTACTGCTGGGCAAGTATGCATGAATTTGTAGACCAATGTCATTTAGGAAGAACAGTGCGTTCAGTGAGAGTGCTGGGGGAATTTTGACGTTGACGTAGAGATCTTTCAATAATGTCCCAGAAGTATTTATGTCAGTAGGGAGTAATTGGGTTTCGATGACTGCGAGTCTGACCACCAGATTCCAGATTCCAATTTGGTGGTAGCCGGAGCGGCAGCGGCAGCGGTAGTAGTAGTAGTAGTAGTAGTAGTAGTAGTAGTAGTAGTAGTAGTAGTAGTAGTAGTAGTAGTAGTAGTAGTAGTAGTAGTAGTAGTAGTAGTAGTAGTAGTAGTTAGAAAAGCATTATGCAAATACACATTTTCAAATACTCTTGACCTGTACGTACGTGAGAGAAAGCAGCTGGATCGCTCTCTACAGAAAGGACACTGAATATGTTTATACATTTATAATGAAAATGGGACGGTTTTATTGATGCAAGAACATTGAATTAAATTTCGTGGCAAACATTTTAAAACACTCGGATACATGTGCATATGTATGACGCATATTGATTTTCACAACACGCAATCCTTTATATACTAGTATTTGACAGTACCATTTCACAACCCAGCATGAAGGAACTACTTGTATGTTTACCTGCATAACATCAACACAGCAGTACTAGCAACACCAAAGGATCGAAGTGGTCAGGCAATGATGGTCAAAGATTTGTTTAAATCATTTCACTTTGTATTTCGTTTGATGAGTCAGAGTAGAAACACCCCAGAATATTCCCTGACAGCATTTTACATGAACCGTCCAAAATCTCAAACCGTTCCATGCGGTCCTTGTTAAAAGCTTCAGTGCCATCACCCCAAACACCCTGATGATTATAACGGGAACAAACAAACCGGTGGGGACTGTGCAGACGGGAGGGGTATCAGTGATCCACAAACAATTCAATGTTTGGTAGCAATGACCTTGGAAACAGCTGCCTACCCTCTGCGTTTGAGATGAAATAGTCCACCCAATTTAGTTAATTTGATGCCATTAAATGAGCACAGGGTGAAAATGCGACGTGCACCTTTTACTCGTAATTTCGATGGGAAAATAACATGTTTGGCCTTTGTCTACACACTTAACGTCTCGCACAAACACTTCAGTTTTCTTATAGTTCTCTGAGGCGATGTAGAGTGATATCGGTAAAAAGGCAGTGTTGACATTTCATGGTTTTAGGACCGGAGCGTTTTAGGAGTCTATTCATCAGGTCACGTATTTTATGTAAAAGCACCCCGAGGTTGCCCCCACGCTCCAATGAAATGTTATATTTTGAGGCAATGCCTGATGCTAAGTTCTCATTTGTGAGGTAAATTGGCTTGTGAATCATATAACGCATTCCGAAGATGCTAATGTGATCACCGCTTACATTCACACCCTTGGAAGCAGGAAAATGAATATTTACATGTACAAATACAGAAGACTGATTTCAAGGGGTAGTTTTTATGAATCCCGCATAGATCAGGTCGTAGCAACATTTCCTTTTGTATATCATTGCAGAAATCATACCCATACGCGGTATGTCATTTAGACTTAATTCAGATATTGAATAGTTGGACTTACTTATATATCTGACATAACATCATATAGCCCTGTCACATTCTTTCTAAATGAATAAATTATATTAGGCTGGCCCGTGTGTGTTCTACCTCACCATATGTTTTGGTGTTCGCTAACTGCTCATTATTACCCGTTTCAAAGTGTTCCTGCCGAGTTGTGTGTACACGCCTGACTGTTATCGAATATATATCAACCGCAAGAATTAATGCTCAGTGTGTTGTAGCACTATTATATGAAACGTTTTAAATTAGATTGTCAAGAGGTTGATTTATGAATACTATCCAACGGTTATAATGGATTCTTTTTAGGGAATTTTTATTTGCCACGAAATACGTTATGAGGATGAACTATTAATCCTAACAAATGAGTTCTTTCGGGTCCTGTTTTTATACAGTGAAACACCATACTGTAAAATGCTTCACAACTTCACCAATACATCACCCCAGCAATACCACGACGGGGGACACAGGGAGTGGGCTTCACACATTGTAGCCATGTGGAAATCACACCCGGGTCTTCGACGTGACGAGCAAACGCTATAACCACGAGGCTATCGCACGTGTAAGCCATGATCACATATGTATACCAATTTATTAATGACAATAGAGTGGATGGAATTGAAAATAAAGATAGATAAAACTACAGATAAAAGTTTGATCTGCATTCGTATAAAAGAGTGTATTGACCTCATGTAAACTTGTTAGTGTCATGTTATTTTTTGTTTCATTTTATATTTTATTTTTATTCATTTATATTATATTATATTTTATTTATTATTTGCAATATATTGATGTGTTTTCGTGTTTCTCGCTTTATTTTCAGGTAGATGTGGCGTTAAAACCTCTTGTTGAAAGTAAATATGACAATTTGTTTCTTCCTTAAAAGGGATGTATTTGTATGCGTGACATACATATGTATTATATACTTACATAGGTCCTAAACAGTGCAGTATTACGCTCTTTAGATGTTGACTATAATTTCACAATTCTAAAACGCCCGAGGAAAAAGGTATTCACACAGATATGAATGTAACGTGAAACGTCGCAGTGAAGTGGTGTGTTCAACTGAAACATTCTGGATTTATTTCGCACGAATGTAAACCTCGAAGAGTGCATGTATGGAATGAACCCTGTTGGGATACAAGAATACAACCCGAAAATATTAACTAAGTTACTCACACAATTTTACATGGTATTTACACGGCAATAATATTTGTAGAAAGTATAGTAACCTCTCAAATATTTTGTTAAGAGTCCGTTGACTGCAAAAATCACTTTGTGTTAATGTGTGAACACGACAGCACTGGGTGACACTTCTATTGTGCATATAAACACTTCATATAATTAACTTACCATTGAAAATATACAGAACTGGTAGTATAAAACGCTTTATTGTTGACCTACAGTTAAGTCAATAAGACCGACTGAAGTAATAGTGTTAGACTGTCTGTACTTGGATACTGCTGAGGGCTAAAGGACATACCGTACCTCACAGAAATGTTACCTACAAATTATAATTCAACTAGTCAAGTCAATATGAAGACTATGGGGTAGTAGGGACAAATGTAAATATATACAAATAACCATAGGAATAAAGGAATATGTATACTTTACAAAATGAACCACCGACAATTCGATCGGCAAATGTGTATAAGGGCTTGCAAGTCTCGTTTCTCCGACTATTTGCTGCGCTTTTGTAGGTAACAAGTTTAATAAATTTAGGAGGATGAAGAATTTTATGGATAGACAACTTCTCTCTTGCAGTGGATGCAACGTGTCGCTGTAGATTGTAGATTCTACGCCGAAACGTCTCATCCACTGCACCAACTGTAGAATCTTCACCGAAACGTCGCATCCACTGCACCAACTGTAGATTCTACACCGAAACGTCTCATCCACTGCACCAACTGTAGAATCTTCACCGAAACGTCGCATCCACTGCACCAACTGTAGATTCTACACCGAAACGTCGCATCCACTGCACCAACTGTAGAATCTTCACCGAAACGTCTCATCCACTGCACCAACTGTAGAATCTTCACCGAAACGTCGCATCCACTGCACCAACTGTAGATTCTACACCGAAACGTCTCATCCACTGCACCAACTGTAGAATCTTCACCGAAACGTCTCATCCACTGCACCAACTGTAGATTCTACACCGAAACGTCTCATCCACTGCACCAACTGTAGAATCTTCACCGAAACGTCTCATCCACTGCACCAACTGTAGATTCTACACCGAAACGTCTCATCCACTGCACCAACTGTAGAATCTTCACCGAAACGTCTCATCCACTGCACCAACTGTAGATTCTACACCGAAACGTCTCATCCACTGCACCAACTGTAGATTCTACACCGAAACGTCTCATCCACTGCACCAACTGTAGATTCTACACCGAAACGTCTCATCCACTGCGCCCACTGTAGAATCTTCACCGAAACGTCGCACTGCAAGAAAGAAGTTGTCTATCCACAAAAGTCTTCGTCCTCATCATACCAACATTCTAAAATGTCACTTAAAGAAGTGAATAAATTTAACCCGACATTCCCGTTAATCCGTCAATTTGCTGGACAACGGGTGATGCCGGATTAACGAGACTAGACTGTCTAACAGTTACCTTGTGACGACTGTCGGTGTGGTACCATTCAAAATGCCTTTACCCCAGACTATGGTATCCAGAATTCAGAGTTTATTGTATGAGACGACTAATTATGATTGTCATATAGTTTACTCGGTAAGTGGGCGGTAAGAATTGCTGTACATGGCTGGTGATGGTTGTCATAACACTCTGGACAACAAGTGTCACTTATATCTGATCGGTACTGTACTGGTTACATGGCGGTTACTCGGCGAGTGGCTACGTGACATTGACGTGCACACCTGGTAATAGCTGTCATATCACCACAACAGTCGATGACTGCTGGGTGTTTCCGTGTGCATCAATATGTCGCCCTGTCACACACTGGCTTGGTGACGCGCGAACGCTGGGCGTGGCGCATTTAATACAATGTCTACAATCCTGATCATTATATTTTATACTTCTTGCGGAAAAAAATGCTGTAAAATTGCTACGTGAATTAAAATTCTTTGCACCAGTTGCAATGTTGTTGTCGCATAGGTAAGAAAAACACAGAAATTCATGTAGGAAGGCGCTTGTATAAGATATGTGCGAGATTCAGCTTTATGACTGCATTATCAGCGTGGATGTAATGTTGCATGAATGGTATGCGTATAAAATACTGGATCATCTCATTTGTAGTCTGGTCGGTTTGAAGGGGTGTTAGAAGTACTTCTCTCTGTGGCTAAAGTGGGTGCATATAATCAAAGTGAATAAGATAATGGTACAGATATATTAACTGATAATATGCTCCTAGGGACACTAGGGACACAAGGGACACAAGTCTCCATAGACACCTTGGTCATCGCTCCTCATTGAGTGCTCGAAAGCATCGCGTCGAATACGTTTAATAATCCTATAGATCTGGAGAGTGTCCAGTGAAGTAGCGATGATGCAGCTGAAGGTGTTAATTTAGCAGCCTTGGTGGAAATACATATGTAGCTAGAAACAGCAGCATGACAATAATACTAATGACATTTATCCATGTATCTTACCAGTACTACAGGGCAGACTTACCTGTACTGAGCTCTTTTAATAAAGAGTGAGTGAGTTTAGTTTTACGCCGCTTTTAGCAATAAATTCCAGTAACATCACGGCGACACCAGAAATGGGTTTCACACATAGTACCCATACGAGGAATCGAACTCGGGACCTAGGCATGAGAAGCGAACGTTTTAACCACTGGACTACCCCGACGCCCCGCTTTATTAACAACATGTCAATATAAAAAAAATATTACAACACACCCATTATCGTAAGATTAACACATATCACATATTTACGGCCATGGGACACATTCCGTTAGCTGGTTAAATATATAAAAGTTAACATGTAACAAAATATGCAACATGGTCGACATAAGTAGCCTGATGTACTGTAGGAATACATGGGATAATAGAAACACAACTGTGATCCTATTCTTTGTGTGGTTGAGTGAGTAAGATAGTTAATAGTGCAACGTCATTATTACGTTGTGGCATGACGTTATATAATGGCGTGATACGTGACAACGTTGTGCTATGACTTTTCTAATCTACATCCTACCCACAATGTTGAGTGTTAACTGGACAGTGGGCAAGTGGGTTACTGGGTTACCACACTGCCGACCCACCCACACTGTATATAATGAACATAATGAGCTAGATACGTATATAAGTATTTAACCTGGTTCATTTAGAACACACATACGTTAACCCAATATATTGTTTGGGGTCAGATAAGTTCATTCCTCTTCGAAATATATCTAAGTTGGCAGTTCTTTCAAATAATCCACTCAACCTTAAATCAATCGATTCTGTCTGTCATTGCAAAGTGATTCCTGATTGATCTGTAAGCTTAACTTGAGAACACAACCACACCTTAATATTCACCTGTCCTATACTGTTATGAACCTCACGATCTAATGGATTGTTCGTAGGGGGTAGCGGGCAGGACGTGAAGTGGAGGGAGGATGAGCAAATCATAATAGGTCACATAAGTCACGAATAAACCTGCAAAGCAATCATATATGTAATATCCAATCTATTCAGAACAAGGCATGTGGAAAAAGGGTATAAAGAAACCGGTTTCATACTACCTATAGAACGAGCCTTGCACTGAAGCTCCCACAATATGATCCATCGAGCTGAATGCTCAGCGAGAGGTGTAACGAATTGAGTTTAACGTATGTAATTTTGGGCGGAACAGATACAGAAGACGTTTGTCATGTTACAATAAGAATCTTTGACGCATATGTGTAACTATGACAACCACCAAGGTAGAGCGCCGGAAAGAAAGGCCAGAATATTATCACATCGTGATGTCTCTAGAAATAAAATCGTTTAATGGAGATGGGGCTGTTGCATCAGTCATACCTAGTCGGTGACCATTTTATGCATGTACTTCGGTTACCCAGGGGACTGACATATTGATAATTGCAGTTTTGTTTCAGAGCATCTATGAGTCGATAAAATACTCCATAGTGTCTGTGTGCTTTATATCAGGAGCTCAAATACAGTAATAGAATTCCCTATATCAAACTGTCTGCATTCGAGCATTTGTGATGTATAGTCGATGCAGTCCTTTGAAAGAAATCATATATTTTCATGCCTCAATTAAAAAGAGATATATGACTTCAATTATTCAGTAAATGTTTCTTAATGGAGTTTATAAGTACAGTTTCGTGGCATTTAGTGTTCTCAGTAATGCAACCCCATTAAAAGACTTAGCATTTCTTTGAACAATTTTATTTATGAACAGGCATTTTAAACGCTAACATTTGTCGTCTGATTCACACGACACTATATCCAAGAGTCTGTTACTAGCGATCACTATTATAAGTAATAAATCAGGGGCTATCTCTCTTTCTTTCTATTGTGTTTTAACATGATGTTTTTAACAAGGCAATGGCAAAGCATTTGATTGATGAAACCGCCTGAACAAAAGCCGTAGGATTCATAAAAATAAATACAATTTTCTCATATTAAGACATGCATTGATCAGAGTAAGACAAGTGTTTTACAGTTTGATCACAGATCTTACCTCGGGACTGACTATTTATAATAACATCAAAGACAGAATTGTCGTCAAACGTAATTAGAACACGCGTCGCATGAAGAGTGGGATTATGTACTGATTTATGTCGGTTACAGACTAATTGTGATTTGTGAACACAGACATTCTGTGTCACCTGATTCTGAAACATCGGACTGATGAATGTTAGGCAATCTTAGCAATAGAGTTTGATAAATGATATATCGGGACACGAGGGGTTTAAAAAATCGATGAGTTTTTAGTCGACTATAGAATGAGATCGAAATTCCCGTTCTCCACGCCATTGTGCATGATCTCCTCCAGCATGTTCGCTATCCACCGTGACTGTTACAGCATTGCACTCCATACATTCCTAGCACTATTAAAGGTTAATTTGAAATCATTTACAATATGCTTTAACAGACCCGGACACTGTTGCCTTGTAACCATATTGTGTGGTATGTGAGTAAATGTTCGATATTACCATGTTGACATTTTGTTTTATAAACTTGTGTCGTATTCGTCATATTCCATGATACTCCTTGAAAGAAATATAGAATAGTCGACATTAATAAATCAAAATATCCACAATATTTATTTGTTTTTTCGTAGTAGTTATGTTCTAACAACGCACCACTAGGGAACACATTACTACCGATAGTGAAGCATGGCTGGACATGTTATTGTGATGATCACCAACGATGTTTATGAATGACTGGGGTAAGATGGGAAATTTCGAAACTGACGCTTTTTTAACAAGTACTTTGTAAAACAGTCACGATTAGTCAAACAGTGGACGGCGGTCTATAACTTTGTGTCCCAGGCGTGTTCAGTGGGAGAATAATCTGGGCGCAATGCTGACAGACGAATGTCCCTTACGAATCACAACTGCGTGAAAAGAAAAATCAGGAAGACTGACAGAAATTATGGATTTTTTTTAAAAATCCCTTTCACAGACTTAACCCACGTTGATGTGTGTTTAAAACCACGACAAGGTCCGCGGGGATGCAACTGGTGATACTGAGTATTCAGATGTGTGTTTTGTTGTAACACGGAACTAAACCTGCAATAACAGACCTCCGACCTTAGAACTGACTAAATGCTGCATCACAGAAGCCGAAGCATCTCCAGATACGTACCGCCATTGACGTAAATTTGTTACGTTGCAGTTGTGGTATGGAAGTTCACGAAATACCCATGTATTGTTTCGTATCGTTCTAACAGAGATAAAACAAACATATATATTATCGTATATATCAACGTGTGTAATCATTCAATGTTGAGAAGACCACAACCCAAGGGGTTTTTTTTCCATTTTGCTCGTGCACCCCTGCAGGTGCTACATCATGTGAAGTGTTCACAATACCACGTATGAAAGACTACTTTGTCAACCTACAAGGTGTTCCTGTCTCATCGCATTTAGAAGACAGCCTTAGCCAAATCTAGCCCCACTCCACATTCGCAGAAGTACAGGAATCGGTTCCCTAAGATGACAATCAATCATTCTCTATGGAAAAGTCAAACGGTGAAAAAATAGAACAAAAAGCCTCACGTAAGAGACTCACACACCTGATCCAATGCTGCTCCATCATTTCTGATTGTTGTGATATATTATTACTTAAATGCTTTCATTGTTTGTGCACAAATGTAGGCCACTGGTCCAATGTACCACGGACGTATCATGTATGCTGATGCTTGACAAATGTGACCTCTATACTCCTGGGGGACCCGCGGAAAACTTTGCATTTCTTTCAGATGTTCCTCCTCTGCGTGGAAGTGTAGAAACAATCGCCATTGCACGACTCCAACTCAACACCGGAAATGACGTCGCCTCCCACCGTTCGTTTCAGATGGAGAACAAATGTCGCAAAGTTTCGTGACTTTATTCCCCATGGCGGACAACGGTTAGCAGACGATTACTCATCTAGAGTCGACAAGATTCGAATCGGATCTGACGTGACATTTTTTACAAATTGACGAATTCCACTGTTGTCTGATATTATCCCTTGTGAGCGTGAAACTCGTGACCTATCTCCCTTTATTCCATGTGTGCGCATTTAATATACACCAGTATTTATAACTTCACTCTGTTTATAGACACATACACTGCCACACTGTATTGGACAGAGACAGTCATTCTGAAATATGCCCTGAACTCTTTTAATCTGCTAAGAATATTACTGTTTATTGTGAATAACGTTTCATTCCATCAGACTGGAACCTCTGTTATAAATCCAGCTCTGTGATTGTCTCCATATATCGATCTCTCTAACCGAATTGTTTCTGTGTACTGAATTCTTTGCTTGTATGTAGATCTGGGTATTTATTTCTCTACTCGTAATTGTCCTTGTGTGTCCGGCTTTTCATCTGTGTGTAGATCTATGTATCGATCTCTCTACCCGTAATTGTTTCGATATGTTGGGCTCTTTATGTGTCTGTTGATCTATGTATCGACCTCTCTGTCCGTAATTGGTTCTATATATTAGGCTCTTTATCTGTGTGTACCGATTTGTCTACTAGTTATTAGTTCGACATTTTGGGCCTTTTATCTTTGTATGGATATTTCTGTAAATCTGGGGCCAGATGTGTGTGTCGGAGTTTTTATCTGTGTGTAGATCTATGTATCGAGCTCTAGACCCGTAATTGTTTCGATATGCTGGGATCTTTATCTGTGTGTAGGTCTATGTATCGATTTCTCTACCTGTAATTGGTTCGATATATTTTGCTCTTTATCTGTCGTTTTGCAGGCTGTTCCGAAACCACGGGTGCCAACCTATACCGCGTAACATTCCCTAACTATCTGATTTTTAACTTAACTTACTATCCTCCCGCTCTATCCTTATACTGTCTAGACCCCAGATGAATGTCTCCAATTTACCCCATTATAACGCACAGACGTACCTGTATAGGTGTCTCCATATGTGCTTGTTTGCTTGCCTAATCATGTAGATATACGGGGAGCAATATTTATGTGAGGAGACATCTAGAAAGAGATTCGGGTGATCTACGTAATAGCACGAAATGTGTTTGTTTAGGTAGATAACATTCTCAGGTTTTCTACCTCAACCAATCACCAACGAGTCAGTGGAGACGTGGTGTCATGTCATGCGCAATAGTATCTAAGACACATCGTTACACTTTAAAATACTCTTAACTCCTAAAGCAGTGTTAGGATTTCCCTGGTGATATTAAGTGGCAGCCGAAAATCTATTGAAATATAGAGAAACTGTACCTATTCTCTCGATCAAGCCATCAAGCGATATCTCATGTCTGCATAGATGACGTTGAGTTCAACGTTGGCATAAGATAGATGGCAGTGGAGACTGATATCTCGCACTTTGTCTGACTTCTGATTGGCTTGTTATGAATCATATAATTGTGTTGAGGTAGCGCGTAGATATGACGTCATCAAGTAGCGCTCGTGTGTGTCTAACGTAACTGTGCGCCGCTCTGTGGACTATTACCTGCCCTACCTATGACACAATGGTGTCAGGCAACGCTATTTGTTATGTTTTACAGATTCAGATCGATATGCAGCAGAGAGGGTTCGGGTGATCCTGGCACAGTCAGGCCGGTGAGGCTCATCATCAGCTCAGGGCCCTCGCCCCCTCTACACGCAGCCCAGACAGCGAATGGGACTTCTCCCAGGAAACACTGCCTAGTCGAACCCACCAAGAACTTTCCGGAGAATATGGAGGCTCCCCAACACTGCAGCCTTCTGCATTACCCAGATTGTCAGAAGGGCTGTGCTCCCGGTGGAGAACCCGGGCACTCTCCTCATCTGCGCCAAGAGATCAGGAGGTACCAAACCAAGGGCACCGAGAACAATGGGGAGCCTGACGACAGTGTACTTGGGATGTAAGCGAGACATTTCAAAGGCGAGGTCCGCATATTTATCATGCTTTTCCTGAATCTTGCCAATCACATTGCTGTCAAAAGGGACAGAAAATTCTATGATATAAATAATTTCATTGGCTTTATCAAAAAGGACAAGATCAGGTTTGTTGGCTGGAATTCGTCTCAGGCTGTATATTGGCCTATTCCAGAGAAGTTTGTAGCTGTCATTTTCCAGGACGCCCTGGACATGTTCAGGGTCGTACCATGGATGGACCTCGGAGTCAAAGCCACAGGCATGGTGGAGACGATAATAAAAGCAGCGAGCCATGCCATCATGTCTTTTAAGATATGCTGTTTGTGCCAAGGAAGGTCATCCACCGACAAGGTGTTGGACAGTCTCTGTAAACTGATTGCAAAGCCGACATTTCATATTGATATTTTCTTTAAGAATTACATTCTGGCGATTGCGAGTGGAAAGTGACTGGTCCTGAGCAGCGAAAAGGAAGCCCTCAGTTTCACATTTGAGACCAGCCGACTTCATCCATGCGAAGGAGTCGCTTGGATTGCTGTTCTGTTCCACACACTGCATGTACACTCGATGCAATGGTTTCTCAGACAGCTTCTCCACAAAGGACCGACTCTGGGCAGACTTGGTGAAGGGCTTCACCTGGTTTACTCCCATCACTGTACCGTCCAGCAGTACATCGCCATCAACAAAATCAACTTCAAATTTCGAATTGTGTCCAACAACCCTGGCACGCTTAAAATAGCTGTGGAATTCCTTGCTTTCATCATGAGTCTTGACGTGCTTCACCAGAGGATCATCCGATAAATAAATATGTGCAAAAGTACACAATAAAATTCTGTCATGAAGAGCTTCCACATTAATCAAACCCCGACCTCCCGAATTGATTGGCATATATAAACGATTAAGAGAGGAACGAGGGTGGTGTGCTCTGTTATCTGACATGATCCTTCTGGTCAGGCGGTCAAGACCCTGGATGTCTTGTTTTGTCCAATCAACTACTCCAAAGGAGTAGGAGAGGACTGGCACAGCAAAAGTATTGGTGGCTTTGACTTTGTTTCGAGCATTTAGCTCGGAGCTCCAGATTTTCTTTAAACGAGATTTATACTCGGCCCGAAGTTTATCTTGAATCTGGGCATTCTGGAGCTTGTCTCGAACTTGCATTCCAAGATAGGTGTAGGTCTGATCTTCCACAAGATGCTCAATAGCTCCTCCCCCTTGTAACTTGACCGATCCATCATTAGTTACCTTGCCACGTTTCAAATGAAGAGTATTACATTTGTCGAGCCCAAATGTCATGCCAATATCATTAGAAAAGGACTCGACAAGGAGAACCTGTTCTTTCAAACTGGTCTCTCCTTTGGCAAGGAGCTCGATGTCATCCATGTAGAGAAGATGAGTAAGAGGTGTTGGAGATCTGTGCTGAGGAGGTCCGGGATGGTACCCTTCCTCCCTATTGAGCAGAAAACTCAAAGGATTTAGAGACAGACAAAAAAGCAAAGGACTGAAGGAGTCCCCCTGAAATATTCCCCTTCTGATTGGAATAGATTCCGAAGTCTGCACCTGCCCTTGCGAGTACATCTCAAGTTGAGTCGACCAGCAACTCATTAAAGACTTGAGTAAATCAAGTAGTCGCTCAGGGAGGTCAATACACTGAAGAGACTTCAGAATCCATTCGTGAGGGACAGAGTCATACGCATTTTTGTAGTCTATCCGTGGTGGGCCTAGATAGGGGAATTTATTCCCTGAACTGAACGTACATCACCCAGTTAGGGCTGACCCCCCGAAGCTGGTTTTCTTACTGGGTTACAGCAAGACAAGAAGAATTCTATTTGTTATTATTATTATTATTATAGGACATTTATATAGCGCACATATCCACGCAACTACTATATGCTCAAGGCGCTGATATTTTTTCCTCGATCAAAGGATGTCAGTCTCAACGGCACATCGTATTATGAATTTTAACTCCCATTCATCTCTTGCAGCTACAAGGCCCACCGAGTAATTGCAGCTTTCTCATCCTTTGGATGTACCCATTCACAGCTGTGTAGATCGGGACACATACTCAAAGTATGCCGTTGCGTATATTCATCTATCTCCAATAAAACTTTGGTAAATGTCATCATGTAAAATAACATGGATTTTTTCTACCTAAAATTCAGGTCGGAAGGTTAAAGAATTAAGGCAACAATGTTACAAAAATATCTACGGTTTCCTAAAATGGTAAATAGTTAGGGAAAACAGAAAGAGATGGTTGTATAGGAATTCGACATAAGTCGTTGTGTGACTATTAGGACATTGGCGCCCGAGAGAAACCTTTATGAAAAAAACATAAGTTCACACTTATTCAAGACTAAACACATCGTCCAAACGTAGCAACTGCCGATGCAGAAAATCAAGAATCGCAAACAGGAGAACCGCCATATGGCTGGAATATTGCCGAGTGCGGCGTAAAACTAAACTCACTAAACCTCAAATCGGAGAAAATTTGAAAAGGGGAACAAACATTCGCCGCTTGAGCAGAGGAAACTACACCTGCAATTACGATATATATTGTGAATTATACAGGTCTCACAGAGATCGAGACTGAGATGGCCTCGGACTCTTCGTCGTTATTAGTGATATGATTGGCAGAGGGATGTGTTGAGTGATGAAAGCCGGCTCTGTCTGTTCAATGCTGGCTGATGAAGCCGGAGAAAGACCGGCAAGAACAGAACCTGCCAATGTTGCCGTCGCCTGCAGTTTCTCCAGATATTTCCTATGAAACACCCATGGGATGTCATGAATGGTCAACAGCGCCCACATCCTCCAGTCACCTGACAAGAACTGATCCAGACCCAGCAAGAACAATGGCCATGTATACCACGTGATGTCATCTGACAACTGACTTTTTCTAGACGACGGAGAGTATTTACGAGTGAAAGGTCGCAACGACACGTCTCGTTAAACTTGGCTGATTTTATATGCGTATATCCATTGTCCATTCAAAGCTTGTTTTCGCTATCCCACTTCAATTCGGGCAGCTAGATTAATTTATAGGCAGGTTTCTTTCGGCCGTCAGCTTTCGTTTCTACGGGTTTCAATTATAATGAAAGCGAAATGGATGGGTTTTTTTCATTTTATACCTATATTTGAGTAGAAGCTTTTTAATTGGTTCACCTTTTTCTTTCTTTTATTTCTTTACTATGGCTTTTGGGGGTTTTGTATTGTTTTTACATCTGAAAATTCAGAATTGTTGCGGGAATTTACTGAATCGGATACCAAATATAAGTAAGCATTCAACACAACGCAAGAGAGGACAAGCTAGGGAAACAAGTGCCGCCTTGTACTCATAACGGAGTATCTATCACAATGCAAACCTGAGACCTGACACCTGCTCCAACTCCTTCTTTCCCACCAACACAGTAAAACACATAAACCGCTCTCTCGTGTGTGTGATAAAGGAACAGTATGAGGATTTCGTTCGACGCAAAAGAACCCCTTTAAAGTCCCCAGAGCAGAACTAAGTTCTTCGCACATTGCCCTGATAACACAGAGGTCGACAGCAATTGTAAGCAAAGGTGTCAAAGATTACCGCAGACACGGCTATTACACACCATCATATGATGATATAGGTAATAATACATCCCTTCAGAATTATTAAGTAAGACCTTTATATCTTTATCACGAGCTAATTTGAATTTAGTATCAAGGCGACAAATGTCCATTGATGGTAGAGGATACTGGGTACGGGTTTGTGTACGGACCGAGAGGAGTGGAGAGGCATGGGGCGATGTTTGCAAAAGCGGCCGGCTCGGTTTTAATCCTTGTAACAGCGCGAACATAGAACAGACAGGAAAGGTGTGTCATTGTTTACAGATGGTTGTAAGGTTCAAGACATAAAGCTGTTTATACCAAACGTGAATTTTCTTGTGCCCGACATGAAATTGGATATTTCAAATGTGGTCACTAAAACCGGTAACTGAAACCGGAACCATTTGAATCTTCCATACGGCAAGAACAGTGTTATGATATTCCGAACACAGGGATCTGTTGTATTTTTCCCACTTACGTTTAAAATCGACAGTTTAGTCCGCGAATACCTACACTCATTAACAAATGGAATAGTATTTTGAAATAATGTTTGTTTGATATACATCAGTGATCTGTTAAGGAATTTGATTAAGGCGACGTCATTGTAACGTAACGCAAGAATATTGTAAACGACGTAATCCAATGTTGATGACAAGAAATTTGAGAGGCCAATTTCTTTTTCCGTCTAATTAATCACAACTACATGATTATGCAAATGATGAACTTATTAACAGTCCTTGTGTGG
The DNA here is from genome assembly GCF_037392515.1 of Haliotis asinina. NCBI lineage: Eukaryota > Metazoa > Mollusca > Gastropoda > Lepetellida > Haliotidae > Haliotis > Haliotis asinina. The sequence continues at coordinate 40,983,770 of NC_090285.1, forward strand.
TCTTCTTCTTGTGTTTGTAATAGATGTGGAAATTGACACCCATTACTAGCAGTCTGTCATGCAGAGCCTGAACAGTCTGTCATACAATGCCTGAAACAAATGTATCCAAGAACGTCCAAATGAGTGTAGAACATGTGGCAAGTCTAGATTTCCACATTTTCTGAAAATGAAGAAAGTCTCGGGGCTTATTTTCATGATATTGTATTATTATTTATTAACCTTTTTTTTGGTGTGTGTGTGTGTGAGAGAGAGAGAGAGAGAGAGAGAGAGAGAGAGAGAGAGAAATATGTTTATTTCTACATGTGAGTCTAGGAAGAACACATAGGTTAAAAGTACAACGATAAATATCGCCAGAACATAATCAGTTTGATATCGAAATGAAATTTGCAAGTGAATATAATGCTCGAAAACATGACATTATTTCATGCCTTTTCAGTGCTACTTCCGATCCTAATTTCGATAAAGAATCAGAATCAGCTGTGAAACGACAAAGAAATAAAGAGCTTTTTATCCATAAAATAAACTATTATATTCACATTCTTCCAACTCCTCAATGCCTATTGAAACCTAACACAAAATACTTGTGGGCGTACTGGGACAGTCTTCATTATGAAATTTTCATGTACGTTCACATCACAAACTTCTTCCTGTGACAAATACTGCAAGCTCAGCACGGCTGATCACAGTATGAGGTGTAGGTGCGACTCAGGTGAATGTATGTTTACTGCTTGCAGGTGAAAGGACAGTGGGTGCGAGGTCATAATGCATTGTCCTCTGTCCTGTGTCTTCTGTTTCCGTGTTCTGAGCAGGGACATGTCCCAGATATGTGGGTGCAGCCATGAGATGTTGTTTATCGCAGATATGACCTGGTGTGTCATACCGACACATTGTACTGGTAGTTTATCACAGATTATACCCCTCGTAGTATAGTAGAGCACTGTAAACTCGAAGATATATTGATATAACTTGTGTTTCATACCTTTAAACAGAGGACAAGAAGACGAATATTATTAATTAGATTATCATTTTATAACACGTATAAATACACCCAAAGACAGAGTACAACCAATGCCAATAAATATTTACACATATGTGCATGTATATAAACATGAGAAACGTTGATATAGACAAATTAAACAAACCAATGAATTATATACATATAAGGGTATGTGTGAAACACATTTAACTCTGTATGTTGCGTAAGATGCTGTGTTCTCCCCCAACTCATCCACCCTCCTTGACTATAACAACCAACAACGCTTGTATTGTCTAGATGGACAAAGCAGATGAGAATCGTCACTGCTGTCCCTTGTACGGTTGGTTGGTTGTTGTTGTTTTTTGTTACGCCGCGCTCAAGAATATTCCAGCTATATGGCGGCGGTCTGAAATAATCGAATCTAGATCGACCAATCCAGTGATGAGCCTCGACCCATGCAATTGGGACATGGTGCCATGAGTCAGCCAGGTCATCGAGCCTGACCTGGTTAAGACAAAAGAAAACACCTGGTGCCGCCAGTATCAATCACAAAGTAAAACGTTGCACTCCATAAGAAGGATCACCGAATGTCGATTGCGAATAAATGGCTGTGGGTCATTCGGGGAAAGGTATTTATGTACTGTTCATTCGATAATATGGACAATATAATGTCTTTAATTTTATCGTAAGTCTCAACGACAAATGATTGTAAAACAGAATACCCGAGGGACACAGATATTACACAATATATAAATGTTTAGCCTATCTTTTCATAACTGACAGCAATTTTATGAATGGAAACCAATATAGATTTATGACACACGACGGTAAATTTAAGAAAATCTCCAATCACCGGATTGGCTGGTCGACTGTAGGACTATTTGGGTGGAAACAATAAATGCTATCATTACTACTTATACAGTCCACCTCGTAATTATAAATAATTACACGTCGTTTCTCTCGACAGTATTCCGGCAAACATTTATAGCAATTTACTGCCAATAATGATTCGACCACTGACAAACTTGTTCCGATGTAGAAATTCATTAATTGGTACACCCAGTGGAACAGATATGAAGCAATACGCCAGGTACTGTGAACTACATCTGGGTCGACATGGATTATCCCAGCGTCAATCAACATCACATTAGGCTGTAAATGGGAAGTAATAAACGCTGTGATCAGGTTGCTACATTTTCTCACGCTCTCGCAGTGTTGTTTATTTACTGTTATGGTGATTGACGAAATACGTCATTATAGCGTTCTGTTGGATTTTAATAATTCAGCATGTTGTGGTTTTTAATGTGGGCGTGCTAAAGTTGTATTGATTAAACATTCTCTTAGGATTTGTGTAAGGTGTGAGACATGTTTTATTTATCAAGTTCTCCAATGATTCGAAACACGTAAACATTTATCTTTCTGTAACGGCTTTGAATAGTTCAGCAGTATCAAAAGATGAAAGAGAAACGAGCGTTGTTTCAAATTCTTATTCTCTGTCAAACCACAATGACGTCTCCTTACGTTACATTTTCATTCATACAGAAATCTGTTACAGATGACTGACATTAACGCTGGAATGTATAAGTCGCCTACTTGTTGCCGGGAAATTATACCAACAAATGGGTGCACTTATTGCGCATGCGCACACGTCGCCTGAAGCGGATTAACATCAGTGATAGAAGGCACAGCAGACGACAAATGAGAGCGCGACAGTTTTGACCAGTGGCAGACGACACAGTGTGAGAGAGAAGGCTGAGCGGAGCAGAGGACTGGTGATCGGTGGTTTAGAGGATCGTGTCAAGTGTTAGCCGTGTGGTGAGCGTAAACACAGACGATTAGAAAAGACTTAGTCGAACACTCGGAGTATTGGACGCTCCGGTAGCTGTGATAGGAGACACGGGACATACACCGACCAGAGGGATTACCACAAACTCTTAGGAGTTGACTGTTGAGGAAATGCATGTTCTACTCAAAATGTTCCCTCGTAACCGACTGTCAAACTCCAGAAGTGTCAGACCTATTTGTACATAGCGGATCAAACAGGGTATACAGCATCCCGGGTTATTTGTGAGTCGTCTTATTTATAGCAGAGATTAACACCGAGGAGAGATATTTGCCATTGGTAAAGTTTTTTACAAGTTAACTTTGCATCTTAGAGAGTCTCCGGAAGAAGAGATTTGTTTGCTTCCAGTTTGAAGAGAACAGGAACCTCCGCTACAACCAGTTTGTGCTGAACGCAATGCAGAGTTTTGGGATATAGATTGAGGAGGCCGCATAACACACGTGTTGGATTCAGGATGAAAACAACAACCTATTCTCCTCCCATAAGCTCGTAGATTGACTAGTGGCACATCCCAATATCACCACTGGTGAATGTCGGTGGACCTTTAACTTATCATCTCCATACATCTATTACTGAATCAACTGTCCTAACGTCAAGGCATACATAGCTCCGGACTGTTAACTGACTTCAGTATGGAAACTTCACACATTATACAGGTCGGAACAGAGTATGTTGCTGCAACTGAGAGAATCAATACAGCGTTGGCAACGCTAAGGAGGGAACTGGTAAGTAGTATTATATTTACCGCTGTCCCGTCTTCTTTGTTAGTGTTTATTGATTCATATTCCAACATGCTCGCTGGTTCATTACTCCGACATTGTATGTATACTACAGATATGTAGTAGCACACATCCCGTTATATTGTGATAATGCTACACGCATGATAGAGATGATTAACGTCAACATATTCGTGAATGGGCATAACACTAACCTCACCCACACTGCTTTAACATTAGTACGTCCGTGTGTTTGCGTGATAAACCATAATGGGCCAATATCGAGAGTTGAACATAGCTGATAAATATTTAACTATAACTTACAGTAATACATGAAGATGATGTATACACGCATTTTTTGGTTGACAGACTATTCAACACTCAAAATACTATCTCATAAACAGGCTAGCTATTCTCGAAACATTCGAAGCCTTATGAACCTCTTTAGCCCATTCGTAACATATTGGCTACGATGAAAGTTACGGATTTTTAGGGCTACGAACATTTCGAGAATAAGGGCCCAGAACTTCAGGGAGAGGAAGAAGGTTAACTTCGAACGCAGATCTAAAGATCGCAGTGTCCAGTAAGACTATGGCTACCAAACGTTGCTGAGGTTAAGGTTACACTACGCAGGAGTGAGGGAATTTAGTTTTACGCCGCACTTAGCAATAGTTCAGCTATATTGTGGCGGTCTATAAATAATCGAATCTGGATCCCACAATCCAGTGATCAACAACATCGATCTACGCAATTCAGATACGACATGACTGTGTGAACCAAGTCAGCGAGCCTGACAACTGGATCCCGTTACACCACGACAAGCATCGGTTGCTGAAGATCAATTCTATATTACACAGGGCTAGAATTATCAACGTTTCCAACGTTAGGATTAAGGGTTACACATAAGAAAAGTAACGCACTAAAAGAAAAGTATAAGTCTGCAGTTTTTGTTTTCGTGGTATCCAACTGAATATCAGTGTTTAGGATCAATTTCTGGTGTTTCCGTGATATTGCTGGAATGTTTCTGAAGCGGCTTAAAATTTGTCAAATGAAAATGAAACCTTCATAAGAGGGTAATGCCAGCTGCAGGTTACATACACTAAACATCCATGTTGTTGATGAAATATATGTGTTAGGGAGGGGGTGCAGAGGTCATAACCAGAGGTAAGTGATTAGAGCTTTAAGCCGCTTTTAGCAATATTCCTGCAACATCACCGCGGGGAACACTGGAAATCGGTGTCACACATTGTGTCAACGTGGAGAATCAAACCCGGGTCTTCAGCGTGACTAGTGGACGCTTTAACCACTAGGCTACCCCACCGCACTCATCGCAAGAAGTAATCGGATTAATTCCATGATGAAAAGAGCCAGATTCTGACAACTGTGTGCACGATCTATTAATCGCATCTACAACTGTATAAAACTTTATCCTGGGGACATGAGCGTGAATTTTGGGGGATAGTTTAGTGATTACTTGGTCGATTATATACAATGTACTCCAGATTAAACGCTGGAGTGTAAGAAGAAGCAGATGTGTGCCATTAATGAATGGAGGCCCGTGCAACACCGCGACATGTGTTGGTCACACGTGGTTCACTAAATTTAAACAGAAGATTATGGTGTTGGTTGGTTGGTTGGTTGGTTGGTTAACACCGCGCTCAGCAGTATTCCAGCTATATGTCGGCGATCTGTAAATAATCGAGTCTAGGTCAGACAATCCAGTGATCAACATCTATCTACGCAATTTGGAGACGATGCCATGTGCCAATGAAATCAGCAAGCCTGACCACCCGCTCCCGTTAGTCGCCTCTTACGACAAGTATGGGTTGCTGGAAATCAAATCTGACGTGGATCTTCAGGAGTAAGATCAAGGTGTACTCTGGCGTTAGCTGTAGCTGTTTTCCTTACACATAGGATGAATATATCTATCGGCATCATTATCACTTTCAGATATATTAATGGATATGTACATTCTAAAATATGGATATAAGCACAAAGAATACTACCGAAAACGAAACTTTCTATGTGGGTAAAGGTATTCTACAAGTCACATTCTGTGATTAAAATTGAACAAAAACATTTCTAAAGTTGCAAAAACACAAAAAAACGCACAGGTACTTCCGCGTTTTACGGTGACATCCGAGAACTATGAGCAGTTGGAATTCAAGTATGCATATTAGGTTCGTGAAGTGTGAAAAAGTATAGACAGTATTGATATGTGCAAAACATCATTACCTTCGTAAGGATTTGTACGCAGGGCAGTGATTCCTTCTACCCATATTTTTAAGAATGCATACAACTGATTGTTGGGAAGTTGTTAGTCTCACTTCACACTGACAGGTTCACGCATTTTTTGCATATCTAATATTTAATCACCCATGGCTATTTAAAGTCAATGCTATTGATTTATGACCATGGATCTGTTTCAGTAACTTGCATCTTCAGAATTTCCGTTCATCGCTAGCACATTACTGACACAAAGACTGACGAAAATAGAATCGAATATATTTATTGAAGTAGTGGAGAGTTTTTAAACTCAATAATCATTACCGGTGTTGGTTTAAGTTGTGTCCTAGTCATGTGTAGCGTTATGTAACAAACATTCGCCTTTGTTCATAAACAAAAGTACGCGTAAACATTCAACATATTGCCACAATGGATACTTTATAACCATTTGTGTACCACATTCCGAGGCATTATAAATCACAAGAAAATGACACAGGGTTCTTGTAAAGTATATTCAATACAGCCTGGGCGTCATCCCGGGGTATATTTATGTCACGATAACATTTACTTCTAGGACTAGGTTCACTATACATTAGAATGGTCAGTTGTTTACTGTATCATTGACACCTATGTGGCAGTATGTTGTTGTGTTCACCCTAACGTAGCCTTGCTCCAAGGTTGTACGGAATGCTGAGCAGACGAATGAATAGTAATTCTATCCTTTAAAGAGGGAAGTCTATGTAGGCGGACAATACTAATGACTCCAGTCATTATATATATATATATATATATAATTATATATTTAGGGGCCGTTCATAATTTAAGGCTGGGAGGGTAGGGGGATGATGACGAGTATGGAGTAGCATGTACAGTGTAAATGCCCCATGATATTACAAAATTGTGTGAAACTTAACATATTTACAGAAAAAAGCCTTTTAAATTAAAATGAAATACAATAAAAAGGAGTCAAGACACTTTTTGGAAAGTATGTAATGTAGACTTGCCAAATATTCTAGACTTACATGGGCTTCAGTGGGTATTTGTTATAGGGTCAACATGACAGAATAATATATGATTGTCAAGCCTGAGTATTAGCACTGTGGTGACATCTTATGTTTGTTGTCTACGTTGTTGTACCGCACTCTAACACAACGCACCGCGGGGGTTATTGGTGGTTACCAGTGCTGGAACCGTTAAAAGTGTACATTTTAATAATAAGGAATACGATACATGCAGATATACTCTTAAGCTTTTCGTGTGTAATAACATCCTCTTACAGCTGTATTTTCAGTGGGCGGGAGATCTGGCAAACGTTGGATGGGTGACGGGATGTGCAGGTTCCTGTAGAAGGCACATGACCAGTTTCACATCGTATGTGATGTTGGTTAAATTGTGTGATGTTACTTCCGCGTATGTGCTTTTGGATTAAATGATGATACGTCTGGGGATATGTACATGAGTTATATTTTGTTACTTTTTATTGTGTTCGTGGAGTATTTAGTATTATTTCTGGAAATGTGTACGTGAGTTAAATAATGGTACTCACGGAGATGCCTACGTGGGTCATAGTATGTTACTTTTTGGAATGTGTACGTGGATTGTATAGTTTTGAGGATATGTACATCGGTTTTGAGATGTTAGTCCTGACAGATGCACGTGAATTACGTGATATCACGTGTTGGTATATCTATGTAGGTTATATATGTGTTGGTACTGCAGGGGACATGACGGTCCTTCTCGACATACATTATGTTCAATGTTCACACATGTGGGTATAAAGCCACTCCTAGGTACATGCACGTGGATCATGCGATGTCTTCATTGTATAGTAACACCACAGCCTATATGACCCTCGACTATGTGGCATCAGGTGTCGATGTTCTCTGTGACCCCCAACCTAGCTGTAGCAGGCCAGGCAACATATGCTTTGCCCAGTGTTGATTTAAAATGATATGTCACGACCCTGTACACAACCAGTTCCTGGTGGTGAGAGATAACAATAGGGACGGGGCTGCTTCCGTCCTCACCCCACCCATGACTCATCCACGTTACGCAGTTTCACTTTTACAACTGCAAAGTAATGCACGGACAAAGTATTTAGTCCTCAACACTGTATAGGGGTTTTAACAAGTGGGCTTTATCAAACTATGATCTACGTCCATACATATGACAGAACAGATACCGATCAATACTATACCACTGATCATGGTAATAAAAGTTATGGATTATATTAATAGTGCTAATTAATATATGGAGATTCTTATAATTTATTACGCAATTAGGGTCCGTTCATGATTTATGGCTGGAGGAATGATGATGAATTTTATGGTGAAGCATGTACACTGTTTAAGCTTAATTATTTAGAATATTTATGTACAAAAATGGTGCCCGCCCCTTGACCCCCCTACCAAAGGGGTAACCCCTCCCCTCCCCCTCAAAATCCTCATCACACACCACCCGATTCACTAACCAACACACGCGCGTACGCAGACAGACACACACACACACACACACACACACACACACACACACACACACACACACACACACACACACTAATCTCTAGGTTTTATTTTATAAGCTCATCAAGGATTGGTAACAAAACAATCAACCGTGCCTCTTCCTGTACAGTCTACCTAAACTCTGACTCGTGACAGTATATATGTCGGATCTTCAACATTAGGTTGAGTTCCCAATAATGAGGTGTCGAAATATATCCTAACATACAACGTCATTAGCATAGAAGCGACTCGCTGTCATAGCATGTAAATAACTTAATCTTAATGCACAAACATTCAATGCATACTGTAATACAAATAGGCATGTCATGTAATAAATTGTCGTGCTAAAGAACGTGGACACTATACTCTGAGTATTACCGTATCGTTTGAAATTATGAGCCTATTGTTCCTTGCGACATCATGTGCAGGCCCGCTTTGGGGAAACAGTCATGGATGTGTTGCATGTCACATTGCTTAAGATACACGTGTCAAATGCATGGTTATTGGTTAGCCAGTTTTTGTTATGTTTATTTTTAGCATACACATATGCTCTTTATCTTTTGCACAGATATTACTCAGACATGATTTTAAAAATATTCAAAAGCGATAACAGTAAAAATGAGAAAATTTCAGCCTTATAAGTGATGGACATTATATGAATATTGAGCTTTAAAAATGCCTTGTTCAAACATACGACGTAACAGACTTAATTAGTAAACAAACAGTGCAATCTGTTATGTTCAGAAGAATTGTGCCGGTTTCGACTGGTGGAATTCACGCAGTTGTTGTGCCTGTTACGCAGCAGTTAATATGAGCAGTAATTATCGAGACTTCCTCACCGTAAAGCTAACGGTTCATGTGTTTTGAAATATGAGCAGTGTGGAGAGACGATCTATAATTAGACTTAAATGAAGGGTTGTCATGCAATTACCGGGATCAATGGGTGCATGCTGATCATCTGACATTTCTATATACAGGTCGATAAACAACATTCATGTCAACCGGTATGGAATTATTTAAACACAAATCAGTGCATTTTTAATTCATCCTGGTAGTCAAGTATCCACTGACAAGTTTCCTGCCCAACTACGAAGGATATGTTTCGTAGAGACTTTGATAGTTTAGCAAAATATCAGTGCTTTCCCAGCTGGCCCCACCCTATCCCCACTGTGTATCCGCATTAATTTAGTATTAATGTTAAACAGCTGCGTGGAGCCTCAGTGTAAATAACCACTATCAAAGTTACGCTGTCATCAGTTCGGGTTGCAAGCGCACGCGCACACACACACATCTCACTTACTGAAACACACACACCTATCTCACTCACTAACACACTATCTCTCTCTCTCTCTCATTCTCACTCACTCACTCACTGACACACACGCACACACAAGAACGCACATGCACATAGCTCCGTGAGTCCAGTGGCATTGAATTCAAGTGTCTCCATCTCCCTGTCTCCATTTCTGTGACTGTCCCGTCTGAGTACACTACCCATCCTCTGCCTTCGTGTCTATGTCCATATTCCCCAGCATCCTACATAATGAATAACATCACAACACAGGACACAATAGCTGTAATTTCTTACTCTCTTAAACGAAAATGCCTATTCAAACTTCACGTGGCATAAATATTCGGCTTCTATTTATAAACAGTTTGGATCAATTTCAGCTCCCATGTTAAAACACCATTGTTAAAGCACGAGATGGATGGGTGTGGAAAACTACCGGAGACACTCAAAATATCCTCAGAAGCCCTAACGCAAATCCAGAGAGGGAAATGACATTTGAAGATTGTTATTTTTTGTTGAAAGTTTATTTCAGTGGCAGTTTTCGAGCTTACTTGTTGAATTTAAAACACCTACAGAATGCCTGCTGCGCAACACTGAAGTTAAACCCTGTGTTCTGTGGAAAGGCTACAAAAAGAACAACGTGTCCTTGTCCCGCATCTATCACGGTCCCACTAGCCCGAGTATGATATTGTCAACATCCCTTTCCTTCATATAGGCGCACGGAAGTCTTTCATGTCTTTAGTTTGCCGTTTGATGTTTCGGGGCTGTCTTTGTGTTAGCTTTACTTACATGTTGATCTCGTAATAGCATTACTTTGTCGCTAAACACGTAATCGCTATATCGTGCAGCTGTCATTTCACATACAACTACGTAAACATATTTTTAACCGAACAATTAGCCCGAGAGAAAACGTGACACGAACAAGTTAGGAGATATTCTCAATGTTTGTAAATATACAATCCTTAATTGATTAAAGTATATGGAGATTTTTTAAGGCAATTCTCCATGGCGCGCTTTGAATGCAAGTGTTACCCCATAGTCTGTCGCTTTTTACAGTGAACATGGGCCACTTTGCGTCTACCTAGGGCAATGAGATAAATAGACTGGCTTTATTTCCTCCAGATATGACGATTACATCATGTTTACAGACCGGTGAACATGCATATGCATCAAAATGTTAATGGAACAGGAAATTGCATTTAGTGAAAAAAAATCAGCCACAATTAACATTATATGGCACTAGGTATTATACTGAAGCTCCTCTGTATCATCTGGAAATCCACCAAGGACGAATGAGATAATGGAGTCAGCAAAGCATTTGTCTTCCGTCAGGTCAAATACATTTTCATACAGTTCGTCTCTCTATCTACCATTGCTGCCTTCCCGGGGAAAGGGAACCCGGTCATCCACGTCAGACAATGGCGTAGACATGGCGTCTGCATCCCTATCCTATGGAAGAGCTCATTGGATCGAATTAGTCTTAATTATAATCATGTATTAATCAGCTCTGTACCGTTGCGGCAGGGTTTCATGAAAGTGCTGACCGTCTTGAACCACAGGATTTCCTCGAATATGAAACTGATACGCCTGGATACAGGTGAGGCACAGATCAAAGCACCATTAAGCCTAACTCTCACGCTACGTCTCTTGTGATGGTTATCACATTTGGAGATCAATTAGCAAAAACTCTCTCATCAGAAAACTTGAGTCGTATACTACTATGGGAGCTGAGAAGGAGCTCTGACTATACGCTAACCCGACGCAGACCAGAGTAATACCATTGCACACTTTGAACACATGATAGTGAATGTGTACAAACATTCGCTTTATAAAATGTAAGTATCACATTGTTACATCTTTCCACCATCTACTATCTTTTCAAGTATTGGCTACTGAACTACCCCGAAAATTCATATTTGTATAAACGAGATTTGCAAGATACAAAGTCTTGCAACTGCAGGATTATATCATATATAAACTGTGCACAGGATAATTGTAGCACAGTTGTATCATTTGAAAACATTAACCCCAAATAAAATTATTCAAAAGGAACTTAGGACAGTTATTACTGACTTGTCAGATAGGTTAGACTTGAGTTCGACTTGTTACATATATTGGACAAAATAAGTTAGGGATATTGTTATTTTTGTTATTGATATCTTATCAGTTTGTCAATAAAAAATATCACTATTAATTATTTAGAAATTACACATATCCCTAACTATTTAATAAGCCATTTTGTCTGCTATATGTTACTTTTGAGATTACACTTTCTCAGTATATATAAAGTTCGGATATTTGGGTTGAGTCTCATCCGGGATGTGTCCACTGGCTGTCAGAGCGAGGCACCTAATCGTCAGTACACCCGATCAAACCCACTCAGCCATCGCGGCTTCCTCACAAACTGTCTGAACCCGTAATTAAGTCCGGGATTAAATTTAGATTCCTTTTCTAATTTATTCTCAAAGGACAGGGAGACTCGATCTGATATCGCAGACCAATATATCTGTCTCATACCCTTGGGTCATAGGACGCGCCTCCGAACTACGAGAACCTTAAAGACTCCCTCCATGTGCTTATAGTAGTAGTCTTGAGGGTAATTGATCGCATCGTATGAGCGACAGCAGTAAATCAGCGGAAGGCATTTGTTTTCGCCCTACCTACTGACGTGTGTACATTTCTATCACGTCAGGAGACCTTAGGTCTGGTGAGAGTAGCATGGCAGAGCTCAACGTTATTCATCATAAACATCCTTCATCTACTATGGAGCAATATGCGTACTGATTATAACATTTCAGAATATTCTAATATATTTTTGACAGCTTGATTTGGCATAATTATTAAGTGGGAGTATGTAATTTATATTGATAACAAACATGAACCACATACATGTATCTTCTAATTATACAAACCTTGATCTGATGTATATTTGTGCAATTCCTTGTATAAATAATGTTTTATCCCAAGGACAACTCTGACTACGTGTTGCTGAATAATGTCTGTGCCTGCGCTTATTTCTGGAGAAAGATCTCTTTGTTGTATTTCCAGACGCATTGCGTCTCGATGGGCTCTTCTTTGCAGACTGCAATTTATCTGTCGTCTTGGGAACGTCAACATTTACGCATCTTAACATGCGTCAATGCAGTGTCATGCATGTGTATTGAAAGTCGTACATCATTGATGTGGTTAACTGCTACATCCAGCGTGAGAAACAGATCTCAGGTACAGATTAGTGTAGCTTTCTTGTGTAGTCACCTACATAATACATATACACATGTTAAACTGCAACTATTTAACTGCAAACGTAAGGACGTGTGAACTTACCCATTCGGCGTGTAGATGTTTCGCTGTGACGAAATTCACACTGGTCCTTTCAAAAACGTCAATGAACAGAGACCTGACTGACGTCTTGCATTATGGTTTTGTACTGATTTAGTTAAAGTATGGGTGGTCAAAAGGACCATAAGTAACCATGCTGTTTGAATCCCATATGTGTGTGAGAAAGGTATGATCTTTAGTTGAAAGCCTGAATTGCCCTGGTCAGCATCACAGTTGTGAACTGTGTAGAATTTCTCCGTTGCTTGTAGGGTTCGTCTACGTTGGAAAGATGTCATTTATCCCATATGTGAAAGCAAGGCATTCTCAATGGATAATTAGGATAATTATCCACTGCCATTCTCATAATTATCACACAATCCGGGTTAGCAGACGATCAAACTAACGAATAAAACACCAGTTGGCCTGTTATGCGACCTCCAACCTAACATTGGAGTGTTGTACCACTCTAGTCGAGGTACACTGACGCAAACATTCATACTCCGCTGTCTTGATAAACATTGATGACAACGTATCATTTCTTACACAGCTGTTTATTCAGCCCGTGACATCTTTACAAGGGTATCATTTACTACAAGTGTGTATATGGTTGTATGTTCATATCAAATAAGTAAACTGCATGAGTACGTATGCAATTTGCTATTGTCAACAAAGTGGTAATTTACAAATACAAGGCTCATGGAAGATATTATCACAGGCATATGTAAATTACGTGTAATTACTACAACAAACAGATGAATATTTACTTTGCATGACTCTCCGTGATATCTATTTCAACAAATGTACAGTTGAAGTTTAATTATTATTGTCAACATCGAAACGGTACACGAAGACAGGGTATACCATGCACTGCTCTTTCCCTTCTGCACATGCATGCATACATACATACATACATACATACATACATACATACAGACAGACATACACACACACACACACACATACACACACACACACACACACACACACACACACATACATACATACATACATACATACATTACTCTTACTGTGTTCACTTTAAATTAAAGCCTGTATTGTAAACCTTCTTTCATACGCGAGTTGGTGAACTAAGAATAATTGTTGTTATAGCAGGTAAAACTTGGTTTATATGGTGTCCTTTCCCATCTCTTTAGATCAAGACGAGCCATGGTTGTCCCTATGTACATACCCTCACACCTTCATATAGCGGGAGTATATGTCAATATGAATGTGTAAGAGAGAACACACAGAGGACCACCTATTCACATTAACAAAGCATATACAAACATGGGTTTGTCAGGGATATGTAGTTATTGGAATCATCAATGTCTTTTTATACCGGCTTCGAATAACTTAGCATTTAAATTTTCTTCATGTTGAAACTACCATGGATATATACAATTACTTATGTGAAGCGAAGCAGGAAGCATATGTAAACATTTCACATTAAGAACACATTAACAAGTTGTAATATATTTTTGCACGTATACATTATATTTTTAATCATCACTGTATATGTATAATGATGTACAATACACAGGTAATTATTTCACACTTTGGTGAATACATCAAATGTCAAAGTGAACAACATCGCCAGCGGGGGATTTGTACACAGAACCTACTGCTTATATATTGCAGGCCTTTGAATATGATTAAAACTCACACCGTTTGATATTTGCATCAGTGTGTTGTCAGAGTGTTTGATTGACCCAACGCACACATGCAAGCACGTGTCTCCTTCCAGGAACCTCGGAATAAAATAGTTCACTGTTCTGAGTGTTTATAGAAGGCGACACAACCACATAATGTGTCGACATATTAAACTAGCTAACTTAATACATACATACCATGTCAATATGTGATCGCCTGGCATATAACTGATGTTTATAGTGTTGTGTATAAATGAGACATATTAGCATTTCCCGTACCTTTCCCAAACAAAGAATGTTAGATATTTCCATATTCATAAAATGTATTCTTGTTAAAAAGCTGGGCCCTTATTCTCGAAACGTTCGTAGCCCTAAGAATTCTTAACTTTGATCGTAGCCAATGTGTTAAGAATGGGCTTAAGAAGTTCGTAGGGCTACGAACGTTTCGAGAATAGCCAACCTTGGTATTAGCTGAAGGATGTACATGCTTGTGCTATCATAGCGATGTGGGAAGAATGCATTTGACAGTTTATGAATAATATTATTCCAATATAGTGACCAAACATGTATGCCAACACCTTTCTGTTGCCGTTCTGTCACTGTCAGATACTACCAACATTCAATATGAGAAAACAACCAAAGTTTATTGTTTACTTTCAGAGAACAACCACTCAATATGTAACATTCATCACAATGAAAAGAAACCAAAGTTTATCGTGTACCTTTAGGGAACAACCATAAATATTCAACTAGCGTTTCTGGGGAGGGGCGATGCGATTTTGCATGGAGGCCAGATACTATTCAAGTAGTCTAAAAATACGTTAATTAAAACTGGCATGTTTAATGTTTCTCTTGATGTAAGCTCATTCTGCAATGGATCATGAATTTATCAGCGCTAATGTAAACTGTGCCACAGGCGTCGCTCCTATTGTTTAAGCGTAGTAAGTGAACACTTCCCACCATAGCAACACATTTTCTGAGTTGGCATTCTACTGAGCCACTAGTGACCACAATTAATAACCCATAACGATGTGCATGATGGATATGACGGAGCTACCTATTATACACTTACATGTAGTTATCGGTCTCACTGGATTTCACAGATTCGTCTGTAAGCCAACTGAAGTATCAGTTGATGATTAGGACATAGCGCATTTGTTATCTCCTAAATTGATGGATGTACATACCACATTTACGCTGCTTTGTTTTGTCTCTTAAATACAAAAATACCATCAGATTTCAGATGCCTTTAATATCGTAATAATATGGATAAGACAAAAATGAGGTTCATCTTTGTGGCCTCTACGTATAGATGTGGAGACCAATAATGGACGAATCTTTATTATTCTGGCTAGATATGTAAGACATATTGTCTATTGCAATCCCTTTGAAACTAACGTTTTAACAAAAATGGAATTTCACAAAATAGGTGTTGGCTTTCAAGCTCAACATCACACATGATGAATCCCAGACCTGTCGACTTGAACGTTCAAACGGCAACACTTTGATTAAAATAGTTCAGATTACAAAAACGAACCCCTCAAGAAAATTCAGATCATTTCAAATGTGTGAACATCCTTTTTCGTCCATGGTTTATGGAAACCTGTTTAAAAAACGTCCTGTCCCAGAAAGCATGTCTTCGTGATAATGTGTCATATATCCATGGCAGTTGTTGATATGAAGAGTTAACTTTCATGAACTTGATAAATGTGCTTACACAGCTACCAGAACCTGGAGCAGTGAGACAAGTCCGAGGGAAGTGCCAGCATGAAAAATGATTGAGCCTGTTAGTCAAATGTGTGGATGAGTCACACCACACATGACTAGAGATTGAACAATTACTCCTGTTTGACTGTGACACCCCTCATGCAGTGTTACTTGGGTGTAGCTGTGGGTCGGGCAAACACAAAGGGAAGACCTCTGACACGGAACACAGGGCTGTTCATACCTCAGTGTTGTCAAGAGATTAGTGCATGTTAGCTTACAATACAAGAATACCGATTTTACTGTTTTATTTTTCTGCCTGTATGAGGAATGTATACAACGTTTTTGAGGTGGTGAAGAAAGTAAACACACGGGTTTTTTAACGTGAGTGACGTATTGTTATATAAAAATCCGGATACGACAATAATAAAATTCAAAAGCAAATGATACAAAGTCTTAGATATTGAATACATTGCATGTTAATAAGCATTTTGCCATAGCAAAATGAGGCATTAAGATTTTGTCTTAAAGATGGTCAAAATGAAGTGTCAAATGGATAAGGTAAACGGTGTCCACCTTACACAACCCATTCCATAAGCCATCAGACAGACATCGGACAATAAGTTTAATACTGAACATTGAAATATTATTGGAGTGATGAATGGTACAAGGCCATGATGAGCGATTGTAAGTTGTAAAACAACAAATACGAGATGTGCGTGAGGTTGCAGCTGTTATGAATTATGATGAAATTTCTTCGTTGACAGTATATTAGGATGTAACGACAGGATTTTATGAATCTAACAGTGAAATGTGTCTGACTCAGGGAATGTATTTGATGGCAAACATCTAAACATTGTGACGGAGCAATGCTCCTGAAATTAGTGCGAAGAACGCGGTTCCTGAAAAAGTGGTGATAGTTCACAGTTTTAGTGTAAGTAGCAAACAATAATTAGAGACAAGCAATGAACAGAAACAAAGTCACAGGCAACTCTGTCAGGGATAGCTGATTGACTGACGAGGCAAATATGCAATCTGATCACCAAATCAATGGTTAGTACGCTATTACCAAGATAGCTGACACTGGTCTCTGAAAAGACAATCCACATATTAAGCATAATAGCCCATTTTATAGAATATACTCACTTGGCGTGAACAAGAAAATTCCAGTCGTCGGAGGAAACACTCACCTAAATGCCCCAGGGAATAACGAGTTAGGGTTTGTTGTTGTTTTGTTTTGTTTATTTTTGGTGTTTCTTTGTTTTGCCATTTCTATTTGCTTATTTTTTATTTATTTTATGTCTTGGGGGAAGGGGGTGTTTGTAAGATATGGACAGCACGAGATAAAAACTGACCACAAAGTAATGATTCCCAGCTTTTCATTCACTAGTATTCGAACTGCCCCTTTATTATGCCACCGGCATATAATGCGGGGGGATATAGTCGACGCCTCGTCTGTCTGTCCGTCCGTCCGTCCGTAATCATTTTGCTTCCGGAGCATAATAGATATTATAGTCTCAAGCAGTGGTTGTGCCTTTTGTTATTTACAGATTTTGGGCATTTTTAATTTTTTCTTTTTCTTCGAACTGAGTCTCAAAAGTGAGAAGTGTGTTTCGTTTCCGGAGCACAACTCAAAAACTTCTTAATATCTGTCAGTAAAACGTGGTAGATATATGTGGCAGACCCCAAAGTGGTGCCTTTTGGTATATACAGGTTTTTGTGACTAATAAATTTTCTCGGCTTCCATGGAAACGTTTCGGACCTAGTTTTATAATGGAGGGATGGACTTCGTTTCCGTAGCAGAATTCAAAAACCGTTGAATATTTATCTTCAAAAGTTGGTAGATATATCAATTACAACCTAAAGTGGTGCCTTTTGCTATGTACAGGTTTTTGTGATTTATCATTTTCTCGGTTTCCATGGAAACGTTTCCGACTAAGGGATATATTTCGTTTCCGGAGTACAACTCAAAAACCAGTTCATATCTTTCTACAGATCATGGCATATATATGAGACAGATCTTGAAATGGTGACTTTTGCTGATTACAGATATATGGCATTTATATTTTTCACGAATTCCATGGAAACAATTCAAACTTAGTCTATTAAAAAACAATAAGTAACTGTCAGATGATTTGTCCTTACAAACATGTGGGGGCCGGGGGATGTATCATCTTCTGATGACTCTTCTGATGCTGGTCGTACTGGTGCAGACTGTACTTGTTCAGTAAAATTCAGATAACCATACACACCTTCATCTGTCAATGTGCCCTATTAAGACATCATATTGTATCAGTTAAGATAAGGGGGTATATTGAGGTTATCACACTGAAACACCTTAGAGATCCTTTGGTCCCATCGTTCTTTCACGAACAATTGCAAAGTGATAAAAAAAAATCAAATCACACCTCTTCAGATAAACTTTTATCTTGTTCAGATAACCTTGCTACATTTGTCCAACACTGAGGAATACAGGGGTGCAATTCAAATTTGTATGGACCAAAAAGAAATGGTTAATATCGAGGAACACCTGACGTGATTGTACGTTTTAATCCCCATAAAAAAAAACGTTTATGTGTTTTCGGGGTTGTTACCTCTAGTTGAATGGCTTACAGTCCCATTCTCCCGTTTATGTAAAGGCGTCATAATTGGAAAACAAGGACGACAACGTGACCTTTCAAATTATAGTTGTCATTATGCATTGTCTTTTGATCAATGGGGGAGCGTAAGTAAGTAAGTTTGAGGGATTACAGATAAGATAGGAGCACAGCCGGGATCATCTTGTGGGGTATATGGATTAGCTCTATAACAGAAATAAATTTAAAGGGACACACCTAGACAGTCATTTCAGAGTTACGTCTAACCCTTGTTCTATCATGCACTTGAATCATGCGAACCCAGCGATTTAAGAGATGTTTACTTATCCACAACATTTGTTTGACAAGTTCTTGTTTATCTAAAGCAAGTAATTAACCCTGTAGGTGTATTCATGGTAAATATATGTAATACATATGATAACAAGTTTTTATTAATGCCACTTATAACTAATTTCTGGCATTGACAATTAACCTTTTTCATTTTAAAGCATTTTCGGTCGTATAATACATGATTAGTTTTGGAGAATGCTTAAAACAGAAGATGTCAGTGATAAAAAACAAATGGTAGCATATGGTCACAATCACGTTTCAAATGTTTTCTGGAGGAATCGTTAAGATTTTCAAAACTTCATTCAGAGAGACATACTCTAAATACGTTTCGAAGATTTAACCATGCATTAAGGCATGTCCAGTAAGTGGTTATATATTTTATAAGGTCTTCTTCAAAGCAACGTTCCATGAAACATAAATAGTACGTGACCAGTTTGACAAGAGGAACAGCTCAACGAGCCCGAGGGGGTAGTTTAAGATACCTGCCATTTTTTAAACAAATCTATACGCCAGCCACCCCAAAATATGCCCAGTGTCGTGAGCTTGTTAAGGCCAACAAAGTGTTTTATCGCGGGAATCCCTAACTGACTTTTTGCCTCGCGTTGGTCTCATACAAGGAGGTGTCCTTGATCTGCATATATATGGTCGCATAGTACTATACATTACCAGGTACCAATCATTACGTTTCTTTGGAATTTCGTAACCATAATTGTACTGAACTGCCTCAATTAAAAGCGAATACTGCGGATTTATGGAATGTTGACTTAACCTTTGGTCGCGTTCTCACAGCTTAAAGGCGAAAGCCTACGGCTGCAATAACAGTTTGAATATTTTATTTGAATCTAATTTAAGCTTCTTCAAGTTAACGGCGCAGTTCTTGTCAACACAATTTCGCTTTTAGGATAGCAAGACATACCTTGCTACATGTAGTACCACTGTGTCACAGATACTGGATATATATAATACTAATTTCAATTTGCGTTCGAATCCCCACAGTGGTCGGTCCCCTGGAAAATCCTTAAATCGTCATAAAATATGATTTCCAATCATTTAGATGAGTAATACGTGGACTAAGATAACCCCTAGTAATAAACTGGTCGAAAATGTTCCATCAAATTAAAATCCGACGAAAATTTGTTTTAAACGATTATGCGGGTACTCACTTCTGTTAAGGAAAGCATGCCTTTCTTTTTATCTGTACTTCGTGTGTGAGATGCAGTTTTCTTGAAGCAGCATTTACTTGGAAATAATAATGATACTGCATGTGTTGGTATGTAGAGTGTGAGCTTTACACACACAACGATCTTACGACGTATTATACCTTTGTGCTGAAGGAGACGCTGGCTATCTTGGCGCTATGATCGCTTTGTGTAAGTGAGCCCAGACTAATCTCTGAAGGCATGGAAATCTCACTTTAAAGCGGGAGTGATTTAAGATTACGAAAAGATTATATGTATCGGTTTTATAACGTAGAAGACGGGTTCCCAGATATCTTATTTAATCTTCCATAGCCTCAGAATGAATCTTCGATTATCTGTCACTTACTGCAATGACATTTTGACTCCAAGGCAGAGAATTATAAGAGATCCTAGAATCTTTAGTATGCGGATTAAAGAATTAGTTTGACACCGTCTATTGCCCCAAGAGTAATCTATTAATCAATTTTTGTCCTAAAGTTTCAAAGCGGGAAAAAGTGTTACTTGTCGTAATATCCGTTTTTTAATTAATGAATGACTAACTGCCTGGTGATGAAAGTGCAGGTATACACTGATGTATTTACTATCGATAAATGATTGTTCGATGTTGATGAATGTGATCAGGATATACTTCGTCGTTATATCTATTGCACTAAAGATGGCGTGCACAGGACGTCTCAAGGAACACATGGAATTTCAAAGTATACACTCACAAATGGGCAGAATGAATTTGTGAATTTTCAAGTGTATACTTTCTGCTGCCCAGCAGGTCAGATTACCTCTGTTCCTACTGTTTACAATATGTTCATTCTACAGTAATAAATACTCTGCACTCATTCGCAACAAGGTACTGTGGTGCCTGTTTCACAAAGCGATCGTAGCGCTAGGGTGATCGTAACTCCCACACTTTAATATAGACATACAACAGTCGTAGCCATAATGTCGTAGTCATAATGTGACGGAGATACTGGCCACTTCATTCCGGCAACTGTTCTAAATTAGATTTTGCTAAAATATACCTTTAATTTCCGTTTAAAGGTACGGTTTTACTGAACTGCTGTATTGCAAATTCGTAAGTTTGAAAAGATTATTGTCATGCGTTCAATAAGTGATAAAACGATATTTGCACGGGCTTTTCGGCAATGCGAGTCATGACCCTCGTGCAATTCTGCGCGCGCAATTATATATATATAGTCACACATTAATGTCGTTTTCTGATTGGGTGAGCGCTCTTCTGTTATTTTCAATTTGCCCCACTTACAAGCGAGCAAAAGCAAGATGCAAGTTTTGAATCGTTCGATTCACATAGGTTGGCTGAAGTGTACGATTCGATTTGGTTATGGAGAAATCGACGGCTAGCTTTCTTAATAACACACACAACTACGGACGTCTAGCGAATGAGCCTTAATGGAATACAAACATTTATTCTATTAATTGCATCACAGATATTTGAACTGATATATGAAACTGAGCAGACTGTGAGTCATTATATGAGAAATAGCAGAAGTCAGGTCGACATACTGTATGTGACAGCATGGTGTTTGTACAAATATCACGTGTTCATATTGGACACAAATACCGCTAACGTTACTCACTGCTGATTTGCAAGTTTACTGCTTTACAACACATCGAGTCATTTCCTTGCATGGGATGATATACAGTAAAAGGACGCCGTCGGTATTCACTGGGTGCATGGGACACTCGGGACAGGGAAACATTCCTAATACATTGCAGGGTGAAAGCATTAGTCAAATTCCCTCTCTCAGTTCGAAAGAAATTACTTTAGGGTAACCGGGACCTTGTTTTCACTGCCGCTGTATTCACTCAATGATGACAGCTGTGCGTTTTGAGTATCGGGTTTAACAAAAACCCACTAAAAGGTCTATGAATTATGAAACAGTACCTTCAAAAACGCATTTCAAACATGGAGTTTTGTGGCATGTCACTAACTGAGTCGTTGTCACGTAGTCTTGTTACCTACACCTTCTATTCAGTTGCTACAGGTCGAAAATATCAGCTTTATCTGTTGCTTCTTATTTTACAGACGGAAACATTTACTTGAAACTTTCTATTAATTCGTTACCACGGGCTATTAATGTGGGGCTCTGTATTTGTTAATTCCGCTAATATCGCCGCGTCATGAGGGATACGCCAAGGTGATTCATGTCATGTCATGTCACGTGAACGCTGTAATTTAATTTAAACATTATGACATTCACATTACAGTACTTCCGCAATTTCACAATGCGCCAAAGCCTGGTGATCCTGTGTTCAATAACAGACTGCAGCAGATATGTGTGCGACACTAGCCCATAAAAGACCAGGCAAGAATTCTTACTAACCTCAGGTACACGGGAGGACAAGACCTATAAGGCGCTGTTATGTTTTATGCAGTTTTGCGTCCCGTCGATACGCGAGGAACCTACGGTTGTTGGTTCGAATCCCGACTCTCCCTGATTACGTTTGTAGGTTTGTCAGCACATCTGAGACCTTCATCATTTATAGCTTGCCTCCAACATTAATCTTGCAGGCCATGATAGGATCGAAATGTTGTAAAAAGAGGGTTTGTTTGTTTGTTTGTTTGTTTGCTTGCTTGCTTGCTTGCTTTTTTGATTGATTGATTGATTGATTGATTGATCTTTAACGCCGCATTCAGCAATATTTCAGCTGCAAGGCGGCGGTCTGCAAATAATCCAGTCTAGACCAGACAATCCGGTGATCAAGAGCATGAGCATCGATCGACGCAAATCGCATACAATGACCAAATCAGTGAGCCTGACCACTAAATCTCGTCAGTCGCCTCTCACGACAAGCATGAGTTACTAAAGACCAATCTTACCCGTATCTTACCCGGTAGTAAAAAGTCGCGTTAAACCAACTTCACTCTCAAGTTTTGTTTCACCAACGGCTCGTGATATAGCCTAATTCGATATATTCCGAACTGGATGAAAGACGTGTCGCTCGCTTACACGTGATGTTTTTTCTCCTTGCCCTCATTCAAGACTCAATGGTACTTATATGACAGTCATATATTTACAGGAGCATATCATTCGCACATTTTATAGTTAATATTGTCATAGTTTTCCCACCCCAGCTTCATAGATCTCAACCTTACCTATAATAAAACGTGTTTACTTTGTATTTGAGATGCATTTGTCATTCTACATGCTCAACGTGATATCTCTGGGAGCTATTTATTCTGTTGCGACGTCTGTTTAAACATTAATTTCACCCACACTGGATTCTTTTATCTCGAAACAGATAGGTGCTAGGTAATTATTAAACAACCACTGTATAATCAAGGGACCAGTAGATGCAGGAACGTGTCTAGTCAGTCCCCGAACACCTAGCAGACAGTGATGACCCGAGAGAGGTAGTGACCTTTGGAGGGCGAAGGTAATGTCCCGGGGTGTTTCATACGTTACCATTATTCGTAACAAATTGATGGTGATATAAAATTCACATCCTCTCTTCTGATTGTTACCTCTTCGTGGTGCATCGCAAATATTGCGTAAACATATCTCAACCATACAATGTATATATCACAACTACGTATGAGCATATTCCAAATGTGCAATAAACATATTTTTTAACTAAGCACATTTTATACACATTTCAACGTATTGTATCCGACCGTTTATCGTCTAATCTTTGAGCCTTACGCGTAGATTGTCCGTCTGAATGTCAGTGATATTCTTCACTGGATTAAGATTGCAGTATAAGGAAACACTAAGTCAAGTTTGGAGTAAAATGTCATGTAATTCCTTTTCAACTTCAAACCCTGACCTCAGTACCTTACGTGTTACCGTTATAATCTGGCACTGAGAGGCAACACATGTGCTATGTGTGGTCCTGTGCATAAAGCTCAGGTCACAAATCAGTTTAAGGTGAGCAACGTTGGGCAGGGAGAGTCTTTGGATGGGTGACAGTGTTTGGCAGGTTCATTCCTGAGAGTTTCCAGGACTTCAGTCCTTCACCAAAACGAAGCAGATGTGATACATGCGGTCTTCCCTTAGGCAAATGTTCTAGCGCCTCACAGATAACTTGGGTTATCCTGTGTAATGATAATCCGATTATATTTGTGAAAGCTATGATCATTCACCTGTTGAATAGAGTGTAGCTCATTATAAATGTACTATATTATTTCAATTATTTATGCTCAGTAAATTCGTTTTGGGGTCAAAGGTTTCATGCTCTGAAACACTTAAAATTGAGTAAGTTCTCAACTTTGTGAAAGTTGTACATTTCATGCCCGCTCAAGCAGTGCACAAACACTTATATGTCTGCCAGTCTCTAATGTTCGTGAAATAAGGATCACATCACATGTTCAATATGCATTTCAGCGCACCTGTCTTTGATATTAAAAACCGATGTTTCCAACAGTTGTCAGCAGCATTCGTCCACTCAGGATATTCACTTCCCGCAAGTGCAAGTATTGACAATGTAGATGAGCGAGGCACGTTAGTATATAAATAATACAAAACAAGACTTGGTGCACGCCATGAACCCATGTGGTACCTTCATGAATATTTACAATAAATGTTTTATGCGCATGTACTATAACAGTGTGAAGTAAACCTGGTGCACGATACACACAGATATCAAATAGGGTTTGACCTTGTTAAGATATAAACTGCACTCTTTTATCTTGCAGTCTTTATGACCGTTCAAGTTTATTTAAACGCTCAGAGTCTATGGTATCGTTTAACCACCTGTACATGTTTTTGGCGTCTCTTAGTCAAACAACTCTGTGAAATTACGAAGAACTTGACATGGTTTGTTTGATCAGAATCCCCTTTTTCAGGTATTCTATACCACGTTTATTGACGTTTTAAAAAATATATATACTACTACACAATGTCTATATTCACCACTTAAAAGCACGTTCCATCTGTTTCTGTAGGCGTTTTTCATGATTGCAAATATATTTTGTGAAAAAGACAAATTTAATTCAGATTTTACAAATCAGAATTAAGATTAATAAAGTTAGTTAACTTTACCGAGTGCTCATTTGACATGGTGCGTATCACACACAGGAGTACAGACTCCTCTATGACGCTATTTTGTTGCCGTGACAGCATTGACTATTGTACTCGATCAGCTGGAAAGATATTGTCACTGGTATCTGTGACAGTTTTGGGGATGTGCGACGATAACTCAGAGCACGGTGACCATCCAAAAACTCGGAATGTCAGTTGGGCAATGTAAATACTGATGTTAGATGACCTTGAATCGTCATAGGTTATTGTGTCAATAGGTCGTTATTGACTGGGACTATGTTTGTTCTGATCTCCAAGTATGAAAAGGAGTTAATGCCATAGATAAGAAAAGTGTCATGTACCTAGTCGTGATGGTAGAACATAGATAACGTAAAGTCAAGTGGTCTGATATTGTTTTCAACATTATAAGGAAAACTGATAGAACGAGACGGGGAGGGAGGTGGGAGGGAGCGAGAAAGAAAGTGCATTGTATGTTTTTGCTTCGTATTTACAAAAGATTATTAGTTCCCTTAAGTAAGAGGAGATGTCATTTATGGAGCGCAATACCCAAATGGCACGCCTCACGATTTCTAGGTAATTGATGAGTTCATTACCAGGGACATTACTAGGGACACAGGATGATGTAGTGCATCACTGACATAATTTAGATTTGCGGTGTCTGGCGGCGGTTGTTCATCAGAAAGAAACAACGATATGATTTGAAAACAATGTTATTTTGACAGTTAAGGCTTTGTGTCCTTTCTCCACCCCGCCCTGGGGGTGTCCGGTTGCGATTTATGCCACGGTAAACAGCTATCTGTAATTGAAATACGCATACTTAGACAGGTAGCATAAATCCTTTTGCTTTTAAAAATGCCATATACCCACAGGAGTGCACGTAAAATAGATTTACGATTGAATACTAGCATATTATTTATTACTTTTTCCTTTAAAAAGGTTTGAAATGCATTACGTGCCCATGTGAGTGGCAGTTACAATCCCTCAACATATCTTGTCATACATTTTGCTTCAGGTGGATTATAGATGATATGATCATTACACATTGCGAAAAGACTTGATAACTTCTTTTGAGAAGTTTGAAACCACTAAATTGCTTCTTTAAATGATACACACCGTTCCCTGTTGGATAATGTTACACCTTCACGACGAACCCGCGTTGTCAGTTCTCTTTAGTTACTATTCCAAGGGGACGGTGGGGTCACGCTAAAGACTTGGATTGGATTTTCCACATGGGTACACTGTGTGAAGCCCATTTCTGGTGTTGCATGGCATTATTTTGCTGGGATATTATTAAATGCGACGTAAAAGTATACTCAGATACTCACTCACTTATTGTTCCAGACCGCTATGCGGGAACAGGATCTGAAGCTTCTCAGGCAGCTCATCCACATCAACGAGACAATCCGGCGTCTCAGTTCGGGGCGACGTGCCCTTCACGAACGTTCCTCTTCCTGCGCCATCAGGCTCAACAGTTCACTCAACGGCTACTCTACCCTACCGGTGAGGAAACCTCCGTTGCTGCGGCAGCAGAGTGAACCCAGGTTCTGTGTTGAGGAGAAGCATCTCTCAAGAGCCAGTTCCACTTCCAGTGAGCAGGGTATGTATGAGATATGGGTGTATCATCGACTTACCAAGGTTTACATTTGGATTCTAGGACAGAATACCTAGTCGACCTCCACCGTAACACACTGGTTGTACAATATATTGATAATGACACGATCGTGAGATGAGTGTGTCATTGTGGCAGGATTGCGTAAATCGTTGAACCCTCTCATTGTAAACTTTGAATTTGTGTATATTTGCACAATTCATTCTGAGGTATATGTTTATTTTGTGTTGGTGTTATTTATTCCTAATGACACTACATCTTAACACACAAAACATTAAAAGACACTTACGTCTTCCAGAATTTTACTCGTACTCTAACTGTAGCTGTAAGAGATGACCCATCGCCTACGGCCGAAGGGATGGTGTAAATCCAGCCAGGATCCATGCAGGAAACCGAAAAAAACACATGTTCCTTGCTATCGTGATCTACCTTCAGGTGTTGACGATCGCAAGCCAGTTTTGGTATTGTATTATCTACAGTGGTAATGATTTATATAGATAGATATGCTACTTTTACTTATATATCTGTCATATTCTGGTTGCCGTTCCTGTCCTTCGTCGACATGGTTTATTATCTATCTTAATGTGTCGTGAATTCAAAATTTGCTTCTGTCACAATATGGCTGAACGACTGCCAGTGTGACTAAAACTCGCTTACTCATTCACTCACTGCCAGCAGACATGTATATTAGTTTGATCTGAACATTTCCAAAATATTTCAGACACCCTAGACTCTCAAGAAGACATTGTGTACAGCTCTGGGAGTGAGCTCGAAGACAGTACGTCGTCTCTTCGTCTTCTAAAGCAAAAGTTCCGACCACGTTCATTCTCTTTCGTGTCCGCAGTCAGTTTCCCCGTTGACGGCCTTACAGGGGGAGACTCCACCTATAACGAGATCTTGAAGAGAAACATCAGGCTATGGAAGTGGAGTCAAGCGCAGGATGACCATGTGTTTGAGGAGGAGGCTCCATCACAAGTTGATACAGAGGCTGAGAGATAGTAGGAACGTTAAGACCTACACGTTCTGTTGCTATCTGGATGGTTCTTTTCACAGTGTCAGCGCGTCCTTAATGACTCAGTAGATTTCACTCATTGTTTGAAGTAGTATCTGGGTCGTGTTAGTTCCAGTCAATGTTAGTTTCGGTCTGGAAATGACACGATCGTCAAATGAGTGTCCTCAAGGCTGTGACACTGGATGATGGTCAGACTATAAAACATCATTGACGGAGTTCCTCTGTTGAGGATGCATCGAATATGATGTACGAGACACGGAAAGCACATGAACGCAGAAGGAAAAGTTTTATAGTAGCGTTTGTTACATTTGAGGCTGACTGACAAAGGACGCAGTTCTAATGTGAAACAGTGATGAAGATGCCTCACCCGTGACAATCCCAAGGGTGACCTTGACCTCGGATCCATGATGAACAAATTGACTATTTCTGAGACGAGTGTTTGACTGAAATAGATATCCATATGTCGGTGGATCAATAGCACATACATGTTTGAGATGTTTAGAGTTCCCAGTATGCCCTTTTCGGTCGGAACGACAGATAGTTGTGAATACGGTTGTGAATGGCAGGTTATGTTGTCTTGAACATTCGGCAGGAAACCTGCAGTAGTCGATATTGAAAAGGGTCCATAACAGATGCGCCAAATCATTTGGATATTAATCACACAATCATTCCACGACCATGCACACCATGCCTTGAGCCTAATAGTATACGTGTAACAGTGCCTTAATTAAATGGAACTTCAAGTCATTTCAGTATAAGTTTCCCACACAATTTCCCGACATACAAAGGAAACCAGTAATCAGCCGTCCATGTGATAGGGGAATAGGTTAAACACCACCAGTAGTTTTTACTAGTTGATTTTAGAACAAAATGAAGGTACCTACACACTACCTTATGACAACTGACCGTTTTTTTTCTAATTTGGACATTGAATGCTGTTTTGTTTGTTGACCTTGAGGTTTGGAATCCTTATTGATGATTACACTAGACAGAGCCTTCGCGTTCTCGACACCTACCTTTATAAGGGGCGCGGCAGACCAAGTGCCATCATCCGGATTGCAGACCTGCTGCGTCCACAAGCATTCCAGAAGGCTACGAATCCCAGATTGGTTCTGCGTCTAGGTTTATCAGTTCTTTGGTTTCAGCCAAGTGGCAGACTTCTAAGACCAGGATCAATCGGTATTTCCCTTGACGCGCCATGAAAATAACTCGCTTAGAGGGTCGTAAATGTTACATGATTTAATATGAAAACACTTTATTTCTGTGGTAAAGTTGGTGGCGAAAAGATGCTGAATAGAAATAGGTAAGTGGTTCGACTGCAAGTGGACAATAATATAGCGCCTACATCGAGGCTCAATAAACAAAAATGACTTTATATGTTATGCACTGTCTTCGACACGACTTAACCACGTTTCTCGATGTAGACGAGAAAAATATTGATAATATTACAAACAGGAACGCAGTGTTTAGGTAATGAGAACAAGATCCGGAAGTAATATATCATATCCTCTGGTGCCTATTTATGACTCGCGTTTAAACAATGTCATGTAAAGTAATTGATCGAATGGATTATTTGAAATAGAAGACAGATGACATTATGTTTGATACGTAGGGTGATATCAGTCTGAATTCCGGTTTTTTTTCAAAGCCTAAATCAACAAAACGCAAGTCAAGCATTTTAGCTACGTGACATTTCCGACAGTGACCTCCAGAACAGAAATTGCGAAACTCCGGAAAGGGCATTGCAGTTATGTTATCAAACCTTACCTCTTGTTGCGCGTCCTACTGTGCATTGCAGTCACGTTGAGACTGTATATAAGCTCCTCCCATCATCCGAACCACGTGTGGAGTTTTTGTCACTTCCTGAGTTAAAGGTCAAAATGGTGGACACAATTTGTTGTACTTATTTGAAACATTCACCCAGCAGTATGACCAACAAAGACAATTTCTATATTGTCATCATTGCGTACATATTATCATGTCGAAACAAAGTTGTATATTTTATCAAATATCTGAGAAAGCTATTT
Organism: Haliotis asinina; assembly: GCF_037392515.1. NCBI lineage: Eukaryota > Metazoa > Mollusca > Gastropoda > Lepetellida > Haliotidae > Haliotis > Haliotis asinina. Next base: position 41,013,765 of record NC_090285.1, read on the forward strand.
TACAACAAAATGTATATATGAAACAAAGTTATCTGGTTGCCACTATGATTTGTTATTTATATAAACAGTTTCACCCAGTTTCCTGGCTTTTTCTCAATATTTTTAAAAAGGGGAAAGAGCACTTATTCTACACGGATTGGCGGCGGTTCTGTTACTGCTAGACAAATGCCGATGTTGTCAGTTTGTAGCAATGACAGTTTGACCATTGAAATTGAAAGTATCCAATTTCAACTTGGCTGCCAACACTACCCGCTTCTTGTACACGATTAGATGTCCCGGTTCCATGACAACGATACTAAATGGAAGGACCGGGAACTGTTATCACACAAACATACAAGGCTGCATGAGATACATAGCAGTTCATTTGTTGGTTATTTATCGTTTCTCTGCAGTAATCAAGCCATATGAAGGTGCACGAAACTGGTGAGTGGTATTGTGAGCAACTGTCCGAGATAAACAAATACGTGATCAAACATAATAAGACTGACCACCCGATCCATGGCATCACGTATTGTCAATTGTCTGCAGCTGTGCAGAGCAAGATTAGTATCCGAGCTTAGCATGAAAGAACATCACAAAATGACTGAGGGATTAGGAAAGGCATTGCAGCTCAGCAAACTGAATGAACATGACAGAATGACCAACTCCTCGGGACACATAAAGCTAATTTTATCCCGTTAAAGGACCCTTCAGCCCAATTCAGTACGAAGGGTATCACGTATTATCCTTAAAACTAGGGTAGACATTACAGCTCAGCTCATCAAGAAGACATCACAAAGTCCAAGGGATCAGGACACTATACCCAACTTACCAAGAAAGGACAACTGCTGAGCTGCATATCAGCACTATAGTGTGTGTGTGTGTGTGTGTGTGTGTGTGTCTGTGTCTGTGTCTGTGTCTGTGTCTGTGTCTGTGTCTGTGTTGTTTTGTTTTGTTTTTGTTTTTTTGCTATCCCAGTATGAGTTTATAGAAGGATGCAGCTATGAATCACATGTGCCAGCGATGTGTAAGAGAATAGCAGACTATCAAGCCATCTGTTTATTCAACAAGGGAGTAGCCAAAGCCATGGAAGTGTTATATCTAACGATTTTGCGTTATCATGGACAACTTATGCTTGCAACCTGAAGCTTGTTAGGGTCACTCTGACTTGGAGACGAGTGTAATACATGTTTTACTGTTACCATGCCAACTAAGATAAACAGTCATCATCAAGGCCTTTCTCACAAGTAGGCATTATGTTTGAGTAACAGATGGAACAAACAAATTTTTGAAAACCCATGTTGTAGCAATACATGTGGGCATGGGTGACTGAGATATGTCAGGAACACCTGATGTCACCACTGATTTCCAATCATATACTTTTTCATGATTTTCCACTCGTATACTTTTCATCAGTGTTCATTCATATAATTTCTTTTTCCCATTCAAATACTTTTTAATATTTTCCATTCAGACAATTTTCAATATTTTCCATTCATATACTTTTCATCATTTGCCATTCATATACTTTTCATCATTTTCTATTTACATACTTTTCATCATATATTTTAGGCCCAAAAGAATGTTTTCGGCAGATATTGAGGGACTGAGTATTCTCGGGCGAGAACACCATTCTCGTTAAGGTTAACGAGATCCGCGAATGCTCAGCTCTCAGTTTTGAAATAGTTCAAACAGAAACAGTGCAATGTCAAGTACGCCCATAGATGTTTTTCTGAAACATTACTTAGGCTTCAAATAGTGCATGCTCACATTGTATGAGTGAAAGTCATTTACCTGATCCTCGAAAATGTCCTTTTAACTTTCCACGCGTTTGTCTAAAGTTCTAAATCAATTCATATTTATATCTTTAGATCCGTAACGATGTCACTGTAGCTTTTGTTGTTTTTTTCCCTATGTTTGGTAATCCAGCACTCAAACAATACAGTCCTCACAAACAACCAAGTGACTTATTTATGGCACAATAATTACATAGTTGAGCACGAACTACGTCGGTGTACAGTATGTGAACTCAAGTCAATACTTCAATGAAAATCAATAAACGTAAACTGGACGTATTACACTTTGTACTGGCTGAGACACTGTTAATGCAGGCTGTGCAGTATTGTATGTCGGGTAGTGAACTACTGCATAGTCACAGAGAGAGACACTCCCAATGTAGACCGACCAGAGGTGAGTCAGTCAGGCTGAGCGGCGTCACAGACATAGTGAAGCATAGCCACAGAAGCGTAACGGAATAACGCTTTAATGTGTATATTAACGTTTCACGTGATTGTTAACACCGATACGCTTGTACAGCAATGTAATCTACTTAATGGAAAGGATTTCACTTAAATTAGCAAGTTATGGTCATGACCATCAAAACGATTTCCCCCTATAACATGTGCATGAACTCTTCTTTAATGGGAAAGGGTTTTTTATCTTAGAATATTGTGTATAAAGGATGAAGTTTCCATTCTATTTATGTTTATACATAAAATTTGTAAATTTAGACGTATGCTTGATAATACCCACCAATTGACGTCTTAATTCATTTTCATCGTACAATATACATTTTGTACAAATAGTTAGAATTTGAAGTAACATAAACCTTTTCTGCGAGGGCTGCCGGTATTTTTCCTATTTAATCACTTTAATGAACAGGAGTGTGATTATCATAACATGTGACAATGATGTCATAAAGATATCGAGTATTAGTGGATCTTGTTTTAGCCTAAATAATCTATACTCCAACAATACATCAGCTGCTTGTATAACCCAACAGTATACACGGTATCAGCCACACCTGCAACCAGACACATGTTATCACCACCCAATCATCATTTTAATCTATTCTTGCAAACAGTATGGTATTTGTTATGAACAGAATCTGCCCGGACCCGCTACAGGTAGAGTGGTAAGGGGTGAAGGGGTTAATCAGTATGTTGGTGGTTAAACAAACCACACATTTGATGTGATAACTAAACTACAATCTCTGACATTAGTACCGATTATGTTAATGGCTGATTAAGTAACGAGGATGTGAGGCAGGGAGTGTACTCAGTGTTGATGGAAAGACCATTGAAACTCCCGTGAAATTTAAGTGTGCACCCTTTCTCAAAAAGCTGTGTCCGCCCCTACATATAGTAGTATATGTACTACTACTACAAATACTAATACTACTACTGATGGTGATGATGATGATGATGATGATGATGATGATGATGAAACTACTACTACTATTACTTCGACTACGACGACGTTTACTGCTGCTGTCCCGTTAAAAGTCATCCCTCACCCAACATCTCACACCCGTCACCTCTCTCACCACAGTCCTCCCCTAACACTCATATCACATGTATCACACTAGCACCCCACTCACTTGGCAAAAACATAGTGAAACTTACGGTCCTGAAAAGGGGAACGCCAAAGTACAACTTTTGTGTCTGACTTATACATGCCTAATACATCACATGGGAACGTGATTCTTAGCTTCCACTTTACTTAAGAGTGCTGTGAAATAGTAAACACGTTCATGTGTAAATATCTCAGCATTTAGGAACAGTTGCACTTCTACGATTACCTTCTAGACTCCTGGAGTACTAGCCTGATGTTTGGTGACAGTAGGACGAAATAAAAAGAAAACAAAGAACATATTTCATATTATTTATTCTAAAATGGTTCATTCATCCAATGTGGATGATCCACAGACATTATCGTTTTCACACGTTTTTGTACAAGTGATTGGTATATATATTATTTGCAAACTACACATTGATACACTACTGTGCGTCAGCAATTTGCACATACAAGATATAGCCATGAATCTGTTAGTGTTCCTCCTATACACTGTGTTAGTGGAACCTGACAGAGTGGTATGTATTCCTTCAGCAATATTTTTCATTGTTAATATATCAGTGATGAAACAAATACTAATATTCATATGACATGTTGTAATATGCTTTTTCTTCAGCAAACATTCAGGTCCATTCCTTTTACCACACCCAGTCACCCGTCATTCCCCATCTTCACACCTAGTCAGCCGTCATTCTCATCTAAAAGCCCCTTCACCCAACACTAAACATCGTCATCTGTCTTCTCACAGCCCATACCCCGTTACCCGTGATATCACACCCCACACCCCGTCACCTGTCCTTCCCTATCCCCACACCCAGTCACTCGTCACCCCCCTCCCTTTTCACACACAGTGGGCTGTCATTCCCCATCCCCACACACAGTCACCCGTTATTTCCCATCATCACAACCAGTCACCCGTCATTCCCCATCCCCATACCCTGTCACCCGTCATTCCCCATCCCCACACCCAGTCACCCGTCATTCCCCATCTCCACACCCAGTCACCCGTCATTCCCCATCCCCCACACCCGGTCACCCGTCATTCCCCTCCCCACACCCTGTCACCCGTCATTTTCCATCATCACACCCAGTCACCCGTCATTCCCCATACCCACACCCAGTCACCCGTCATTCCCCATACCCACACCCAGTCTTCCGTCATTCCCCATACCCACACCCTGTCACCCGTCATTCCCCATACCCACACCCAGTCACCCGTCATTCCCCATCTCCACACCCAGTCACCCGTCATTCCCCATCTCCACACCCAGTCTTCCGTCATTCCCCTCCCCACACCCTGTCACCCGTCATTTCCCATCCCCATACCCTGTCACCCGTCATTCCCCATACCCCCACCCAGTCACCCGTCATTCCCCATCCCCCCCACCCAGTCACCCGTCATTCCCCTCCCCACACCCAGTCACCCGTCATTCCCCATACCCCCACCCAGTCACCCGTCATTCCCCATATCCCCACCCAGTCACCCGTCATTCCCCATCCCCATACCCAGTCACCCGTCATTCCCCATCCCTATACCCAGTTACCCGTCATTCCCCATCCCCACACACAGTCACCCGTCATTCCCCATTCCCACACCCTGTCACCCGTCATTCCCCACCCGTCATTCCCCATCTCCGCACCCAGTCACTCGTCATTCCCCATCCCCACACCCAGTCACCCGTCATTCCCCATCCCCACACCCAGTCACCCGTCATTCCCCATTCCCACACCCTGTCACCTGTCATTCCCCACCCGTCATTCCCCATCTTCACACCCCGTCTTCCGTCATTCCCCATCCCCACACCCAGTCACCCGTCATTCCCCATCTCCACACCCAGTCACCCGTCATTCCCCATTCCCACACCCAGTCACCCGTCATTCCCCATCCCCACACCCTGTCACCCGTCATTCCCCACCCGTCATTCCCCATCATAACACTCATTTGTCATGATCATTAGACCAGGAGATTTATATCCCCAAAAGGAGAACAAAAAGCATATACACAACTGACACAGACTGTTCTGTTTCAAACACACACGCCTAAATATTCAGTTGTAAGAGACTAAGTTTCAAGTTAGTATTTCAAATGAACTACACCACAAACGGTACCAGAGGTTGGCTGAACAGTGAACGTCGTGTTGATGTCTGTGTTGGTTTGGCTGAAGGTGCAGATTGGCCACGGCGGCTTCAGTTCTCAGCTCTCACTCGTTGCCTGAAACAACTGTAGAAATTGATCACTGTTCCAATATCAACACACAAATACAATGACAAACCAATTCTTCACTTTGTACCTCACTATTACATTAAGATGATCCCTACGTATGACCTGGCACCCACAATGATGCAGGTGCCCATGTCCTCTAGAAATTGTGACAAGTACCCTGTTTCGATATAGTTTGAGTCTGAGAAATCGGACCAATTCCAGATATAAACAATGTATGTTTTATCGTGAATAAGAATTGGTAGTACTTACCAATAAGCATTATTCATCAAGCAGAATGTAACTAACCTGTGAAGTAGCCTACTTGTTTTCGACTTTGTGATTCATTTCGATGCTTATATCCGTCTCCTGGCTGTAGCTGGGAATATTCCGCGACACTGGGTCTCCATGTTGGATGAAGGACTCGCATTTCTTTCTGGATCCTTGAGTTTGTCCCTTGATTGTTGTTCCAGTGCGCCTCCTAAAGCCTGATGGCTTCAAGTCCAGAACTATCCACTTACAGTGGTAGTTGAACAACACATGAAGGCAGTGTGAGTAATCCAGTACCTAGCCTCTTTCGACGGGGTTCCTTCTTCCCAGGACCCCAAACAGGCTTCAAAACCCGCTGCATCTAACACTTCTCCTGGCTGACACTGGTAGTGAGTGAGAACGTTTGAAACTGCATCGGCAGGGTAGGAAATAAGGCCCGTCCGATCGCCCGAGACGGAATAGATTTCTGACGGACGGTCTAAATTTACTGACAGGCAGACCGATGATATGGTAAAAATGTTAGATGTTCCATTCATTTGAGTAAATTCACGATATCTTGGTGTCTGGACCGGTTAAATCCTTTTCAGGCTGGTAACTCTCTGTCGGCACGGCAGTCAGCATCTGAGGAACGAATCATGTTCAGGGATCGAGGACAAAGCCTACACTTTAGCCCGTCTTTCTGCCCTCATCATTACTTGTGTGTCTTGGGGAAAGACAACTGAGATGAGTGATAATCTTGGAGATACATCGTAAGGCCGTATGATTGACAAAATAACGAGAGAGATCTGAAAGCGGACGTGTATCCAGGCAGACAGACAGACAATAGCGTCACGTGACATGCAGATCCAACCTCATTTTGTGACGCCAACTATGACGTCACTACCATTGTGGCGTCATGTGACTGGAAATCACCGAGAGGCAACATTCTGCTCGTCCCTGTTCAATGTTAGCTTGTCTGACGACTGACAATTGTACGTATAGGAGTAAATTAAACAGTATTCCGGCTATATATTCAAGTCGGGAATAAGTCCACACACTCACTGACGCACCGTGCATGTGCGCACATTAAGTACAATACCACCCAGCAACCAAGTCGCGAACATTATTTCACCACTTGTTCTCGTTAGTCGCATCTTTCCACAAGTATGGGGTGCTGAAGCTCCATTAAATGCACATGAGCACACTCTGTGTTGCATTAAATACACTTTAACAAACAACCATCAAGTCAGGAACAGATGACACAGCTTTTACATTTTCCTATCCGTTTTTGATTGAAACAGGCACGTTTATATGTACTCAGTACATCAGTACTCCACTGATATGTCTGAAGCGTTTTACGCATGTTGTTGTGTTGTTGTTGTTGTTGTTGTTGTTGTTGTTGTTGTTGTTGCTGTTGCTGCTGCTGCTGCCACTGTTGCTGCTGTTGTTGTTGTACGGATTTGGTATTTTGACTGTATGTGTGAAATGTACTTCTTTACGGACGTATTATAGCAAACACAGTTTAGGCTGTTTTCAATACAATGACGATATTTAAGATGGGATTTTAAGACTGTAATAATCATATGATAGTATTTTTATAATAAAAAAGGAAACTATGAAGATAATGTTCACTGCATTTACGAAGCTAAACATGACAAATTGTCTCGCTCCTGACACTTGCCTGGTGTGGTATCTGTCGTGTTCATCAGGATTTGGGGGATGCAGGAGTTGTCTCCCTTCTTCGTTGCTTCTCATTGTGTTAGGACACTTATACTTGTACAAATCATTCATGTATTTTGTATCATTTATAGAATTTATGGTTATCTACTGACATTTAGAGAAAGTTGTTTTGGCAAATGCCTAATACATATATGTAAAATATAGTAGTTTTACATAAATGAATATGCTGAGATATGATTGTCTTAAGTGTTTTTCCGATACTTTGTGAGACCTCCTTGCCCTGTCATACATGACTGAATGTGTCTTGGTACACTAGCGATCAAAGTTTGTAGGAAATCATGTGACAGCGTATCCTTATATTAGACCACTTCTTTCTTCATTACCTCAATATTTTCTACGTCTGGTTTGGTTTGTTTGGTCTTTCAGTCAACCCTCAGATGTGGGCTGTAGGTGGGCCAGTCTAAAACTTGAACATTTTCGTCCGAAAACCACTGTTTTGTGTAGTACGCAGTGTGTTTTAGGTCGTCATCATGCTGGAAAATCGAATTATCTTCAAACAGTCTTTGGGCCGTTGGAAAGAAGTGACATTTGAGATGTCAATATATCGTCCCAGTGAATATACACAACAGCGTCTCTCCACGTGTTGATATCTGAATCCACGTGTGAAACTTCAGGTTATGTTTTGTGGGTTGGTAGACGGGTTTCATTGTAAATTTTGTCCAAATTTTCACACAGTTTGGAAAAAGCTAGGCAGAACTTTCATAAGAAAAGAAAACATTATCCCAATCTCTATTTTTCTGAGCCCTGCACCAGTTTTATCATCGGTGAAGAAATTCACCCAATTTAAGTCTTTGTAATTCTTGTCTAAGGGTTTCATTACATACCTGAGGACTTCCTCTATTAATCACTTGTTATTTTACCTAAAATATTTGTAACTCTTGTTATCTTACCTAAAATGTTTTAATTCCACTGGTTGATCAATGGCGCTTTAACAAGTTAAGAAGGTCCTGTGTCGAGGGCGACAGCTGGACAACATAGTACCTGTTGCCACGGTAACCGCCAAATTCTCAGTCTAGAAGCTATATAACAATCGTATGAAGACTGCAAAATATTACCGGTATATCGCACTTTTCGCTTTTTTTACATATTGCAAGATTCTTTCTGTGAACAGGAATATTGGGGAAATAACATATATGAAGGTTTGGTGATTATCTTTATGGTGTAAATTAAAATCTACATGATTTTAATGCACAACAAATGTTTTCTTACGTTATTCAGTGACAAAACGGAATGCTGTAATATTATAGACTACATAAAACGGTCAATAGAATAACTGACTCTGCAACCTAACTTTTGATTGCTGTTATCAGAATCATAACATATGTGTTTAAGAAACGTATGATGTATAAAATATTACTGGCGTGAATAATTAGTGTCAGTCACTATCAAACACTCGAACTCCCAACATATCACAATACGTATCGCAATACGGGTACCTGAACCGCAATATATTGCAATACAGTTTATTGGCCAATCACAGCCCTAATCGCATGATGTCATGATATAACGTATGTATGGCAAGGAGTTCGAAAACTGTTCAGTTAGCTGTTCTTCGCTATGTGCACATTTAGTTTACCGAGTTTCACTGTTCTGTTTAAAGTATTTCACACATTGCATCGTTTGCACATTTAACTTCAACATAATTAATATTTTTTATAGTAGAGTTTAGCTTGTCAGAATAAATTTCACTGATTTAAAAAAGAAACAGTCGGAAGGAAGACGCCATTTTGTTTACAAGTCATATATTCGGCAGCGAGCTCATCGATCTTCAAAATAAAACAAAATTTTTTTTTGTACATTTAACAGTGCTACAGAAAGGCGTCAATCAGACCGTATCACCCGCGAGTTAAGCATGAAACCTGTTTCATCTTCACTCAGTTTCATACAGATCGCTGAAGTGTAGAGACGTATTCCTCCAAGAGCCGTAACACATTTGCAAGGATACTTTTTCTGTGCAAGTTATTTACCTGCTGTCTTACGTTTAATGAAAATTAAATTGATGTCAAAAGTGTTTTGTAAATCCAACCAGACTGCAACGAGAAATTTATAAACGTTACCATTGAACTTGAACGGCGATCGTATAGTTCCTGAAGCGCCCGTACAATCGCGTTGTCGCTGATGGCTGATCCAATTGTTAGAGATTTGTCAAAATAATTACTCAGGCGAAAACACTAACACCCATGCTATACATACCGAGCTTAAACACTAACTGACAACCTTTGTCGATGTGATTTTAGAACAGTGCTTGAGTTTTAAACAGTATTGTGCTCAAAGTATTGTCGAATTAAAAGCCAAATGACAAGAACTGGTATAGTAAAGGCACTGATCATTGTTCTCTACTTGTACGGGCTATCCAATAAAACTACACCACTATTGGCCGAAAAAAAACTTTTTTAAAGTGACACCTTAAGAGATTTCTTCAAAATGATTGTAGGAAAGATGGACACATTGTTCTGTGTTACCTCATGAGTAGTTTCCAGATATATGACGACAATAATCTTGTCTGGACCAGAAAATCAATAATCTGTTTATTCCTCCTCTCTAGTTTGGCTATATCCGCTTCAATATACTCATCACATTCACACAATATTGGCTTGCCTTGCTTTGCCGGAATAAGTTTTCCAAAGCTTCTGAGTTCACATTGAACTGAATTTTGCTTCCGTCTCGATCCCATGAACATTCTGAATCAGTCTTCTTCTTTGTCTCTATCTCAAATGAGATATCTTTTAGTGAAAAAAACAACTTCAAAATGTAGTTGTTTGTGGAGCCTTTTTAAAATGCCGTCACGTTTTGCCGCGGTTGAATCTTCAGGCATTTTTTGCTCCGTAATGACGTTAAAAGTGCCGTGGTGATTAGCGATGAGTACATTGTTTGATGTTTTGTCGTCGTAATATTCCCAAAATAATCTAGCCTAGACCAGACAATCCGGTGATTGACTTCATGTGCATCACGCATGACTCTACGACAGGCCTCATCCACCTCAGGTAGCTTGAGTGTCAACAAGATTAGTTACCACTAGCAACAATCATGGGCTACTGAGACGGATCTACATATATACATAACCATTTGTACTGATATGGAGGAATGAATATTGCTTATAAAACATGAGTGTTATGTTATCACTGAAGCTGTGAAATAAACTTTATCTACTGCAAGTAGCAACTATCCACGAGTAGTCGTTGATTGGATAGTTAGTTGTTGTTTACGCCGCACTCAGCAATATTCCAGCTATATGGCGGTAGGGCAGTCTGTAAATAATCGATTCTGGACCAGACAATCCAGTGATCAACAACATGAGCATCGATCTACGCAGTTGGGATGCGATGACATGAGCCAATGAAATCAGGAAGTCTGATCACCTGTTCCCGTTAGTCGCCGCTTACGACAAGCATGAATTGCTGAAGACAAATTCTACCCCGGATTTTCACGGGTCACCGGGAGTATCGACATGCAGCTGCCATAACTATCAGCACTTATTACCTTCTCTCAACAAGTATTTATGGTTCTCTCAACAAGTATTTCAGTTATGGCATGTTTCGCAGCCGGCACAATCAATGGAAACCCACAATGTTTGGATTCGTGACGAACAAGCATGCAATCATGTTTGTCAAGCGGATCAGTAATCTCCCATAAGGCGTGTCAGGCAATTGAATATACAGGCATGTAACTTTTAACACCCTCAATACCAGTAAACTACTTATGAATTACTTCTATCATTGTAATATAAGTTATAACGCAAAGAAGGCAAACATATGATGCAGTTTAGTACATATGAAAAGAACAGTGCTACCTGAATGTTATTTCCAACGTCAGGAAACAGGATTCGCTTTATTATTCTATTGGGGTGTCTGCTACGGAAGATTGTTCAAAATACCTAAGGATCTATTCACTGACATAAGTAAACACTTTTATTTACTCTTCTCATTACAAATATATCACTGAACAAGAGTTAAAGGTTTTTTCCGTCATTTTAAAACACCATAAATTTCACCTTTTAATTTGCGCCAATGTATTACAAAACCTTCATACAATGATTGCGTCTGTTTGTTTGTTTATTTGTTTGTTTGGCAACTAGAAGCAAATTTAATGCTTCAGCCTCATTAACCATGATACATTTAGCTGAGTCGTCAACCCCCGCAGGTAACCTGTCAAGCGATACGATTAGCGTTAACCACCAGCCTAGCTGCCCCATGTGCAATGTTTACGTCTTCTCCAGTTACAATGAGGTTGCTAGCGATCGCGATCACTCAATCAATACGTCCCACAATGTTCCCTGTATTATCTTTCAGCATTTGAAAAACTTTGATGCGGCCCACAATAGCCTCTTTTCATAACGCGCCCTGCTTCGCGCTGTGCCGTGCATAGATCGCATAAATATCCTACCCACAACCTGACGAGCACTTGCTAACAGCACCGGCGTTCCACCCTCCTGCGGTAAACTGTCCCCGCTACGAGAAAGGCATTGAAGCGAACTGGTTTCAATGCTGTATTATCCGAAGATTTACGCCGTTTATTATCGGTGTTGTCTGTTGGCAACACGGTTGTAGTATTGTAACAACGGCATTCGCGGATAAGTCAACACGACAACTTGAGAATCTGGCCACGGGGCAGTCGACAAGGCATCATGCCGACAGCGGATTGTTCCCGTCAACATGACGGAGGAGTTGATGACACCTCCAGTAAAATACATGTTAGTAATAGAGCGACTCCTCCGGGGCCTGCAGGAAACAGACATGGTCTTGTAAACGGCGACGCAGGAAATCTCCCAGATACCCAAATCTCTAACAAACCCGATTATGAAAACAAAGGCTCAAACGAGAACGTGTCTAAGACTGATTTAGGACGAATGTCTAGCAGTCCGGAAGCTACATCCAGCCCCAGTAAATCAACAGGTAGACGGCAGGTTAGTTTTGAGAAGGGTGATCCTAGGAAAGAGGTAGGCAAGGAAGAAGGGCAAGCCGATGCGATCTCGAAACAGGGTAACCAACAGAAGGCAGGGGACATCCCTGACTCGGGTTCCCAAACAGTTTACACTCTGCGGAATGAAGGCGAGATTGTAAACATCAGTACGACTGATCAACCTGGTACTGTAGGTGTCGAGGACGGGGAGGACGAGGAGGAGGAAGACGAATCGGAGGAGGATTCAGAGGAAGATTCAGAGGAGGAAACAGCATCTGAATCCGAGGCAGAAGAAGATACTATGGATGGCAAACACGATGGAGTTGTCAGTGGGGACAGTGGTATTGTGTTAACTGACGACCACAGACAGACTGATAGCCCAGTATTACAGCACGATCACCATCCACAGACGGATGGTGCGGCATCACAGCATGAAGAGCAACAGTCCTCTGCTAACTCTGAAGCTTCATCTCCCCAGCAACAGTCACCTGTACGGCAGCGTCGAGAAATAAACAAGGACTCCCAAGACCTACAGAATGCAGCCTCAGCTATTCATGTCATGCAAGACAACATCCAAGGATTACTGTGCCGTGCCAAGACAATTCTGGGAACATACCACACAGAGTTGTCAGAAAAGCCTCTCAAAGATTTCGTGCTCGAGAAAGAGGATTTTCATGACAACTTTGTCTCCATCGGCAAAATCTATTCAGAATGTGAACACGTGACGTCATCAATTAACAAACAGTTGAAGGAATTACGTCAAACTACGAATGAGATGTGCAGACTCATTAACCGGAAGTTCAGAGAGGAGGACCTCTCCTCATGGGTTGATTCAGAGGGTGATGAAGCTGAGAGAGGTAAGTTGCCCTTTACAGAGGTTGACTCTATAAAGCTTAGAATGGAATATTGTCTTTTCTAGTTAAACCATTATTTAAGAACGAAAGTGTTTGTTTGAGACTACAACATCCCAAGAGCACGAACAGTTGTCGTTGTTAAAAAGCTGGAGATCAGTTAATTGTTGTTAAACATATTCAGAAGATTTCTTTTTGGTAAATATTCATGTTTTCAGACTCATCGCTCATAACGAGTGGCATGAAAGCTTTCCTATATGTAAACTTATACTGAACGTTGTTCCATGTTTATAGTCAAAGTTAATGCTTAGTTCAAATGATTAGTGGGTGAACTCCGGAGAGAAACTGCGGATATTCCGAACATATTTCAACAGTTCTATTGTAAGCATGTTTTGCTCGAAATGGGGATTGCAGTGTTATATACTTTGTGTACATCAAGTATCGTAGCGTACTTGATGCTCCTCTTGTATTGAAACCAAGATAAGTCGAAACAATGCTGACGTTTCAAGTGATATACCGAAAAACGTGCATATCTACATGCTATGAGTAGCACGCAGTAGTGCCTCGCATTTGTGGCCTTTAATCCTTTACTTCCAATACTGTGAGAACAGCAAACACCTCGTCGGTGCACACATGAAGCATACCGATAACAATGAAATCGTGAACAGACTATACGATCTTAATATGGCCTTTAACTCTCTTACACATAGCCATTGCCGCTTTAACACAATGCCATAGAGAACAATAATTATGAGTTCCCCCTGGACCTGTGCATTCTTGGTTCCTGGCACCAAGCTCATGATTTAAGGCTGCCGCACCTTGTCGGCTTCTCAAGCCCCCATAACACGTCTTCTAACAAGACACTCGGAAGCAATATTTCAGCCGCTACCTTGGCAATCCGACCTTGCACCAAAACAAACACCACAGACGCAAGCAAATATAATTGGTTCAGATCACGAATCGTTCCACCTGTAAAACCCGAATCGGAATATGCTGGGTCAATACATGCCCATATTTCTGATCAGCGGGAGGCCAGGGAATCATATTCATTGCTTAATGGAGCTGGGGACAAAAGAAAACACCGGGTCTATCAAGTTTCAGAAAAGTACATACTCTACAGTAATACCTTAATGCACTACCACCCATGGTCGTAGACAGGCATAATGAGTGGGACAGACGTTTAGCCGGGTAGATTGACATGGAGAGTGAGTGTGGATTTACGCCTTTGAGCAATGTTCCAGTATAGTAAGAAATAGCCTTCACGTGTTCACATGTGAGGAAGCGAACGAATGTATTACGTGTGACCAGGGAACGCTTTAAGGTTGGACTCCATGACTATTCCTCTGCCTTATGTCATGAAGAAGAAGGACCACCTCTCATTTACTCATGAATATACTCAGTTGTATGATTATCAGTTCTAGTTGGAGTGAATGAAATAGGAATGAGATTGGGTGAGCACGTGCCGCTGTGAACAATATTTTATCTATACCACGGTAACTGGAAACATGTCTCGGATTGTCTCCTTACATAGATAAGTATCGCGTTAACTCTGGGATTCGAACCTTCAACCACTGTGTACTGACATAAACTATAACACTGCTAACACACTGGATCTCATTACACGTCTCACTCACCTGTAACTTTGAATCGTTCAGGAACACTGAATACAACGTTTCCATCATTATATACCCGGTCCGCCATGGTCACTAGGACTATTCAACCTCTATCTACTTTCAGAACACAGGCTATCGGCAACAGGTGTTTTTCACTTATTACTTCTGAATGTTGTTCATAGTTACAATCTTATGAGTTTCTTTAAGAAACCCTTTCTACCAAAAATAGTTTTGAATTATAATCGTACATGCAGCGAACGCGTGTTACGTAATACTTGAATTTATTCAGCCAGTGTATATCAAAAGGCCTATACTAACTGAAACAGATAAAAGAACCCACTGTGCCCCTTCACGAATCCCTGCTTGACATATCCAACTGCCTCGCCAGACGTGCATGTTCAACACAAGCGTATGCGGTTGCACAATAACCCTCTGAATAACATTGCCATTATCGTTACACGCTGTGTCCACACACTTTCACAAAAAGAACCTACAAAGCCTATTCACGTCTCTCCACCCGAACAACAAGATAAACCCTGAGTGATTCCATGTTTCTTGTGTTATTGACTTTAACGGCATATTATCAGTTGTGGTGTAGTAGTTCACGGCAACATAGATCATTCACGGAGTTGCGTCCCTTACAGATGCCAGAATCTGCGCGTAATTTCTCGTGTTTTAATCAGACTGTATCTTTGTGCGTTTTTAGCGAAATAACAAGCGTATATCACCTATGTCACTTTGGACCTGACTAAAACATTAACACGATACTTATCCATTAACTGAAACTCACTCGCCCCGACACTAACTCGCCCACTCGCTCACTCACTCACTCAACCCAGTCAGCCCTAAACTGATTCACACCCAAAAACGTACGGCAAGTGGCGTCAGTGACGTGTTGCAAACAAGCTGTTTCCCAAATCAGATTACCGTCATGCACATATAACTCGGAAATAGCTTTCTGTTCTTCTATTGTAAGTTAAAGATCCCTCGAACCAGTGGCTTAATGCCCCAACAGCAGTGTGGGATTTCACCAGAGGCACATAAGTAGATCAGAGGAAGTTGTTTAAATCAACAGTATTGTCCATATACTATAAGGAGGTTTATACGGCGGATTATCATCGGATAGTCAGTCTGCGTGTTTCAGCTAATCAGCTCAAGTGTACTTATGTTCCCCCATATGTAAGGCAGTAACGTGTCCCACATGCCGAAACTTGACCTGTAACTGAGTGAGTGACTATAGTTATACGTCGTTTTTAGCAATATTTCAGCAATATCACGGAATGGGGACACTGGATATGAGCTTCACAAATTGTACCTATGTGGGGAACAGAACCCGGGTTTTCGGAGTGACGAACACCTTAACCATTAGGCTTACCCACTTGGCTACCCCACCACTCCCTCCTGTGGCTGAATCGAGTGTCCTTGGGTGTTCCGTGTCTTGGGACCAGAGAGATCAGGAGCCGATGGCATTAGAAACATCAACACCATCAGGGTACAAATCCCCATTTAGTGGGCTTATGCTAACTTAGGGGACTGGGTACCATAGAATACATTGGGTGTAGCATCAAGAAATATTTTATGTTTCGTTATGAGTTTATCAATATCAACAAGTTGTTGGCTTTGTAAGGCTTTAAATGAAAGTGAGAGGTGTTATTCTTCAGTGTTACACACGTATGCGTTCAATAACTTACACTGTTTTAGTACGTTATTATGAACGAGTTACCAATGGATACAAAGAAAATCGGTTTAATTTACTATAGGCGACGTGTAACACTTGGGATGCTGCATTGACGCTGAGTGATCCAAGTATACATGGAGTGAATTTAGTTTTACGCCGCATTTAGCAATATTCCAGCAATGTCACGAAGGGGGACACCAGAAATGACATTCATGCGGGGAATAGAACCCGGGTCTTCGGCGTGACAAGCAGGCGCTTTAGCCGACACTAGTTATGGAAGAACAACAACAATATGTCCCGACAAATACTACTGTGTCCATCGTTAGTAGACTTAAATCTTTAAGACGGGTTTGATCACTCGTAAACAGTGTTTCAACAAGTCGATGTGATGATCGTTTGAACAAAATATATTTACGATATGCAAGTTAATTCTTTGACAAACATAGCTATATTCCGTTGTAAGTCAGTCGTTTTGTCTAAACTTTCCTTCAAGGACAACCGTGCTGACAGAACTGACACATCACAACTATACCAAACGCTCATGCCTTTCAACACTATCGGCCATATTTGTCAATATGTGGTTTTTCACTTGAGCACAAAAACAGAGTTAACGCCTAACTGTTATAACTCTACAAAGCTTAAGTCAAAACGACAGCGTGAGTAACGAGGGATAAATAACACCTATAGACGCGTTGTCTGAAAAGGCTTTTGACTCTAGCCTAGCAACGTCGAGTGTAGATGTCCGTCCTCTACCCAGTTATCGTCACAGATCCGTGGATAAAACACAGTAGGCACCAGTCTTCGTGGCTGTCAACAGCACCTTTTACCGATTTATGTCTGATAGAGAGGCTATAGTGCTTGACTCAAGTCCCTGTCTTTATTTCGTCTGAGGGTCTTAACTGTTTGAAAAGAATATGTTTTCCGATAAAAAAACAAAACAAATCCCAAAGGATCCATAAAAGCTTCAATTTCCAATGGTTTTCCTTCACGAGAGATGATTGTAAACGAGGATTTTCATGCGTGTTACTCGTTGCGAATGTGTCTATACTGAACAGTCATATCTTAAGGTCTGTTTTAGTCTACATTGGTGTGCAAGTATTCTGCAGGAGTGCCAGATTCAGTCTCGTGATTCATTGAGTCCAGACACACAAGTGTTGCAAGTATTCCTCCCAAGACAAAACCTCGAATACCATTAAGTTATCATGAATTCAGCGTAATGAATCACAGAAATATGTCGATTTAATGGTGTGCGTGTTGTGTCTTCATGAAGAACATAGATGTAGATACAGATTTGTAAACCTGTTCTATTACCTGCAAAATGCAAAATCAATATACCTTTTAGAAATCCACCAAATGGAGGAAATGAATAAAGCTATTACATTCAACCAAATGTGAGAGGAAATTTAATATAGACATTTCTAGTTTCAAATATATTTTAAAAAATACTTCTTCTTGTACCGTAGCTCAGATATAACAGTGACGCCTAAAACACATCGTAGGGTAGGATGACGTTATAAACGGTTATAGTTTTTTTATCGTAATCCCTACGAGGTGTTTGTAATGTGATTTTAACTATTTTGACTTAAACAACGGTTGAATGGTGCACAATAAACATCAAACCATCAGGATTGACATAAATTGACTACAGTCATTTGTATGGGGACATTAAATCATCACGGACAAAGAGTAGCATCGCTTCATGTACATTTATTAGAGAGAATAACAACAGCATTGCTCGGTATGTTCTTCAGAATGTTTTATTAAGACTTTGAAATTCATCTCAAGTTAGCATAAAGCACTGAGCGATCTGTACAGTGATTACAAAGCTTGGCAGTTCAAGAATGTCATGTAAAATCAATAAATTATCAAACCTGTTCAAACAACACGATAAAAGGATTCAATAAGAACGGGTTTGCTCAAGGGCGCCTATAGTATCCAGATATAATTAAATCTTTGTGATTCGTTATCTGCCCTCGGCAAACACAGACAAAAGACAGTTGAGTCTGGTGTCGTGTCAAGCTTGTAAAATATGCTTCACGTTCTGTTACATTTGAAGCAGTTTGAACCCGCCACAGCAACTAGTATGAGTATGTTGTACCTTGGCGTGAAGGGGGATGGAGGGTTGGAGGTGCAATGAACTTAAACACTGTGGAGTCTTGTTGTCCTTGTCGGAAGCAGGACCATGACACCAAGTCACTGCAAAAGATATATTTGTATTAATATTAAATTTGATATTCAAGTCGCTTGTTTGTTTGCAGATAATGGGATTGTATGTGTACATTTAGATTCATACATCAACTTCTATAAATGTGATTTGAGGTGATTGCGCCTTTGATCATTTGTGTTGGGAACCAATCATTGCATATTCTAGAGGGGAGTCCCCAATTATACACATGATGAACTCGTTTAACGTGAAGTGATAGAATATACAACGGACACGTTCACTGGAAAATTAGTATTGTTTAGATCGTAAAGCGTTTCGCCTTTCAAAGCAGCAACGGTTTATCCGTTCTCCTATACCTGAAATTCTATGGTCACAAAACAAAAGCATGTTACACTGACAACATTAACTCATTGCAATGTGTCATACACGCATGTTACATTAACTCATTGCAATGTGTCATACGCGCATGTTACATTAACTCATTGCAATGTGTCATACACGCATGTTACATTAACTCATTGCGATGTGTCATACACGCATGTTACATTAACTCATTGCAATGTGTCATACACGCATGTTACATTAACTCATTGCGATGTGTCATACACGCATGTTACATTAACTCATTGCGATGTGTCATACACGCATGTTACATTAACTCATTGCAATGTGTCATACACGCATGTTACATTAACTCATTGCAATGTGTCATACACGCATGTTACATTAACTCATTGCGATGTGTCATACACGCATGTTACATTAACTCATTGCAATGTGTCATACACGCATGTTACATTAACTCATTGCGATGTGTCATACACGCATGTTACATTAACTCATTGCAATGTGTCATACACGCATGTTACATTAACTCATTGCAATGTGTCATACACGCATGTCCCTCTATGACGTTATGTATTATATCTATATGCCTCGTAAACATTTCCAGGTAAATCATTCGGAACCTTGATGTTTGTTTACAGACTTTTCCATGTTATTACTAGCTTCTCTATCATTAAGTAATATGGCGGGTAAATACAAAGAATGTTCTTTATTATAAGAATGTTATTTACCATTGTGTTAGTTCAGCAAATGTTCCCCCGGTATTGTGACGAGCGGATGCTTTAAACAAGTAGGTTACCTCGCTGCTTTATGTATTACTTCTTACTTAATGATGTTTTATTATTTCCCCATTTCTCGTCATCAAAAGGATAATGTATTCCTACAAGTAAATGCACTTCTCATGTCCCTACAGAACGGTTTCCGGCCGCCTTAATGTTATTTATAATGATTCCACAAATTTTGATTACTTCCCTTTCCCATTAGACCAGAGTTGGGAGTAATATCATAACATCTTGCAGTATAATATAACCCACTGTTCTTTGTTCGTACACAGTTACTGCTTTTGTGAGGGAGCTGGGCGTGTTTTTTCTCAGCGCTACTGGCAGTGTCTGTATATGTAATGTCTGTATGTATTGAAATTATAGTATTATTTTGTTCATCGTTTTTTTCGAGGTTTAATGGTCTTAACAACCTCATTAACATTTTCAAAAGATCGTAAATGGTCTGACCACATTGATAATATTGTAAAAATATCTTCAAAAATGATACCCTCTCTACGTAAAGTCAAATATTTATTACCGCTCTGTTTATTCAATATAATTTATGTAATGTTCATAAGACCCCATTTCAAATATGCGTGTGAAGTATGGGGTTGGTGTGCTCAATACCAAGCAAATAGATAAGAACAACAGCAATTAGAGCCAGCAAGAATTGTAACAGGTTTACCCAAATACACTCATCATGAACATCTGTATTATGAAACTGATTGGGAATCTTTAGCAGAGCGTAGGAGAAAGCGAAAACTTTATCTTTTTCACAAAAACAGCATAACATGGCACCATCGTATCATAATGATCCTGTTCCTGGGAAGGTAGTGTCTGAAAGTAACTATAACCTTCGTAACTGACGATGTCTCGCTTCCCTTCTCACGATTAAAGTTTTCGTATAATTCGTATTTTCCACCCACTATTAGAATGTGGAATGAATTTCCAGCTGAAGTTAGAAGAAGCGTATCACTGAATTCTTTTAAATCTAATATTGTTGTAACACAAAACACAGCTCGCCAATACCTTCATTTTGGACCGAGAATCACTAATGTCACCCTTACAAAACTACGTTACATGTGTAGTCTACTGAATTACGACCTATTCCGTGCTGGTATGATCGATAATCCAAAATGTTCATGTGGATAAGTTTGTGAAAATTCTTATCATTACCTATTTGACTTCCAACTACATACTCAACAGAGATCTTCCATGATGGCTAATTTACGCAGTGTGACTAATGTTAATATAAACTCTGAGTTACTACTACGTGGCAATGCAGATCTGACTGATTGTGTCAATCAAAACATATTTAAAATTATTCAAACATATATTTGTCAATTAAAAAGATTTTCTTAATTTTTGCAGTTCCCCCACTCTTTCCCTTCTTTCTGTTCTTGTCTATCCATCTTGTATAATGAATGTAAATAATATTATGTAAATACTACGGAGAAAGTGTTCTATGTTGTATAACTTGTACCCAATCCTTTTCTCATGAATAAAATATGTTTAAAACAAACAACAAAACAAAACCCCATTGAGGGACAGAGTTGCATCCTTCTGAATGTTTAGATCGTTGGTTCGAATCCATGATTTTTGTGATTCCTCATTTGTCCGCACCATCGTCGTGTCTGATGGTTTCAACAAAGCCCTGCATCATCTGTGGCCCTCTTTAGTCGGTACCCTGAATTTATAGGTATGTTTGAACCCAAAAACCGTAAAAAAAACAATGGTAAAGCCTTCGTTAAGTGTTTGTATTGTTTTTTATCAGCTTTCGCTCGTACTCAGCTATCAAACTGTGTTTTCAGTTTAGCCAAGTGTTCTTCAGTCAACAAATAAACATTTTCTATGGAAGTGGCCATGAACCATCTTGAATGAAATGATCATTATTCATAATATGAAGTCTATCAAATATTTTTGTTGACGCTCCTCAGAGCTATTCCTGCCAAGCAGCAATCTTACACGACAAACCTCATAAGAGATTTTACCTTTTTCTACGTCTAATCAATCACATCAAGTTACAACTCTGAACGATCTACCATAAATGTCAAATTAACAAGCCAGGAAAAAACGGTATTGGGGATTATTTTCACTCGTTTGCAGAATTGTATGTAAGGAAAAAAGACCCCCGCGGAGTTCGGTCAATTGCATTGTGTGCCAGTTGAAAGTGAACAACCAGACATGAACACTAACAGTCTTGTCAGGGTTTGTAAACCGACAAATAGAATTCTGTATGGGCAGAAGCTATAATAGGGGGTTCAATACCTGCCATCAGGTCACACTCGGTATGGGTGTATTGCTTATATTAGTGTAACTAAAGGTAATGTTACTAATGCAAGCTTTTAAGCTCTTCACAGGTGTGGTTCATTGAGATAAATCACGTTATTAACGCTAAGGTAAATGTCCACTGGTCACGCGGATCTCGTGCGAGCACTTTAACGTTATGGAGGGTCATTCATAACTCCGGGATACATAAAACGTGTTTTGACTATAGCGATGTTTGCCTATAGTGTACGTAAAATATACACTCCAGGTCTTTCCATATGGAGTGTCTCGAGTAAAGGTGTAATGCGTGCAATAAATCTTTTCTCGATCATGAACCTTTACTTAATTTAGTTTTGTTTGAGCTATAAAAGCTTTGAGTTAATGCAGTTCGATTCCTAGAATTCAAAGTTCATGACAGTCACGCATTTGCATCATACACATGATTGCAAAAGTAGCTGATCACGTGCATGTATAGAAAGCCTGGCTTTGTAGTTTTCCATGTATTCTCCAACTGATCTTCCACCGCTTTCTGAGGCAACAACTATACGATTGTGCTACTTCAAGCCATTCTACATGACCGGAAGCACCAGTCAAGTCTGCAGCACCAGTAAATCTGGAAATTGCAAATAAAATAAGTTTTCAATTTTAGATTAAAAAATCAAAATAATCATATATAATCCACATATTTAAGTTTTCAGTACTCTTATAGAGAGGAGTAAGATTGGCATGTATGCCAATCATTTTCTGATACGTCGCATTGCTGCGAAAAACAATGTTGTTTTGGTATCATAAAAATATTGTGTATATGTATTTATGGCTTTACCTTTTGTCAATTAACTAAACATATTTAGATATAAGTTGGTCAGTCATGTATATATACCAATTGCGGACATTTATAAAGCACCTATTTCCACGCACTTGTGAATGCTCAAAATCATTACCCCTGATAATCCAAGCTCCTTGTTAGGCGCTAGAATGTTATAGTCGCATTACCTGACCCACCGGGTACCCATTCACTGCTCGGTGAACAGAGGCAAGTTATGATTAAGCCCCCTTGTCTGAGGTGAGACGACATGTGTCATGTGCGCTTCCTTATGGGGCAGGACTGAAGTCCTAGAAGCTCTCAGGCGTCAAGCTGCCAACACGGTCACCCATCCAAAGTCTGTCCACCACTACTTTGTGACCCATGCGCTATGGACAGGACCATACACCTCTACTGGTTTTAGAACAGCTCATTGGTTTCTACATTGTAACTTACGAGCACACGTCAAGAATCGTTACATACACTCAAGATAAAGTAAACCCATGTTTAGTTGCTTCATTACGTTATGTCTGACAAATGTTAATGTCAGTAACAATAAAACCATTTATATTAATGAAATTAGTAATTCAAACAAGGCACGATAAAGCCCCTAACCAATTAAATATCCAGCTCGCTACGAACACCCGGTATCCACACGCACAGATATGTACAGTTCTTGAGGATATAAACACTCCATTATTATTGCCCTCCAAGACTTTGATTAATTTTATTGCTTCTTAATGTGTCATTGAGAGAAAGGGAGAAGTGCTTTATTTCTTTGATTATACATACCCTCCAAAGATCAATGACATGTGATTGATACTCAGAATGCGTGGTTATATAGGGTATTGATAACCGATGAATTACAGCTCTCGAATACATTGGCCTCCATAGATCGCAGAATAACAGACAAATGCAATGTGTTGAATGACTCGCACACATCAATCATTTCTGAACACTTTACGTTAGGTTAGGCGGACATGCGGTGTTTAGAGTGTTATCCTTGTCTAATGTAACCAAGGACATAGTGGTCATCTACACACGTCATGTAATGGAACGAAACCTTTCCCATTTTAACAGGTATTGATTGATAGAACAATATAGTCTCTTGATCATTCCGTTAGTAGCAGAACGGGATATTAACACAATTACTGTAAACTAAACTTCGATCTAACTTATCAGGTAAACAACCATTCCTATTTTCACGAGATAAAATACCATATGTGGAGTTGAACTTTCATGGTAAGGTTCAAATTTTGCTACATATTTAGTGAAGTCTTCTTATAGAACACACACACATTTAGAGTAAGAGGCCAGCAAATAAATTCAACAACCTAGCTTCTGAGGCTTGCAATTAAAATTAAAGCCAAGGCCGCCGATAGTCTAGGCCATCTAAGTTGTTACCTCTGTGGTTTATAAATGCAATGTGAAGGTTAGTGTGACAATTTGGGTAAGCATTATGGCCTAAACCTGCAGGTCCGGATAAATGCAGATGAGTCTTGTGTTTCTCTATATTGTTGTGGCAATGATTTTGACCCTAAACGATGTCTTCCAATCGCCAGAATTCCGTCTCAGAGAGGAAAGGACGGCACAGGAAAAGGCTGTACTTGCAAAGGCTGCCGAAGCACGCGCAGCCCTAGCTAATGCAACGAGTGGTGTTGCGGAAACTCACGAGATCATTGCTCAGGCCGAGGCTGACGCAGCAGAGGCGGAAGCCACAGCCAAAAAGGCTCGAGCACATGCAGATGATGCTATCAGAACAGCCGAAGAAGCAAAACGAGCAGCGGAAGAGAAGAGAAAGGTGGAAGAAGAGGCAAGGAAAAAAGCTGAAGCGAAGGCAAAGATAAAAGCAGAGGAAGAACGGAAGAAGCATGAGGAAGAGGAGAAGAGGCTGGCAGAAGAAGCAAAGAAGAAAGGAACGTCTGTTGACGAAGAGAGACAGAGAGAAATGGCTGAGAGGGAGGCCAGAGAGGCAGAGAGAAAGAATCCGAAGAACTGGCCTCGATACATGTGAGCACCTTTGATAACGATCCAGTTCACACCACAAGAATCTATCAATACGTAATGGTCCTGGTCCATGTTCCCTTACTTTACAATACTGACCACAAATATGTTCCCTTGTTTTGAAGCACTGAAATAATGATTACAAAGGGGGTGTCCATCGGTGTGCCATGACAATCACTGACATAGACATTTTGATTCAGTAAGAGAAGAATGGAGTAAACTGAGGTTTAACGTGAAGATGAGTGTATCTCTACAGCCGCATGATTCCATACGTGTGTCTGACTGTAACCCTAACGAAGGGTTTACTGTACCGGCCCACAGAGATGCCCTTTAACATGGCTATGATACCTTGAGATATAATGTACCCTGGACTCAATTCTTGTCTTTCCCCTTGAATACTGAACGCTCGACAGGGTACAACAATTGCCACCTTTGAAAGTCTTTTGGTCGTAACGCCGATCTTGATGTGTATTAGTGGCCAGACGGTATGTCCACCTGTCCAGTAAGAAGAAAGGTGAATATATTTTGTATGATCAGTCTGCTGATCTTGTCTGTTCTAGGTTCCTTTGGCCCTTACCATTAAGCTAACGTCATCACTGCATGAGTTGTATGACTCCTTGTTTCATCAACAGATACAGTATTGACGGTGGTGACTTTGATCCCGGGGTTGGCTGTATCATTCGGGCAATACAGGGTAGTATGTCACGTGACGACGTGGAGGTGAAGCGACTGGACCAAATTTCCGGGGTTTTGTCATTGTATGAAAACGAAGAACTCATCAGCAACATTGTACATGTGCAACCAAACGACAAAGAGAAATCCTTCACGGTAAGAGTCTTACAATGTATACATTGTATTAGTGTAACGTTACAAGGAGCTATCAGAAATTAACGCACAACTTATCATACTTGCTAATCGGGCCAGTTGCCAGGTGGGTGCTAAACCTACCCTTGTTTGCCTTTATACTATCATATACCTTTTTGTGAATGAATGTGTTATCAAACGAGGAGATTGGAATGTGATCAAGAGCTTTTAGCTTTTTAACAAATGTCCCTTTTTACACTTGAACGTATTGTTTTGTGTAGTTTGAAGAACCAATTTCTCTTGCCATCCCTCATTGTGCCCCGAGATCTGGATTGGGCAGGGAACCGGTCATCAAGATGCTGCAGTCCAATGGACGCTGGACAGACTTGTCAACGAACGACGTGCATTTCGAGGACATAAAGGTAAAGACAATGTGGTGAAAGATATTGTGCAGATGTGCTTTGTTCCGTTTTAGCATTAGTCGATCCGTGTTATGCTAAGGCATAACTTAGTTATAGAGAGAATGTTAGATAAATCTTTTGATGGGGTGGAATCTTGTTGATTTGATGTAAGACATGACTAAGTGTGAATCGAATGGTCTCACTAATCGCTTATTAACATGAAACGTAGCCCGTGAAGATTCGACATAGAACTGGGCCCTTATTCTCGAAATGTTTGTACCCCTAAGAATTCGTAACTTTGATCGTAGCCAATATGTTAAGAATGGGCTTAAGAAGTTCGTAAGACTAAGAATGTTTCGAGAATAGCTAGACAGGTGTTCAGCAACCCATGCATGCCACAAAAGGCCACTATGCTTGTCGTAAAGAGGCGAGTAAAGGAATCGGAAAGTCGTTGCTCATGCCGTTGATCCCTGGATTGTCTGGTCCAGACTCGATTATTTACAGACCGCCGTCATATGGCTGGAATATTGCTGAGCGACTACAACTGAACTCGCCCACTCCCTATGCTGAAAAGTGAATGGGTGACTATTCTCAGAGGTGTGTCGATCTTTGCCCAATCCGTTTCTGCTTTTCTATCCAGACTTGGTACAATTCATGGTAGTGAAAGAAAAGTAACAATAAGAAGAGCAATAAAAGACATGAGTATATGCCTCATGGTAGCAGAAATGACCGAGTACACCTTCCGTGCACCGTTGAAGTATACAAATTAGTATCAGCTGACAAAGGGGTCAGGTTTTTTCATATGATGAAGGATGGAAGGTGTTTCAGCTGTAGCTTTATGACTGCATTGTGAAAAGCCTCAGCCTTGGAATGCATTAATTCTCAAATCCAGATAGAACGTTATATACATGTACACATATGTAACTCACGAACAAGATACAGTGAGTCTTTTGTGAATGTGTGCATGCTTCTACACAATAACAATCACATCTCCACTATTACATATTATATTGGTCATTACCACGGTAGGAAAATGCGAAATAGCACGTCAAACATGAAAACAATTTCTTTTCATTGCGTAACACATTGTATCTTTAATTATGTTACACCCTAATCTATTGTCAGCAGGTCTGAATTTGAAATTATCAACACACGCAAGGTAGGCATTGATCATCTGTGTTGGTGTTGACATTCTACTCGTATTCTGTAATTTACACGCGATTATACCATAGTTTCTAGGTCGTTGTGCAATTCACACAACCCTCATTACAGAGTCGCCGGGTAAGACGGCATAGTCAATACCTAATCAATGAAATCACTTACGGCTGGACACCGTGCACGATAGGCCTATCTCAATATTCGATATCTATAGCATGCGTGTATGATGAATTAAGTTTCTTGAAGTCAGCAGTGGGGATAATTTATATGTCTCTATACTGTTTAGTGAATATATCAGGACTCAGCTATAACAATTGATTCATTCCGTGAATGAAAACTGTTTATACTTAGTCATAACATATCTGAAGCTCACAAAGAATAAACCAAAGTGGAATTAAGGTCGTTGTGTTTATGTCTTACACATTTTACCTTGGATAGTAATACAAAAGAAATAACTCAATGTTTAGAGTTCCTGTTTGAACGGAGGCATTAGGCCGGTACAACATAACATACGGCATTCTGCCGTAGAGTAAGATACCACAATTTTCTGTTTCGTGTCAGTTAGTGGACGATGGCCTGTGAAATCCGGACCCCACGGTGTCACTCAAATATACGCTCTTATAAAAAAAACATAACGTTAAAGCATGTTCGTCGTCGATTTAGTAAGGAAATAACGCTTCACGGGACTGTAACTTGCCCAACGTTCTACCCAATAATGTGAGAGAATGAGTTTAGTTTTACGCCACTGTTATCAATATTCGAGCAATATCAGGGAGGGGGACACCAGAAATGGGCTTCGCACATTGTACCCATGTGAGGAATCGAACCCGGGTCTTAGGTGTGACGAGTGAACGATGTAACCACTAGGCTAGCCCACCGCCCCTAGCAAAAAAAAGTCATCATTACAGCATTACATCATGTACATATTGCATAGAACAGTAGGTGTTGGACGTATATATCACAGCATCATTAAACATGCAGTTTATATACGTATACATGCGCTTTCCGGTCATCTAGTATAATCGAGACAAATGTTCATATTCATTTCAGGAATTCATTCTAGTATTTGATGCTAACAGACAATATCAAACGTGACATAATCGTGGTGCACGTACATTTTCAGGAGCTGCGTTTCGTTGAGGCAAGGTTAAAGCGGTTTGGTACATTCGCCGTCATCTACAAGATCAAGAAGGATACGATGACGTTCACGAAGAAAGGGGGAAAGGTGACTTCCTCGGTTGACTCCCGAGTCACCTTCACGGCCAAGCAGATGTGTTTCAAGCAGAATGCCAGTTTCACCCTCGAGGTTAGTGTGCCATGCAGACCTTGAAGCAAATATATCCAGAAAATCCATATAAGTCAAGTCTAGAATATGTGACAAGTCTAGATTTCCACTTTTTTCTGAAAATGATGAAAGTCTCAGAATTCCTTTTTGTTCACGATTATTAGAATAAACTGTTTTATTTTGTAAAATGTGTTCATTTCAATTTCTTGAATGTTATTTGTTTGATCACAGGTTGTCCAGAATGTCTGGTTAAGGGTATAACAAGAAAGAAGATTCCTTATAAATGCACGAGAAATTGTACATTGTGTTTAGATCTGTTTACAGGTAACCGAAGTATCACTTTCATGGAAACATGATGTGCGTACTATTTTTCAGCATTATATTCAGGGATGTGTTTCTTACGTTGAGATACACAATCACGCTAGAGATTGAAAAGTTGTTCCTTGAAGGTCCTTGTTCCACAACTCCAAATTAGCCAAAACTACTTCACAAGAGAAAGTACACACGTAATGTGTTGAGATTTTGTTTTTTAAATCAAAATTTTTACTTTATTCCACGCACAATAATGACAAAAATATCTGTGGTGTTTTGGCAACACGTCTACTATGTTTTTGAGCTCAAAGTCACAATCGAGACATCTCTCACTTTCACCCCATAAAAAAAGCAAGAAAAAACCCAAGGTGTGTAAACACGAAGCACACGTGGTCTCACCTTAGGCAAGTGAGTTTGTTCAAAATTGCCTCTGATCACCCAGCAGAAAATGCGTCCCCGGGGAGATAAGTCATGCGACTGTAACCTCACGCCTCACCGGCAGCTTAGGTTATCCCGGGTAATAATGAACTGTGCGCTATCGGCATGCTGTAGTGTGGTTATAGCGCAAAATAAATATACTTATGAATTATTAATTAAAAATTGTAATTAATTAATTAATTAATTGAGCATGTCACTATCAAATGCATGAATAAAGAAATGGGAGTTAAGCCCACGGTACCTATTTAATTACTCTTTGAATGAAGTGATCACCGAATCTTTGAGATCAAGATTTAGCAGTTGCAGTAGCAGTACCAAACAAAATGCTTAACTGTTTCAGGTTCAGTCAGTGGACATATCATTAGTTTCGGATCTCCGCAAGAAGAGGCCGGAGTGTTCACTGTTCCTTGCATCGAGTCCCATTATCAAGCTCGGAAGTCTTCTTAAGAAGTTTCAAAAACCACTCACAGTCACCCTTCCTGTTCCGCCGAACCCCTCAAGGCTCAAGAGGCCTGGGACAAGTGTAAACAGGGAAGAGACAACGAACAAAACGGACATTCGTCCGGCCACTGCCAAGCCAGGGGTCCTCTTTACCAAGAAGGAAGGTTAGTTAGACTGATATGGAATTTTGTGATGATTTGAAAGCAAAGTGACCAGCTCCAGTGTTATGTTATTGTGTGATAAATGTTTTGGCAAACTATATAATTTTGTGACATTGTGTCCAGGGTACTGGCATCTTTGCTAAGGCGCTCTATTTAACATGCAGAATTATGTGCTAGCCAAACAAGAGCCACCAAGCAGTGTTACTGAAGCATTACCCAAATAACAGACTAAAACACTGACTGACTGAGTTTAGTTTTACGCCACACTCGGCAGTATTCCAGCTATATGGCGGCGGTCTGTGCATGATCAAGTCTGGACCAGACAATGCAGTGATCAACAGCATAAGCATCGACCTGCGCAAATGGGAACCGATGACATGTGTCAGCCAAGTCAGCGAGCCTGACCACCCGATCCCGTTAGTCGCCTCTTAAGACGAGCATAGTTCAAAGGGTTTTTTTCGCTGCACACACATTACACGTTCGTTATTCTGAACGTTTACGCATTGCTTTGCAGAGGAAACACCGGCGGACGGTCTCCATCTTGTGCAGTATCTCTCTGACGGTACATGGGTGAAGGTCACCGATGTCACATTAGTTCAGGCCAAGAATAAAGACATTGTAACCTTTGATATCAACAAATTGTACGAAAGGTAGGCGCCTGCCATCAACCAAAGAAACGTTGTAAGGTCTGTTTTTGGATAACATTGTTTTATAGCACCTGTTCGTCCCATATGACAGGGTTACAATGTGCATACATTACGTTCAACCGCAACCGTTACTGTTGCAGGTTCTCAATAATTAGAACTAAGCTTGAAGCGACAAACACACAAGTAGAACAGATGGTCACTATCCTCAATGAAGCAATTCCGCAGAGGACTATCCAGCTGTTCCTTCGCCAGCACAGTGAGAACCTCAATGAGATCATCATATCCTGTTCCAATGTGTCTCGCGTGGAGAGGTCACTACGAAAGCTGGAAGACGAAGGTTTCGAGGAGGGACCACCTCTCAGCAAGGAAATAAGTGTGAAAGAAGGCCAAATCTTTAATCTCAAGTTCAGGGGAAACCTCAAACCAGAAACAGATGATTTCAAGCACCAGTTTGTCTTCAATTCACACATACCGTGTAGAGTGGATTTCGCTGTTGAAACCGTGGATACGTTTGCACAGAAAGGTTTTGACAGCTACCGTGGATTTGCTCAGTTGTTCACGGAAGGTCTCGTGCCCCAAACACTTCCTCCAGCAGACGACAACAATAACAGAGAGTCAAAGCGTGGGAATACTCAAAAACCTCAACCACGTGTTGTCATGGTTATAGGAGAAGTCCTAATCTCAGAGTTACTTATGACAATACCAAAGGTATGATAATCAAAATGATGAAACATGGTAAAGAGTAATTGTTCGTTTACAACCAAGGTGTTTAAAAAGTAAAATATATTTTAAAATAAAACAATAAACAGTGTGTATCTGCTGATTTGAAAGTAATATGTAGATACTCTTTCAGCCAGAGCCAGAACCACCGAAGCGTTTGTTAACAGCACCTTTATCGAATGCATCAGAAGGTAACCACAACAATTTTAATCGTTTGTAATCACACTCGTAGTTAATCCATCACGATGACATTTTGAGGGACTCCTACAACAATTTAGTGTTTGTGTCGCGAACCAGTTACAGTCTGAGACGTTTTTCCGTCATTGAATCATTGTCAGGAATTGCAGCAGCGGTATATATTGGTGTGTATATGACTCATTCGTCTTAGTGGAATAGTTTCGAATATTCCAAAGGGGTAGAGACTTTTTACAGCAGTTTTACTAACAAGTACAGATAATTTTGCTCCCACCCTAAAGCCAGTAAGGTGACATGAGTTACCTCCCTTTGGCTTACAGGTCCCGTTGATCACGAACTGCTGTTTCACCTCGCACGAGAACTTGGGGATGAGTGGAAAAGGTTAGCCCAGTACCTTAATGTCAGGAGGATGCGTATTCAGGCCATCTTGAGACAGAATGTCAACAATGACAACACAAGCAAGGTCTACGACATGCTGACGACGTGGTCGAAGCGATTGCCGCGAGCGGTCGACAGGGTACGTGCAGTTAATTACGATTGTCAGCAAACGGTGGCCTGTTTCATTCACACCCAGTCATACGGATGATTGATGTAGGATAGCCTAGTGGTTAAAGCGTTCGCTCGTCACGCCGAAGATCCTGGTTGGATTTCACAGGTGGGTTCAATATGTGAAGTCCATGACGGGTGTCTCCCGCCGTGATATTGCTCAAGTATTGCTAAAAGCGCCCTAAACCATCCTCTCTCACTCACTCGAATACTTATAGCATGGCATACAGGACAGCACCTTGCTATAACAGCGATTCAACATTATAGCTGGAGCATAGCAGGCTTAGATGTACAAGGCGCCGCATTTCGTTCAGTTTCGCCATGTGATTGTGGGGTTGAATCCTGGCTCGATCCTACTGTCTTCATAGGTTTGTCACTATGTCAGACCCTTTTCCGTGCTCGCGGATTTCACCAGTTTGAATATGTGTACGACTTGCGTCACATCTGGCATCCCACATGAAGCTGATACGCCGTGATATTGCTGGAATATCACGAAATTGTGATATTGCATATCCCTGTTTAATGGTCGGTAGTACACCCAGTGGTGTGCAAGCTCAATTCTCTCACAACCGTCACTTTTAAGTGAGTGAGTGAGTTTAGTTTATTGCAGCACTCAGCAGTATTCCAGCTGTATGGCGGCGGTCTCTAAATAATCGAGTCTGGACCAGACAATCCAGTGATCAGCAACATGAGCATCGATCTGCGCAATCGGGAACCGATGACATGTGTCAACCAGGTCAGCGAGTCTGACCACCCGATCCCGTTAGTCGCCTCTTGCGACAAGCATAGTCGCCTTTTATGACAAGCATGGGTTGCTTAAGGCCTATTCTACCCAGGGACCTTCACATGTCTTCACTTTTAGGAGTGAGTGATGTTACTTTTACGCTGCACTCAGCAATATTTAAGCGGCGGTCTGTAAATAATTGAGTCTGGACCAGGCAATCCAGTGATCAACAGCATGAGCTTCAGTGTGCACAACTGGAAACCGATGACGTGTCAACCAAGTCAGCGAGCCTCACCACCCGATCCCGTTAGCCTTTTACGACAAGAATAGTCGCCTTTTATGGCAAACATGGGTTGCTGAATGCCTATTCTAAATCGTACCTTCACATGTCTTCACTTAAGAAGATACGAAAACGTGGGTCACCATTTTTAAGGTAAGTGAGTGACTGAGTTTGGTTTTACGCCGCATTATTCAACAGAATATCATGGAACCGGTCACCAGAAATGGACTTTACACTGTGACGAGCGAACGCTTAACTGCTAGGCTACCTTGCCGCCCGGGGATACTGAGTTATTTTTCTGATGAATATGTTCATAAGTTAAATGATGGAGTCCAATCATTTCTGCACATGCTTAGTGTAAGTCAATTAAAACAATAATGGCCGAGAACGCGAAACACATTTCACCCAGAAATATGTCGCCTTGTTACATTTGGTTACAAAAACATGTATCAGTTAAAATGGCATAATGATAGAAATGCAACAATTAATCAAAAACGGCTCCTTGTCTCATTGCGATGTTGTTATGTTCAAACTTTTGGGCGACCATGCAAGGGCGATACCTCAACGATATACAAACTACGACTCCACAGGAAATACAGACTCCGATATTCTCGCACAGCAAGCGCGAGAATATCGGACGTGTCCTGACGCCGATTCAAGAGCCGGTTCGATTCATCTTAAATGCTACTAATTGAATGACCGGCTTATTGCTGATAAACGTGGCGACATTCCACATTTGCATAAAGAAAATATTATGTTTCATATTTTCATGCCTTAATACAGGATCTGAATTTCGAAGGATCCGGTGACACATTGATCGTTGGAAATATTAAAGAGTCCCAAATATCCCGTGTGTTACACATTAGAATATGAAAAGAATTAGGACTGTTCAAGTTCTTCCTTCCGTCTTATCAATAGATTGTAATACAACTTTCACGTGAAAACATTTACTTCCTCCTTGGAAAGTGTTTTGTTTGTCGCTATGTTTGTTTCTATAGGGACGCTGTCCATACTAGACGAGTCGGCTAAGGCGTCGCAATTAGCTGTCAGAGTTCCGTCCCTTGGGGACGCAAGAACGCTTCCATTGTAGAAACCCGGATGTTTCTTGATTTATCAGTACTACACCCGTGTCGTCTTTTACACCACAGGTTGCGCAGCATAGCAAATATGACCAGTTTTCTTACACGCGAAGCGAGAGCAAAGATTGGCAGCGTATTTCCCTCGCTTCGGATCGAAAAATATTTTTCAGGTCAAAATAAAATATCGCCACCGTCAAAGGTGCACATTTCCAACTGTGGTTACACAAAGTGAAAAAAAAACAAGACTTGAGTTGCTCCGGGATTTGCTCCAAATAAACCTGGTACGGCTTTATGTGAGTGCAATACTGTTCAAAACGGTCTTCAACAAAACCCAGTTGGTAGGAGGCAGGGTATAGTGTCAGCAGTTGGGGAAGAGTTGTGCCACTCTGGATATGTCACCTACATATAGAGGGCCGGCAGAAGCGGCATACATGCAATATTGTGCTTCAATGTTGAAACATGTACCAAACCCTCATTTCAGTGAATTCTGCTTGCCTTGCACCAATGACCACCTAATAGCCATTTACTATGTTAGACAGTTAGGCGTATGAATCTGTATGCTTGCACATGGAAATTGATACGTGATCCTTTTGCTGTGCAGGTGGAGATATTGTACCATGCCCTCATGTCTGTTGGCCGAGGAGACCTGGCAGCGGAACTCAGAGACAGGAAAATAGAGTTCAAACGTCAACGATCTTTTAGTGCTAGAGGTAGGTAATCGATTTCTTTTACATTTCCAGATGTAATTACATTCAGAGAAACACGAATTAGAAGCTGTACAACTGAACAATCCAATCCACAATCAATGTAGTACTTCTTTAGGACAGTACCCATTAATTAGAACCTCTCCCAAACCATAGTAAAAGCGACGATATATTTTCCATAACCATATGGATTTTCTTAAAGAGGTTTAGAACAATTTAAGTATATTTTTACTGCATCATATGTGCACTATACCATGATCATGGTCCCAGTTGTTAACTGAAAGGTGAGCGCATCCTGTCAAGCGTCATACAAAGGTTACTCAATTATTTACCTGACAATATACGGGAACACATGGTACATACGAAATTTCCTACATTTTTGTTACTGATTTGATCCAATTTGGAAACGTTTTGAAAATCACAGCTCAACATACACAAACAGTTTCATCTGAAAGTCCGCACATCCAACATAACCATTCAAACTGCCATAACGGGTTTGGTTTTCTTTGATCAGATTCCTACCTTCGGAAGGCGTTTGTGAAGATAGCGCGAGATCAGAGCTTGATTGTGAACTGGAAGCACTTTGCGAGGCGGTTGGGTGTGAGCGAGTCGGATATGGTGGATATTGAAAGGAGTCGTCCCACTAGCCAGGACCGGTGCTACTCCATCCTGCAGCTCTGGCGTGAACAGAACGGGGACAACGCCACCCTAACCACACTCTCACATAAACTCAGAGTCTGTAGATACCGACAACTTGCTAGTAAGGAAACAGACTTCCACATTACAAACCTCGTCCTCTTTTTATGGTCCTTATCTGGTTGAAATGTCTTGTTGTCGTACTCACATTCATGTTAATCATATAATCGATTCCACAAACTCCCATCTGCATCATAGTGTCATAGTGTCATCATAGCATTTCAGCAATTGCAGGCCCTAAGCCACATTCAACGCCTAATCGCCTGTCCTTCTTTGTGATGTTATGGCCTTGGGTCGTAAATGAAGCATTTCCAAAGTCTGCCCCCTCCCCCTCTCCCTCTCCCTCTCCCTCTCTCTCTCCATTTTGGTTTTTAATCTAAGTAAGTGTAATTTTTACTTTGAAAAATTGAAAAATTACATCTAATCAGGGAGACTGAGCGTGAATCTAGTTAACTGTGAGTACTGAGGGAGTCAACTTGGAGTAGTGCTAAATGCGGCTTTGAACCCACTAATTTCAACCATTAGTTTTCACTGTTATAATTGTACTCACAAGTGCTGTAGGTTTGAGCAATCATTTAGTATTCTTAATGTCAGTGTTTGTTTCTGTCAACAGGAGACATTGAATCCATTTCCTAGACGGTCGAGACTGCGAAGGGGACCATCAATCTGCACCACAAGCAATGAATATGAAATATTTGGTTCATCATCGTGCGTATTCAGGAGAACTATATCCTGGTAGTCATTGTCGTTAATGTTAGAGGAAGTCAGGGCCCATCCGTACAGTCACGATAGTCCTTGTATATTTGAACTGTTTTTTTATTAGCACCCCATGACTAGGTTATTTTTAACTGTTGCAATACCATGAGGTCATTTTGTTAAGTTAAATGTGTCGGTATTAGACCTGTACATTGGTTTAAAGATATTTTCATACTTTAGTGATTAGTAAAAACCTGAATGGTCAGAGCGTAGAAGTATTCACTTGCAATAGCCCTCCCACAAACTTAAAGCAGTGCACGCGATTGTACCAATAGCATACCACTGTGATAAAAGTGCCCACTAGCTTTTCAATAGACTGTCAGATGATATTCGTGCTTTATCTGTGATATATAATACTTGCCACATTTTTACATGGTTCATATTTAACTTTAGCAAATAGAAAGCTGACCGTTCGCATATAGTGTCCAAGGTATTCGGCAATCTATTGATATCTTTATACTTATTTACTCAGTAGTACTGTACGTAAATGTATATACTGTTATAATTTGTACACAAGATCAGATATTCTGATATTCTGTTGCATTCCATTTGCCAAATGAGTGTCCAGTATTTGTAGATTGACTTAATATGTACTGTTTTACATTTGTTTGATCATATAGATAACCATGCACATGCATACAGGTACTGCAATAAACTGTTACCCGTTTCGGTAAGAAGTCTGTGTTATATTACCTCACGCTCTAGTCAGTGTAACAACCATGTATGAGTGACCTAGTTATGGTAATCTCGCTTTGAACAACTTTCAGTAATAATAGCACGAGGTGGAGTGAATGAGTGAGTGAGTTTAGTTTTATACTACTTTTAGCACTATTCCAGCAATATCACGGCAGGGGACACCACAAACAGGCTTCACACATGTTGGGAATCGAATCCGGGTCTTCGGCGTGACTATTAGGCAACCTTACGCCCTCATCAGGATTTGGAAGCTTCATGTGGGAGGAAAATGAACCAATATTTTTTTTTCTTAAATTCCATAAATGTTTTTAATTATAATTTGATTACAATAGCAAGCTGACACGAAATCTTAAATTAAATATATGCAAAGCTGTTGTAAAGTTAGTGAGTGAGAGAGCTTAGTTTTACACGGCCTCTTAGCAATATTTCAGCAATATCACGGCGGGGGACACCAGATATTGGTTTCACACATTGTACCCAAGTGGGTAATCGAACCTGGATTTTCGGAGTGGTGAGCGTCCGTACCAGAAGCTTTACCCACTAGGCAACCATGAACGTTAACGTCTTTCATCCATATGAGGAAATGATGATTTGAAACATGTTCAGTTCTATGTCTATACAAGGAACTAAGTTTGCAAGAAACCTTTTCACGGTGATAATGGCGTAATAATTTAAACAAGGAAGTGTGACACTGTGGCCTCCTATCAGTAAAAATACACACTACAAGACGACTCAGGGTAAGGACACTTGATGTGATAATATAACTGTACAGTTTAAGGTGACTCTGAAACAGGTTACATGTGATGCAGATTGACTTTGGTGTTAATTCAGCGAGGAAACAAACATGCACAATTTACTTCTATCGTCTTTTTTCTCATTTGACTGTAAGGATAAATTTTCTAACCGTATGCTGCTTACATTATTAATTATTTGTTGTATTATCAATGCGTCGCTGTTTAAACATTCAGACATCTGTTATTGCGTGCATGTACTATTGTTTTAAAAAACCAAACCTCTATCATTCATCATATCGTTCAGATACATCTGTAAATATGATAGTGCCCAAGTTTATGCTGTACGGTAATCGGCTTGATATGTTTTTGCATTATCACAGGTCATTATTCACACAATATCTGCAACTAGAATTATTCAAACGTTGTTGTTTGTTGTTGTTTTTGTTGAAAATTTATATATTTCAGTCAATTGCTTCAAAAGATACTACAGTAAAAATGCGCGTAGCTATCTGGTTCATACACTCTTCAAAAACAGAAACGCAAAACCCAAATATCAATGAAAATTTGGTGTTATGCAAGAACGTGTAGATCAGCGGACAGCAAAGATACATGAATGAAGTTTTGAGGAACAATGTATTGCTATCTTCTCCATATTTCTTGAGAATTACAGTCATCACATTACTGCTGTCCACGAGATATTGTTGAAGTCAGTACCTCGTATGTCGACCTCCAGGTGCTACCACTGCCCGACACCTCCTGGGTACAGATCAAATCAGTCGTTGGATGTTTAGTTGTGGAATCCTTCTCCATTCCTCCTGCTGCATGTGGAACAACTGTTTAAGATTCTGTGGTGGATTACGATGTCGCCATACCCATACTATTGATCTGATCCCAAAGGTTTTCGATTGGGTTTAGATCCGGGAATCTGGAGAGCCAGGGAAGGGTACTGATATTGTTATTGGCCAGGTAGTCCACGTATTCCGACTACTCGGAGACGGTTCCTGATTGTCCGATCTGACACTCTTCGGGCTCCAAACTGTTCTTGTTTGCCTGATATCGATCGGCGGCATTGAGACGTCCTATTTTCGTGTACAGTACTTGCAAAGATCGTGGCTGAAATTGTGAGATTCGTTTGGGTCTTTTATAGTCACATGCTGCACTCATGCTTTGCACGTGAGAAACAATCATTGTGCTTGATATTCGTGCTGCATTACATCCACGCACATCATGACAATCCTGATTGATAAAACCGTTCAAAATCAATTTTGGTTGCGTTTGGTCAAGCATGATCTTCTAGAACATTCCAGAAACAATGTGCAACCCGTAAAAACTTTACATATGTGTACAAAATTGTAACTTAAAGTATCCTTTTTGAATTTCATTTTGCGTTCCTTTTTTGAAGAGTATATTTCTATATTTCTATTAGAACAGCCCCCCCCCCCCCCCCCCCCCCCCCCCCCCGTGTTATTTTATATGAAGACATTTATATACATGACAGATGTTATCAACTGATTTTGTTGGTCAGACTCATCATCAGCTCATGTCCCTTGTCCTCTTTGTCCGCAAATAAGACGACCAAACGCATCTAGAATATTATTTTGTGTAACGTGAATTGTTTTTATTACAAATGCCCACAATGAAGTCATTTCAAGCAAAGTTCTATTAAGGACATAACTTTTCGTTAGTTATCCTACTTTGATGACTTGGATTGTGTCCACTTTTAAGTCTTTGTCAAACTAATTCTTTGAGTTTTTAAAGTAGTTTTAGTTGGCCTTCGTTTCTCAACAGGTATATCTGATGCTGCTTTAATAATTTGCCAATTACACGTGGAATATCTAAACTCAAGACGTGTGCACTTTAGGTGGTGTATCAAGATATTCTTGGATGGGTTCCGTGCTTCCCACCGAGTCAAGCCCCATCTCCATTTTGGGCAAACTGTATTTGAGGTCATTGTCAAATTTGATTCTGTGAAGATCTGGGTTAGAATTATTGTAAGAGGAGACGTAACGAGATCGGACGGTCAGACTCACTGACTTAATTTATGCATATCATTGTATGTCAGCTGCGGCTTTCGATGGATTGTCTGCTGCCATTGTTTAGCTGGAAAATTTGCTGAGTTCGGCATTTGAGCAGCAAACACACCTGTATGAGGAAAGTTTTCTCTGAAGGTGTGGTCATATTTCATTTTGATAGGATGCACCTGTCCACCATGCTCTCCTCTCACTGATTTCCTTCTTGTATGTCTGATAACGCCTGTAGCAAGTGACTGCATGGAACGATGTTGTGTGTGTACGTGCGTGCGCGCGCGCGTGTGTGTATCTAATGGACTATATGTACCTATTTGAAATCAAATAGATCACGAAAATAGAACATAGAGATAAGATCGTACATAGTTGACAGCTTATTACACAACCGAAAAATAAACAAGTAAATTATTCACAAGTCTAGAAAAAAAAACTTAAGTACTTTCAGAAATTACACATT
Organism: Haliotis asinina; assembly: GCF_037392515.1. Lineage (NCBI taxonomy): Eukaryota > Metazoa > Mollusca > Gastropoda > Lepetellida > Haliotidae > Haliotis > Haliotis asinina. The sequence continues at coordinate 41,053,933 of NC_090285.1, forward strand.
TTCATGCAATAAATGGCAACGAGTGTCTGTTCATACTGCTGATTAATGCCCTTATTCCTTTACTTCTATTTCGAAATATTTACAATATTAGAAGATGACAGTAACTGGTTACCAATTATTTTGTTGCATTTAAGGCACCACCATGTTCATCAGAGGTCTCCAGATTTGTTGGATTGTGGCAGTATTTGTACCACTTACTCACTCATCGCTCTGTAAGATGCCAACACATACGTGCGGTGATGGACTCTGTGTGTGTGTAATGCAGTATGTGCGGACTGCAGTGGGAAGAACTTGACCTTCATACCTAGAATCGATGCGGGCGCATCATCACTGGATGTCTCATGGAATGTTTTTACAGCCATATCACATGCTTTATTTGTTAATGTTACAACGAGCTATATAGAAATTGTTAAAAATCGATAACTGTAGAATTGACCATATGGCAGCTGACACTTTCCAGGGATTCACGAATCTCACGTGGCTGTCGATGAACAACAACCCGGTTTCTTCTTTGACTCCTGCTTTGTCTACTGCTGTGTTTCCGCGTTTATCCTTTCTAAGCGCGAATGGTCTAAATATCAGTGATATGACATTCATCTATCATATGAAGACGCAGCGTTTGAGACATGTTTCTCTTGATTACAACCAAATAAGCGTCTACAACCATTCTGTGTTTTCGAACAAAAGATATATAATCACAGTGTATGTAAAACGTAATCGTATTTCTCAACATACTTTTGGTACGTCGACATCATTACAACGCTTTAGTATTTCTGAAAATCGCATTAGTACATGCCCTACGTTTTGTAACAACGACAATATTCCCTTTTTTCCAAATTTATATTATTTGGATTTCAGTTACAACTATTTGAGTAGTATCAGTAATGTTTTCAAGTGTCTCCCAAAACTAGAAATACTCTATTTAAATGGAAATCCTATAGAACGCATAGCCAGCAATACTTTTGTTGGCCTCCCGAATTTAAGGCATCTCTCGTTGAGATCTCTGCCCACAAAACCAAACATTGAGTCCTATGCGTTCAATAGCAGTCGCCTGAGGCGATTATATTTGACAAACAGTCATGTATCTTTTGGTACACAGGTTCATGAAGATGCTTTTAGGGGCATACAAATACATAACCTTGATGTAACGGCTAATAGATTTAAGGATGTGACAGAAGATCAAATGCTACTTTTCTTCGGACACTTAAAATATATGGAGAACTTTGATATGGGCTCTTGTCAGCTACAAAGAATTCCTCTGTTCCTTCAGAGAATGAAATATTTAAAGGCCATTTCTTTGTACAGTAACATAATTACAAACATTCCAGAAGGAATCATTTCCAATTTGACTCATCTGAGAAAACTGTGACTTGACCAAAATGAGATAACAACTATTTCTGAAAATGCCATACCGACACACTTACGAGAAACATTATCTGTCATAAACCTAGCAGACAACCCTTTCACGTGTGATTGTAGTCTCAGGTGGTTTATTGACTGGATACAAAGGAACAGCTCCCTATTTCAGCAGTATTCTGAAAGATATGTGTGCAACAGTCCCCAAAAGAGGCACGTAATGCTAAAGGATCTAGTTTTCAGTCAGAACGCTTGTTACTTGACGTTAAATATAATCACAACTACATTAGTCACTCTGTCACTAATCATAGTTGTTGTGTGCTCGGTTTCCTTCCTGTACAAGTTGAGATGGCGTATTCGTCATTTCATTTACATGAAATATTATCGCCCAAAGCGACAAAGGAACACAGAACATAACCAGGAATTTACCTATGATGCCTACATAATTCACAGTGATGACGATGAAGACTGGGTGGTGGACGAGATGATCCCCAAACTGGAGGAACAACATCACTTGAAGTTGTGTATTCCCAGCAGAGATTTCTGTTCCGGCTACATCCTTGACAACATTGACCTGGCCATACAGACAAGCCCTCATGTGATCGTCGTCGTGTCCCCTTCCTTTGCTGATAGCGATTGGTGCCAAGCGGGTTTGATGATGGCCCAGAGCTTCGTCCTTAATATTCGAGCTGACGCTCTCATTGCAGTGCTACTGAGAGAGCCTTACGCTCGAAACCTGAGTCACTCCCTCCACAAGCTGCTCAGTGACACGGCCCACATCACATGGGGAGAAGAGGAGGATGCAAGAGCATCATTTTGGGCAAGACTCACTACAGTTCTTAAAGAACGCATGCGTTCAATGACTGATTGTGAATGTTATTAATTGTTGGCTAGAGGAGGTATATCGGAGCCTAAACCAGTATCTGTGACTTCAAAGTTCTGTTATATACTTTTTTTTGACGCAAGGGAATATTTTATCAATTATGTATCGCCTGAAGGTGCTCCTTGAAAGTGCCTGTCTGAAACCTTTATTACTTTACCCAAGGATTTTTTTCCTTGTGTTTACTGTCCATTTAAATTTGCGTGTGTTTATATATATTTGTTTTGGTGGGGTTCAAGTTTGTAGTTCGATTAAGTACCATTTACAGCGTAGTTGTACGAAGGTTGATTCATAAGCTCTGGGTCTCATATAGAAGGAATTTCGTAACAGCTAATATTTTCGCATGTTGTCATAGATGTGCATCCACAAGCATCGACCCTGTTTTGGCTTTGACAAGGACACGTGGACAATTTACGAAGTTAAGGAAGGTGCGCTTAAACAAACGCTTAAGCAAAACATCTGTGAAAGGATAGAAACCGTATTATGAGTATTATTAGTAATTTTTTCGATTCATTAGTTATATTACAAGTCGTTTGAGTTTGTATATATCTGTACATAGTATATAATGATGTATTCACGACATTGTTATTGCGTGGTTTTGGTCTTCTTTGGACCTACTTTACACACGTGTGTTACTCATATCAAGGAATATTGAATTATGCATTATCTTTCATTATCATTAAACTTTCTGAAATGTGGAAGAATGTTCGTTTCATAGCAGCTATCTGTGTATATGTATATGTATAATCTATGTATATGTATATGTATAAAATATTATGGTTATGTAATATATTGTGTGCGTGTGTTTTGTTGTTGCTTTTGGGGGGGCGTGTTTTTTGGTCGTGTTTTTTATTTGTTTTCGTTTTTGTGGGTTTTGTTTTTTGTTTTTGGTGTATCTAATGATAATTACATACACTTAAATAGTCAGATAAATGTGTTTGTAAATTAGCTATCTTGACTGTAGCAGCTGCTCACCTGCCATAGAATGGTTAGATAAAGGCAAGATACAAGGTATATATCACATGATTTATAATTAATAATCACAAATGTAGATCTATAACTGTCGGCATTTTGCGGAATGGAGGGCAATGAGTAGTTCTAGAACGTATTCAGAGATAATTAATTGAAATAACTTGAATAATTAGAATACGGAAATGTTAAAATAGATTACTTTTTAGATATGAACTCATGATCAATTGAAACAGTTTGGCTACATAATGTGAACTTCCTTATTTAAAAGGTGACGAGTCATGTCACGATGTGAGGCGATTGAGGTTGAGTGTGCTGAATGAAGGGAAGTAACTCCTAGAGGACTGGGAATAAACCATACTTGGGATTTGAAAATGGAAACATACGAGAAATATGTTACAATAGCAATATTTTGAGAGATCGAGAACAAGAGGATCAGTAGCTGGACGTTGTTTAATTGTAATTTAGCCCTTGTAAGATACATGAGTGTTTCTAGTCAGATACGATTATTTCATTTCGGGACATGGGAGTGAGTGAGTTTCGTTTTACGCCGCACTCAGCAACATTCCAGCTATGTAGCCGGTAAGACACGTCATCAACTCTGTGTCTTTGCCGACCCGTGAAGGTCCCGGGGTAGAATAGGCCTTCAGCAACCCATGCTTGCCCTAAAAGGTGACTATGCTTGTCGTAAGGGGCGACTAACGGGATCGGGTGGTCAGGCTCGCTGACTTGGTTGACACATGTCATCGGTTCCCAATTACGCAGATCGATGCTCATGTTGTTGATCACTGGATTGTCTGGTCCAGACTCGATTATTTACAGACCGCCGCCATATAACTGGAATATTGCTGAGTGCGGCGTAAGACTAAAACTCACTCACTCACTGTGTCTTTGCCTCTATGCAAGCAACCAAGACAGAAAATAGAAAAGCGCGGCCAAAGTAACATTCTCGTCTTCTGCATTTTCAGAGGCTTGTGTTTCTGACAGTGAGTGAGTGAGGTTTACGCCGCACTCAGCTATATTCCAGTTGTATGGTGGCGGCCTGTAAATAATCGAGCCTGGACGAGATAATCCGGTGATCGACAGTATGAGCATCGATCTGCGCAACTGGGATACGATCACATGTGACAACCAAACCGACAAGCCTGACCACCCCATCCCGTTAATCACCTAGTCTATTCCGGATCTTCACGGGTGTTTCTGGCAGTAAAGGCGCATGCTCTTCCAGTGTGCGTCAAATGTTAGATATAAATGGGACATAGAAACAAGACAGCAAATACAATGAGGAGTTGAACATGGTACCAGGGATGGAAGGTGACTGCATAAGTGTCATGTTTTATTTTCCTATAACATTGTCATTCACTCTGAGGTCTAAAGGAACAGAGAACTGGATAATGCGCGTGGCTTAGCATTTTCGACCTCTACATACCATCACAGGGACTTGTATCGCTTAGAAACAGCGCTCGAAAGACATATATGTGTATAGACCATACCCTAGTACTATATAAAAGGAAAGGGATGTAACGAAGAAACCACCCCCTGTTCGATCAAAGTTACATGTCACCGCGTAAAATATTTTTAAGGCAACGTCGAGGCCAACGGATCGAACGCTAGATGATTTCCCTACAAAACGAGCCATAAATGGCCACAATCGGATCATTATTTCAAAAGTTATACTCCACGAATCATCGAAAACAGCTACCTCCGCAATTTCACGCCAAAATCATGGATCACCAAATACGGCGAAAACTCACCTTTTAAATTAGTTTATTAATTCCAGACACGTTGACAGCACCAGCGCTGGGCTGGATTCGATCGGCTGCGGCATTCCGTGGGTCGGAAAACTTATTGCAACACCTACATGTCATTTTCTCGACAGTAAGCAAACATTTTCACCAAAATCGCTGGCAAACCTACTCAATTGTCGGCCATACGTGACCTTGACATTCATTGAACTGAGCAGATCCGCGCAAACAGACTCGGGCCATCCGATTGGTGGGAAATAAAATATACAGTGGCAGTGGCCAGTCGGATGGCCCGAGTCTGTTTGCGCGGATCTGCTCAGTTCAATGAATGTCAAGGTCACGTATGGCCGACAAGTGAGTAGGTTTGCCAGCGATTTTGGTGAAAATGTTTGCTTACTGTCGAGAAAATGACATGTAGGTGTTGCAATAAGTTTTCCGACCCACGGAATGCCGCAGCCGATCGAATCCAGCCCAGCGCTGGTGCTGTCAACGTGTCTGGAATTAATAAACTAATTTAAAAGGTGAGTTTTCGCCGTATTTGGTGATCCATGATTTTGGCGTGAAATTGCGGAGGTAGCTGTTTTCGATGATTCGTGGAGTATAACTTTTGAAATAATGATCCGATTGTGGCCATTTATGGCTCGTTTTGTAGGGAAATCATCTAGCGTTCGATCCGTTGGCCTCGACGTTGCCTTAAAAATATTTTACGCGGTGACATGTAACTTTGATCGAACAGGGGGTGGTTTCTTCGTTACATCCCTTTCCTTTTATATAGTACTAGGGTATGGTCTATACACATATATGTCTTTCGAGCGCTGTTTCTAAGCGATACAAGTCCCTGTGCATACCATGGATCGACATCTGTGTCAAAACCACAAGCATCGAGACGGTGGTAATAAAAGGACTGAGACAACGTAATCACAATGCTTAAGTATTGTGTTTGTGCTCACCTTGGGGATACACTGACGTGTTGTTGGACAGTTTTAAGCGGTGCAGAACTTTCAACGAAATCGACACTGACATTATTGTATATTCAATTTACATAAATGCAGCAAGGAACATAACGGGTGATCCTGGCACAGCGTGTCTGGCAAGGCTCATCATTAGCTCAGAGAACATGCCCACTTTATTATTATTATTTTATTATTTAATTTATACCTAAGAAGCAGCGCGAGATTTCGTAATTAAGGGTAGCATAATTACTGACAAACGGATAGATGGTTTATGTCTCTTTTCAATGTAAATTAGTGGCCAAAGGAAACGTCAACAAAATGAAAAAAAGACTGACTGTAAATTGTCAAAATAATTGTCAGTCTATTTGGAAGTAGCTAAAATAATATCTCGTACACAACATGTCTATTCCCAGTGAACATGTGCACTGGCAGTTCGTGTATTTTTGTAAAAAAAACGAATTTACACGTATAAAACGGAAACTGTGAACAAAGTTACCTGTATGAAATTAGGGTATAAAAGCTGACCAGATTTATTCTCTTGCATCATTTTAATCGATTGACAGCCAGGAACGTGCCTCGTTTAACACCAGAGCAGAGGGAGAGAGCAATCGGTATGTTATAAATGGAACAGACACAAGTGCATGTGGCTAGGACCATGGGATGCTGCAAACCCGCCATCGGAAGACTTATCACACGTTTACGACAAACTGGCAGTACTGCAGATAGGCCAAAGAGTGATAGACTGAAGGTCTCTACCCAACATGAAGACCGGGTGTTGCGCTTGAGGAACCGATACGTCACTGTGACGCCATTAAGCGAAAATGGTATTGGACATCCAGTCAGCAGACAGAGTTTGACCAGACGACACTGCCTTCATGGTCTTTGTGCCAATCGACCTTTCAAGGGCATGACGCTGACGTGCAAACACCGATCCCAGACTGGGATGAACCAGGACAGTGCCACACCGGAAGCAGTGAAACTGGTGAAGAGTGAACTTTGGTGACGAAAGCAAGTTCCAGCTCTACAGGATCTGTCCCCAATTGAGCACCTTTGGGGATAACTTGGATGTTGTATTCGGAAACGCCAAAATCAGCTATTGACCGTAGGAACGCTGTGGCAGCGGCTCTGCTAAAGAAATGGTGTAGGATGAATAATCGAGACATCAGAAGATTCAGCTACTCATTTCGGGCCTGCATCAGTACTAGAGGTGGTCACAGCCGGCATTTGACAATATGTGCTGCCCAGAAAGTTGTAAAAGCTCCCAGCTGCGTCTGCATTGGTGATCGAATACTGGATGATGCACAACAGTGTCATTCATATGATCTTTAAACACGTGCTGCATCGGTTTTCTTCCTGTTATCCATTAAATAAAGTTACTGAATGATTTATTTTTGCAATAAAACATTGTGTGTTACCATATATAGCTTACGTTTTGTTTTAGACCAGAAAATATATTTGGTGGCGTTTCTTTAAGACCCAAGATTACATATACAAAAAAAAGGACAATTAAAGAGCCACACTTTACGTACATGTGGGAGACACAGGACAGGTATGATATATCTGTAAAATATACGTATATTGCAATATAATGATTAGAAATGTATACAGCATTTAAAATCACGTAATTAACCGACAAAATAGGTTTCTTGTTTTAAGTAATGACAAGTTTGGGAAACTACAAAACAAAAAGAGTAGATAAACTGCTAAAATGTGGGTGAGCATACTTATCTTAAATGTTTGGTTTTGCTTGCGTACAATGGGTAATTCAATAAGATGCGACATTTATCTGTGTGTTATCAAGGACCCGTGAAACTCACGGGGTGGAATAGGCCTTCAGCAACCCACGCTTGCCATAAATGGTGACTATGTTTGTCGTAAGAGGCGACTAACGGGATCGGGTGGTCAAGCTTGCTGACTTGGTTGACACATGTCATCGGTTCCCAAATGCGCAGATCGATGCTCATGTTGTTGATCACTGTATTGTCTGGTCCAGACTCGATTATTTACAGACCGCCGCCATATAACTGGAATATTGCTGAGTGTGGCGTAAAACCAAATTAACTCGCTCACTCATCAAGGGGAATGTGTGTGTAAGGGCCATACTCTGTCCTCAAAGGACCAACTCCGTATCTCAAATTGGCTGAAGAAGTCCTAATATGGCAAGGTGTGTTTGTTAAACATAAGGTTCTGTGGTAAACAAAGTTCCAATAGGACGGTGTTCCATTTGTTATCCGCCCTCCTCGCCGCTTTCAACGCTTGGTGTATTTCTGAAAATGTTCTTTCGCTGTAAGTGGGTGGTGTTTTCATTGTGAAAATCAGACTTTAGACGTTGTTCCAGAAGCTGAGGACTGTGTATGTATCGGAGCCAATCCATGTTACTATCCAGGCACAAGTCTGTAATTTTAACGAAAATGAATTTGAATTTGGTTTGGATAGGTCTACAATACATCTCTTTGTTCCGAAACAAACTGCCTCTTTAAGAAATAACTAGTGTGTGCGTGCGTGTGTGCGTGTGTGCGTGTGTGCATGTCTGCTTGCGTGCGTGCATGTGTGCTTGTGGGTGTATAAGGATATGGAAAACCTTACAGAAAGTCAATGGTTTATTTACGAGACACGTTACCAGCCTAACAACGGTTGCAGTCATACAAACTGTACCGCGGGCTTGGTTTTTTACAACCTACCTTTACTACAATATCAAGTTACAACAAAATTGATCAATAACTTGCTGACTTGATCGTGTTTTGTGACATACACATTTACTCTCCGTGCACTTAATATACAAATGTACTTGATTATGAGACGGGTATATTAAACATTTTCCTAATATCACACCAACATCAAACTAAACGAATTTTGAAGATTTAACAGTATAGAGACACACAACTCACTCTAATAATATCAATATGATTTATTAGTAACTGTACACATTGCTCTTAAAATGAATTTTGTGTGCATGAAAAGTATTTCTTGAGAGATCATATTGTATACTTTAAAAAGTTTTATTGTGCTTCTGATATTAAGATAAAACTGTGACGATTTTGTTGTGGTTTCCACAAGCCATGATCTGTCTGTTTCTACACACACACACACACACACACACACACACGCACGCACGCATACACATGCACACGCATGCATGCATGCACGCATTGTTGTCATGAATTCAATAAATGATAAAAATCAGTGAAAATTCTGAAATGTTACAAATTCTTACAAAATCTTTACACCAAAGCGCAGCCGTTCACTTTTACGATATCTGCACATGCTTTTCAATGCATGATCATCGTGCAGTTCATCTGCATAGGGCCTGCAGTTGGTACCCTCAAATAAGAGCAGAAATCACCCTTCGATGTAAATAAAAATACATATACATATTTTGCATAACCTGTAGTGAGTGTTGTAACTGAATCTAAACATCAGTTGGGAAGTATATATAGAACAGAGACATATTAAAAGATGTGTATGTAAGTACGTACGTGCTTGCGTGCGCGTGCGTCGTTAGCTCAAAGTGCATATCTCTCATTGCAGTACTGTCAATGACCTATCGATATCCTTCATGAGTACAAACAGACTTCAATAACCATTCGTCTACTGAGAAGAAAGGTTCACTAGAAGCAATAAGTCATATTATATATATCGTACCTGTGACACTTGCCCCCATGTCACATGTAGGTATATATATAACACGCGACATATTCAGTAGGTTAGGTCAGACTGGTAAACTGAGAACAAGGTATGACTAACACCAAACCGATACCTAATAAACACAGTTCTGACACTGTCACACTCCCTATCACAAGCCACCTTGGAAGAATACCTTGAGTCGGACCCCCACTCAAGTGTTGCCTAGGAAGCCTTCTGGACAGCCCAAACTTCCCACCTTACCTGTATACATATACAGATGGCCATTGATGTGTATGTGTCGCCCCTCCGATTGATATACACGACAAGCAAGGTTTTCTACACCGCTGGCAGAGACCCAAATATCGCCCATTCCCTGTGTTTACATTAAATCACTGTTGGGAAATAAATAGCCTATTGAACACTGCCTGCCCTGATAAGGTCTGACACATGCGCAGTACCCCGCTGGTTGATTTGTACAGCAGTTATCCAAATGGAGGTGAGCGAGGAACAAGGTGTATACGTACCGTAATGTTTTTCTAACAACTGACGGAAAGTGTTTTGCCCATATGCCAGCTTCATGTAGTCCTAGAGCACAGTAATGGTGAGTATTGTGGGAACATCACGGTAACATTATCAGTACATGATAGTTACAACATGTGGATATCTTGAAGGTTTACTTAAAACAATAGGCTATGGCTAAGGTACTCTCTCCTGTGTGAGGATAAGCATTTCATAGATTTACATTTTGTTTGGACTCTAAACCAGTTTCTAAATATAACTGGTACCGATGAATGCATTAACCTTTCGTCACATAAAACCATCAGACTACAATCATATTTTACTGCTAAATACTTTCATTCTGATATAAATATTGATGCCGATAAAGCGATCACGACTTATTTTCCTGTCAGATCATTCAAGTTGACATAATGTGAAGAGTTGTACGCTTCTCAAAGGTTGGAAATTAATCCCTTGTAGTGTAAATCATTGTGTTTTTTCTGTCCTATTCTGTTTATCGTGGTAAGTGTCCGCTCAACACTATTATCAAACATAACCATATCATGAAAATGAACGTTAAAAGATGTAAGACAAGCTAAATAGAATACGTCCTCCGGTCTAAAATCGTGAATGTATCACAAATGCATCGCCAAACGGCATTCCGTTAATTTAGTATTTTATAAACTGTTGAGAACAAACACAACCAGTGTCTGACATACAATATTTCTCAACATTGAAAAACTACGATGTAAAATCGTTCAGCGAATTTCACTATATTTAATATGAACCTTGAAACAATGCTTGCATTCTTAGTGTATAAATTATTAAACATCGACAACCTATTGTGAGGTAGTTTGTTTTTAGTAACAAAGGTACGACGTAAAATAGTGCCAGCTTTACTGCCCACATTAAGGCCAATGCATACCGATCACAGCCTTCAACAACTTACTGGCTCACAATGACACAATGAAGGTGGTAGCTCATTAGACTGCCGAGTATTTATGTGTTAGGGGCGTGTTCTGACTTTTATCGGAATTTATCGCGCCTTTATGCCTGTACTCGAATTTGATTTGACAAACCCACTTCCAGCTCTCTCTCTCTCTCTCTCTCTCTCTCTCTCTCTCTCTCTCTCTCTCTCTCTCTCTCTCTCTCTCTCTCTCTCTCTCTCTCTCTCTCTCTCTCTCTCTCTCTCTCTCTCTCTCTCTCTCTCTCTCTCTCTCTCTCTCTCTCTCTCTCTGGAATTTGAGGTCATGAGGAAATGTCCACGGATCGGAGAGAAATCTTTTGTTCACCACTGAGGGCCGAGCTCGTATTTGGTGCTGCAGGAATGCTGCATATGCACTTGGCGGAGGTTCATTGACGGTGAGAGTGTACCCCTCTCAAGACGCTAAACACGTCCATTGGGACAAAATGTGAAGGGATACCAGTACCTCACTGACATTCAAGACATGTAGTAGTACCACATCTGGATGACCATCCTCTAAACACAAGACGACAGTGCTTGGCCTCACCGTGCACACGCCTTGAGTGATTTCTTACTTCATGAGCAAATAGCAACTCGCCCACCAAGAGTCAGCATCTAAATCTGACAGCTTATGTTGGGGATATTATGGGTCGGAGAATACGAGAGGGAAATCCTCCAGCATATCTGTATATCTTGGTGTACAGGAACAAATCCTCCACGAATAATGCTACGCAATGCATCAACATCAAATTCAACGTCTGATACATGTACAGTCAGTGAGGAGGAAGTTGGTGACGTTATTGTGTTAACCAGAAATTAATTGTGAACGTTTGTTGATACTTGAGATTTGCGATTTCTTATGCCAGAATCTTGAAAATGACCGCACTTGTTAACGTCATATCACCAAAGTAAGCAACACTGCTTTCACACAAAGTCAGGTTAATAAACGGCAGTTTTTCGCTCTTTTTGCACTTAGATTTAAAACCATATTATTCCTTGAATTGGATTGTCAGACTATCCAGATAGTAAGTTAAATTGAGGTTTGGAAAGAAAAGGATTGCTATAGTTGATAACATACTGATACTTAGATATATGGGTTGCAGCGTTTATGTTTCCATGTGTATACATTGTATATGCTAAACAAATCCAGTTCACGAAACGTTGTTGAGCTCAGGACGGGTGCACCCGTGAGCATACAATGCAATGGAAATCTTAAACCCCGACACATTCTAAACTCTACCACAAATGTCGCGTTGTTTAACAAGTGCAAACCGTTTGAACGACTAAACTAGCACGAGAAAATGATCAATCAGGTATAGAATATTTGCAAATAAGGAGCTGGAAAATATTCCAGTTTACCCAGATACGATAATGATCCTGGCTAATTAGATCCAGTCTTTGAAAACTTGGATAATAGCTTATCTTGAAAACCGCGACCTGACGGTCGATAGTGTTCACTGGTGAATGCGCAGGCAATAGGCACACACGAATAGTTCACCACAGTGGGTAAAGTATAGGCGACCTGGTTTGTCGGGGCGCAATCAATACGTTTTACAACCCAATCCCCAGCGGGTTAAACCCTGGCTATGTTAAGGGTTATGAAGTCATCATACTTCGTGCCTTTTCGGTACTATTGCTATTGTGGAGAAGTGTTGACAGTAAAATCAGTTCTTAAAATGGAGAAAATATGTTTCTTTTGATATTTTTGGACTTTGATTGTGGTTTCATGCAATAATCTTAAATATGTTATATAATTTGCAACTGTTTACATGAAAAGACAACTCATTTTAAAATTAGGATGTGTAAAACATACTGCCTTGATATTTTTATCTCTTTCAGTGCCTTGCTCGGAATTTTCTCGTATGTTTATTTAGATTGAGTAAGCAATATATAAATTTAATTAGCAATAAGAAAAGGAGCAGTTGATATGAATATTGTTGAGGTTAAATGATATCTAGATAGTACAGTTTATATAAACGTGTACAAGAAAATGAGTACATATTCCAACAATCTGATAGAGATATTCAATATAAATATATCAATCAATAAAGTAGAAGCTTTCCAATCCCGATTTTGTTGTTCAAGTCAGAATCTGTCAAAGAATCACAGCGGGGTATGTGTGCATAAAATGATAACATATAGCACAATCTTAGTCCCTACGACGTAGTCGGCATAACCTATCTGCGTAACATTCAACGGTTGATCCGTTAGATTTAGATAGACTTGTGAAAGCCGGGCCTCTGCTCGTGTTCACTGACATTGGTAACGCATTTGTTTACTCAGGTAAACCGCTTTTTATCGTAGACAGTTTTAGGTGAATGAATGCTTTGTGCTATTCGGGACGAGTGTACAGTTCCATCTGGCATTAAGTTAAAATTAATTATTATAAAAAATATCATCAAGTATTTGTCCACGATCTTGAGAATTATTAGATGACAGCAGAGCAATAGTAGGACCCCGGCTATGTCAAGGGCATGTGTGAATGAATCACTGTGAGACAGTGTGATCCTTTAGGTTTGCCCATTGTTTCACCATTGTTTCACCAGAGGAAGTCTTTACAAACTCGCGCAAAGGCAAGTCAACTGCTCGCAGAAAAAAACACTGGAATATAGGGTACAAGTGGAAACAGGGATTCCCAAAACACACGTGCATCATAGGCGTATATCCATAACACGAATTGAAACCTTTACTGAGGACCTAAATGCTCTGAGCACAAAAATCGTTCAGAGGAAGAGTCGTATTTCTCTATACAAAAGATAAAGCATGCTCGACTGTAAATGGTATCACGGCAAATCCAAGTATCGATTGTCTGATATCATTCACTAATGGTCAACTACAAAAAAAAATCAAGAAACCGGTTTTAATTTTACGAGATAGAGAAAACATGTTCAAAGTAATAAACGTGTCTAAAGTACAAATACATAATTGCGTCTAACATTATTTGTGTCACAGATGTGTGGAATCATCCTCAAAACTAATAACCATAAAGCATTATGAAAGCCTTGCTAAGTCGTGGAACCTTGTTATTTTCATCAAACAACTTTAGACCAAAAGTCGTAAGGCACACTTTGAAACTGACTATGCAATACTTTTCTTTTTCAGGTTTCTGACAAGGCCAGTTTAGTGGAACGAGTATCAATACGTATGTATATATTTCATTTTTCGTTGTTTCCTGAAATAGTCATCTATCTTCTGTTGAGTTATAAAATGTAGACCCGTAGGTCCCGGTGTAGATAGGCCTTCAGCAACCCATGCTTGCCATAAAAGGTGACGATGATTGTCGTAAGAGGCGACTAACGGGATCGGGTGGTCAGGCTCGCTGACTTGGTTGACACATGTCATCGGTTCCCAAATGCGCAGATCGATGCTCATGCTGTTGATCACTGGATTGTCTGGTCCAGACACGATTATTTACAGACCGCCACCATATAGCTGGAATATTGCTGAGTGCGGCGTAAAACTAACCTCACACGCACCTCATATAAAATGTAATATTTAAAGAGCAGAAAAAGATGATGGTGTGAAGAACTTTGGGATCAGTCATTCAGCAGATTGTATTCTAGCAACGAAACAAACAAGAATGGGTAATGAAGGTACCTTTTTCCATGTATATCGTTCACACAAACCGATTTTAGTAAACGAGTAACTTAATCGGGGCCTTACGGTAATGAATTGTCTGTGTACGTAAAATCTGTCTTATCTATAATTCTGTCTTTTTTTGTTTGTAGTGGGATGTGTGATCTTCATTGGACTCTTTGGACTCCTTAAATTTGTTTTAGGTTTGTAAATTTTGTCCTTTTTTTCATTATCATTATTTTAAGACATGATATAAAAGAAAACTTTTAATATATTCTCTGCTCTAAATATATGTAGACAGTAAGTATGTAGCTTTAATATATATAATGATTATGTGTTGTATAACCTACATAAAACACACGTTATAAGAAACTCTTAAGCACTGAACTTTGCTAAAGTATTTGCTGAAACAACCCATATAAGAAAGTCAGCACCGGCTGGAATGTGAAGCGTCACATCACTATCGTTCGGTACAAGGGATTTCTTCATGTCCCAGAATTGGGTAAAATACCCCACATCAAATAGCAAGGATTTGGTATACCGTTGTCACTGAGTAACGTAATCCATATCACATCACATCACATCACGTCAAATCACATCGCATCACCATTTGGTTCAACAACGTACATCACTGTGCAAGCAGCATCACATATGGGTGAAGTGTGCAACTGTAGCGGCCACAAAATTTCCGAGTCCCGTGCTGGGATTCGAACGACGGACCCTCTGATCCAAAGTCGGACGCCTTGTCCACATGACCAAAGAGGTTAACCCCGTCAGCAAGCTGACAAGGTAAGGATGTCATCTTTGGGATGACTCCACGCCCTGCTACACAACCATTAAACCGGCGAAACAGTTTTGTATGAGTTATAGAATGCATATTATACAGTGGAAACCTGATAGTAAACTTTCAAGGGACTCGTCAAAATTGTTTACTTATCAGGTTTTTTACTTTTTACTTACTTTTAGTTATATTTGTAGCAGTTACATAGATGTAGAAATAATAATTCTAAAGTCCTCCGTGCTGATATTACTCAGTGTTCAGTCATTGATGATACTGTTGACAGCACATGCATACATCGCCTTGAAGGACATATAGATGTAAATGAGGTTTTAACATACATTAAACAAAGTAAGTGCTCATTAACACCATGTATTTTACTGTGTCTCACAGGATTGCGCCCTCCTTACCTTCCAAATTCTTCTAAAATATTTTCTCTGATGAATGTTCACGCCCGAGGGAGACACCTGGATAATGTCAACGTGCCACAATACAATATGCCATGTACTGCCGTGTTTCGCTAAGTAGGTTACATAAGTGGGCTTATCTGAATTACGAATGACAACCCGAGTCAGTCCCCGATCAATAGATAGGAACCCCATATTCCTAAACACAGTTAATAGCATGTCACGTAGTCAGTCAGGTGTGTTGTAGGTGGGGGGAGTTCACTTAAATGCACTAATACTATGCACGTACGCATGTATTGAGGGTGTGTGTCGGGGAACAAAGTGCAGTGAGAGTTCACATATTTTAAAATAATATTTGATAATCAGATTTGTATTTGCATATCCTTGATTATCGTTAATAGAACTGGTCTTCCGTAACCGATACAGATCCGTAACCGATGCGGATCCGTAACCGACAGGATCGGAGTATCAGACTGGCTCACTTGTTTGATGAGTGTTATCGCACCCCAGCTGTTTGGAACGGTGTTCTAAGTGTCAGTGTAAGCATTATCTGGTCGAGACTCGATTCTTCACGGATGACCTAATAGCCAAATAACAAAAAATAAAACGGTTCACTGAACGATTGAGTGATTTGACGCCGTCCGCAAGTTTGTAACAGAATCTCTCTTTTAGTCGTGAGAGTGTGTCGCATGCAGTTGTATTGTTCAAGCAAGAAGACGCTGACCACTTCACCGTTGTCGAGCACTGACGAAGTTCGGAACCCAGTAGATTTCCTAAATCTGTCCGTACCAGATCTAGAACAACATCAGAATATTCAGTCTGACTTTTTTGGGTTATTCTACCAAGAGGTCGTATCGTCAGGTCTTGTAATGCAAGCCCATCATTTAAATTGTATCGTGTGCGTCATCGCGTGAACATTATGTCACGGTTGAGAATGTGACCCCCACATTTCAAAGGTCAAGAGTGTTTAGGATCTTCAAACAACACGGACCGCCGTACATGAGATTAATGTTTCGTGTCAAATGTGATGTTTCTTGAACAAGAGATGGTAATAAATACATTTCCTGCAACTAGCACGCATTGTTTTAATTCTGACCGCGTCCGGATGAATTACATCTCTTAATCGTTCCTGGAACCTAATACCATGATTTTTGTTTCGAATCCAAAATCGACCTCTTTCATGATTTGACAACACCATACCAGTATACATGGGTTTCACCAAGTCATAAACGTCGAGGACCTTCACTTCATCCCACACAATGCCCTATCAGAGGGTACTTTAGTTGTCTGGTCATGCCCTATGTCAGATTGCCGTGTATCCAGACGGTTCTGCAAATAATAATTGGTCATACTAAGCTCTGCAAATATTTTTTTTATCACGCATATTACTCATTTTAAGATGGGTATGGGAAAAGGTTAATTGACGGAAATGCCCCCTTCGTATCTGATATTACTATATTTTCACGAAGTGTTCGCTTCTGGAAAAACTCGGAGGTTCTGGGTTACGTACTTTCTGTTCTTGTATTGAAAATTCTATGATGTTCACGTATTAACGGAATTATACGGGTCTTGTAATTCACTTAGTGTTCAGTCCTAACATGCGTTAACTGGTCGTAGTCAGTTCAACATGAATGGCTATCTATACATCTTGTCAATGTCTTGTCAAGTGTTGTGTAGTCACCCTCTGTGTATTACCGCTATCCAGCTAAACAGATCGTGAATTTTTTACTCTGGTGTTTTGGACAAATGGGCTTTCCCTTTTTCCATATTGCCGCGTTTTGTAACATTTAACTGGCAGTAATATGAACCTTTTTAGTTACTACCTATTATAATATCGCTTCTTGTATAATGATACCCTGGTCTCAGGAGCTCCGTTCCGTGACAGTGTCAAAGAGTAATGCATTAGGATAAAAATATCTCAATACAATATAAGAGATAAATCACTCTGAAAGAAGAGTCATTTCGCAAACATTGTTTGAGATTCTAATGTTGTGTGGCCTACATGTGTCACACATTGTTGATATACGACTGTCAAATTCCATAATGCATTAGGATAAAAATACATCACCATACAATAAAAGAGATAAATCACTCTGAAAGAAGAGTCATTTCGCAAAAATTGTTTGAGATTCTAATGTGTGGCCTACATGTGTCACGTATTGTTGATATACGACTGTCAAATTCCATAATGCATTGGGATAAAAATATATCACCATACAATAAAAGAAACAAATCACTCTGAAAGAAGAGTCATTTCGCAAAAATTGTTTGAGATTCTAATGTTGTGTGGCCTACATGTGTCACGTATTGTTGATATATGACTGTCAAATTCCAATGGGGTAAAATGCCTTTTGAGGAATGTAATGTCATTTTGAACAATACAGTGTGCGATACATGAAATTCTTTTTCGAAAAGGTTTCGGAGCTTAAGTATCATGTGTGGCCTGATAATGATTCTGTCTAAGTCCTTAATATACCCGCGAACATGGATTCCACATTATTTATAAACTTGCAAAACTTTAGGAGCTTCTCCAATGACTGTCAGTAATCACACCGACCAAACGGTGGTGAGTGGTCAGTTCGAAAACCAGAATATTTGCTCTCTTGTGATCATAATTTATGTCTATCAGCGCCATAAAAACACATTCTGCAACAATAGCTTTCCATTTGAATGTGCGCCATACAAATGCTTATATGTGGATATTGCTTAAAAATATAGAACGAAACAAGATCAAGCATAACCGTTTGTAAGTTCACAGGGAAACTGTTTCGAAGCAATTATTAAGATGGTTCATCTATTTTTATATCAACACTTCTTTGCGTGCATTCAGAAAGAGAACTTCATCAGTACAATATATGCTTATGAAGATAGGTGGGACATACTCCTCGGGATCTAACAGACAGAAATGAACGTTTTGTGTTTCCCGATCTACCTTTACCGAAGGTGATTTTCCCACTCAGATTTGTAGTGATGGCATGCGCGTTATACTCCTCGTTTGTTCACAATCTTAAGAACCGTGAACATCCGTGTTAGAAGTGACCTATAAGAAGTTACGAACCCATAACGATGCGACTAATAGGATCAGGTGGTCAGGCTCGCTGAATTAGTTGATGGATGTACAGACCGGAAAACCTCTGTGGCGTCACATAACAAACAAATCTGAAGAATAAAACGATGAACAATCGTATGAAATCTTAATGTCATGATATATTCTTGTATCCATGTACCTTCTGCTTTCGTGTTTTATACTTTCATCAAAATACATGCATACAATATAAAGGCATCAAACATCTGTTTTGACAGGATGGGTATACCTCAACGAATGCGCCGACATGGTGCTCCTTCCGGTTTACCTGATACTTGGAGGAGTAATCTCCCTTGTTCCTTTCTTGTTGTCTCTTTATCGGCGTTTCAACCATAAAGTTCGTTCCAAGAAGGTTGTGGACGAACTGTGGTGGATCCTTGGTGCTGTCTTCTTCCTGACACTGGTGCATATTGTGGCGGGTGAGTACTTTTGCTTTATACGTTAGATGAGGTATTCCCACTGAAAGCCCAGCTTCGATTCCTTTCGTGGGCTAGATGTTAGAACCCAATCCATGTCTCTCCCCTCTTGATATATAAAGGAATGCCGATAAATATGGTGCTTTTACAACATGGCACACCATAAACCTTCTTCGAACCTTGCTCTGAACAAGGACCTCTTTTAAAAGCTTTGAAATCTGAAAATGATGAAATGTCAGTATTTGATTCGTTTATAACTTTTAGTATCTCCCCAAATACCAGTCTATGTTGTAAAATGGAATTACTGGTTCATAGGGTTATGTTCGGTGACTTGGTTTGATTGTAATGGTACACGCTATAACATTTCAGCTTGGTTAAATGACATCCACTCACTCAATTTTTACATATCCTATTCCCAATGAATTCTTGACTGCAAATTGCCTAATTTACTGTCGTATTTTTAGGATCCATGTACATCCTTGTGTCTGTTGTGCAAGCCAGAGTTATCGGACGTTTATGTACCGCACCATGGCTACCGCCATTTGGCGTGGCCGCCTTATGCCTAGACTGGGTGTGTTTCGCAGTGTTCCTGTGTGTATTCTGTGATGTGGAGTACGAGGCACCCCCACCAAGCACAGAACCGGCTCTACCCAATTATTGGAGATACAGACACAGACTCAGGCGCTACTAAAACTATTGAGTTCTCTCCCATTTAGAGGACCATTTTGCCAAACACGCAGCCACAGAATGACACTACACTCAACGAAGGAATTTCATAATTCTGGATGTAGACCGATTTGGCAAGCACGTCAGTTTAACACACCACGTATTGTCTTGAAGTATTACATTTTGGTAAATTATTGCGACTTTCTATCCATTTTTACCTTATGTTAAACATTACACGTTTGCTATACTATATTTTCACTGTTAAGTGTGTCTTCAATATTGTTAACATATCTTTGTCATCACAACACGTAATGAGAGAAATTACGTCTAATTTACACCTTCTTGACGAACGGCAAGAAGGATTCCTAAGTCAGGTTTCAGGTGTATCTAACATATTCATCACAACTGACAGACTGTCGGGATATCTAATCACTGCAGATAAAAAACAGTGTAATTAATTTGTTAAGTAATAGCAAATTTCTAGGACGAAATTTATTTTGCCTTTGTGGACCATGCAAAGATCGATGTTTGATGAAGCGACAAATGCCTCAAGGTATGCTATGTTAGTTCTGTGATCACTTCTTGTATGATTACACCACCGCTGTATCCTTCATGTCACTTTCATTCAGAATATGAGTGAGTTATTGAACGAGTGAGTAAGTTGGGTTTTACGCCGCTTTTAGCAATATTCCAGAAATATCACGGCGGTGAACATCAGAAATGGGCTTCACACATTATGCGCATGTGGGGATTCGACACGAATTTTCGGCGTGACGAGCGGACGCTTTAACCACTGGACTATCCCACCGTCCCTCAGAATTTGAAAGCGACTGGATGCGTGAAACAGAGCCCTGTGCGAAACAGAAGACATTTCATATTCAAACGTTTTACAAACTCGTGTACGTACATATCATTATATAATAAGCCTTATTGGCATCAAGTTCTAGTCGAACTTTGGAGCTCTCACATGGGATTAGAACGATGGTACTCCCAACTAACATAGATAACAACATGCGGTTAATGTTTGAATACATTCATCGCAAGAGTCTTTGTAAACAGTAGGTTTAGGCTCCTGGTTTAAGCCTAGGAATGTTCAAGCATGGGACTTGTCTTTATGTGTGTGAGACCAAGGTTTTCGACAATAGAAAGAAAATAATCACGTCTTTCAAACGTAGCCATCGAGAGACTTCGTATGGTTTGAAAACCAAACATAACAGGTGACGTAACTGGAATTACCTTTACGCACAAACCCGCCTGCTTCATATTTAGAAAACAAATTGTAGTCCATGGTTGCAAATGTCTTTAGGTAAACACTGCACAGATATATACTATATATCGACTTATCAGAGTAAGACATAACGGTGTTCTACTGTACACTTAACATCCATACTTAGATTGCATGTATGTGAATATGTTTCGGTATGACGTGATTCAAATGGCAGCTAAAAACGGGTATCTCACCATAAAACGACTTTCGTGTATTAATGATGTAGCATCATACTGACAGCGGTTGTTACATGTAAAAGATGTCTGTTGAAAACGTAGTTATTGCCGGTTGCCTTTCCCATGTTACGTGAGCTGAAATACAAAATGATTTAAACAATTTCGAATAGTGCTCAGAAGATCTATATAATAATGGTACTTTAGAATTGGCACACATTGTCCACGTAGCATGAAAACATGCAATCCTGTCATTTAATCAACTGATGAAACTCACTTTTGATAGTTTTGCCCGGTGCAGAATATTTTGATTTGTTTAACATACCTATAACTTATATGAGTGCCATATTAAGTGTCTGTAAACTGTGTGAGGTCTTTTGTATATATTCATGTAAAGAAGCGAATTGTGATACGTGCTCATGGACACTGAGATTGCTCTCTAAGAGACATATACATTCATGTTATCATTTATATTGTTGTAAATAAACATATTAAAAATATGATCTTCTTAAATTATTCATTTAGGATCCATATCGTAGCGCCACGGCATTCGTACACCTACGACATAACGAGCTAACGACGGTTCGACGTTATGAATGTTTTGTGGATTGGGACCTAGAAGTACATCTGTTTAAGTAAACTCTCGGACAACCTACAGGTAAAGGAAGAGCTACAGCGTACATCCACAAGGCAGTTTGGATCCAAGACTGGCTCCAGTTGTAATCCTTGCTCTGTCTGCAGACCCTGAAGCAAATATATCCAAGAAAGCCCTCACAAGTCTAGAAAATGTGGCAAGTCTAGATTTCCTCAGCTTAAGGAAGTTTCAGGGCTTCATTATATTTAACTTTTAAAAGTAAAATGTGTTCATTTCAGAGACTAGTCGCTAGTCTACTACACAATTTTCTTGTTTTAGGATTTCACAGTGAATTATCTTAAGTGAGGGTCACATTAATCACGAGGCTCCATTTATGGGAGCGAAATGTATTATCGAAATGACAATTTCTCTGCATTAGGAACAAACAAAAAGATACATGGGGATTCAGTGTGATGGGAATGTATGGTTTTTCTCTCATCTTTACTGAAACAGCTGTACGTATATGTCCGACTCTCTGTTTAATTCATTATGGGTCATGTTCACCGAAAGCCACGAAATCTAAACAGTGGTAGAAATTTTACTGTCATCAATATTTGATTTGTGATCCCGTGTCACGACATTCCTATGTAGTTTGCCCTACAGTCATAGATAGCACACCTATGTCGGCCTCAGATCAACGTTCTTCGATTACGGGTAGTTCATAAATTGTTATCAATTTTCATGCCCGGGCAAGACGATTGTTTAACAATTCTTTTGAAGTTAAAACAGCTGCCTTTTTACCGTATGTTTTATTTTGTTGATGGTGGTAACAGCTGGATCTCAACTGTGCATTTTAGACAGGAGGGAAATTGAGATATCTCAAGTATGTCTTCGTGTTTCACAATGCTATACACTAATACCTTCAATCAGAAATTATGGAATACACCACAGAATTTAATCAGGGACTACCGAGGTAGAATCAAGAGGGAATACCAATTCGAATGTAATTGCTTTGCATGTGCCCTGTATGTATGTTGTTTTACAAAGTCGCATTGCTTTGCTCGATTAGTGACGATTACTTCGAAATAAAAGCAGTTTCCTTCTTATCGTTAATCCAAAAGATGGAAGTAAGCAGGCACGGGTTGTCCACCACAAAGCATTCTCAAATCTGATTCTCAGAATATTTATTATCACACCAATTCTCCACTAGTAATCACTGGATGTCAGAGCGGCATGTTGTAATCTCAGCGCCATCGTGACAAACGTTCACGTTTATGAGATGTATTAAATGTTATGAGTGGCTATCAAATGCAAGTGTGACCATTCATGGCTGTTGTTAGACTTTAAATTTCACTATTAAGGAGAATTATTAGATCTTACATGAGAATTATGTCGCGCTGGCCTTGACAAAATGTCTATTTGGTCCCACTTAAGTCTTGACATAGTAATCATATTTATGAAATACTTAAGTTAACTGCTTTTGAGAGTCAAGAATGAATATGTATTTCATGTTTAGTCATGGAATGCTATTTTAAGAAACAAATTTCAAAGGCGTTATAGATTCACACTTTCCTTGTCTGTGACGTCAGTTCTTCCTGTCGACAAGTTTGACTGATGAGTGAGTTTGTCATGCGACTGTGACAACCTTGTCACGCTTTCGTTCATGTACGTGACGGTCGCCATTAGAGGACTTAGTACGAACTCTGTATGTGCTTTTCCATCCTTCCTCCTTATGCTTGGTGTCATAAGACATTTATGTTTTATCTTTAATCCCGCATGAAACATATATCACCATTGTTTGCAGTCAGTTGCAGATTTTGTGAGGTGATAATATCTGATTTTCTAGTTGTCTTGTGGGATATTATCCGATTTCCCGGTTAACCCTTCGAATTTTGAGGATAAAAACACTGCTGCTCCCGTTAGAACATAAAGAGAATATTCAAGCAAAAACGTCCTGGTGTATTTACATAAATTATCATTCAGTCAAAACCAATGTTCCGATGAGGGTAACTGTGCTAGTGTTGGTGTAATTAGCTGACGTGTAAATTCTTGTTGACAATGTGTATTGACTACACGACTAAGCGTTTACACTTCTTAAATAGACTGAACTGATGCAGGGTGATTCCACTTTTAATGGTTACCAAAGGTAACAATATCTGATCTAATGATGTGACAGTGGTACGGGTGTTACTCTTTCATCGCGAAGCTCTAGGTTCCATTCACAAAGTGGATAATATGTAACTCTTGATGTTACAGTGCAACCACAATCTTGTTCTAATGTTTTTCTCCGTCACTCACTCTGGTCACAAAGAAAGTATGTTTAAATATACCGAAGGGATGTTAATTGCTATAAGTACTTACTGCCTGTGTCCAGGCATGGGTTGAGGTCTGTAATTCGACTACAGTGTAAAGTGGATATGTGTTGTTGACAAATATCTCATCATGGAAATAATAGAAAGTGATGAAGGTCCATAATCGTATTTTGATGATTCTGATTGACTTGACATCCTCATAATTCTGCTTAAACACTGTTAACCCACTTGTCCCTAAATCACTCACTGAATGTTGTTAAAACGCATTTACATTTTCAAAGGTTGAAAAACAGATATATTCGTGTCTATCCTCTGAAGCCAAAACGAACTTCGCCATGCAATGTGCAATTGGCTTATTGTCTCTCTTTAATTATAGGTGCAGTATGACAGGGGTAGGCAATGTAACAGTAACTGTTAATTGCAGAATGATCTTTCGCCACAGGCGGGTCTGTTGTACGTTCTTTCGATGATCTGTCTACAACCTGGGGATAAGTCGTTATTTTGAAGGAATTTGTTTTGTGTAAAAACGTAAGCTTGCAGTAAAGAGGATGTCACATATGACAGAGAGTTGTATCTATCACCGTGTGCAAATCAACTGACATGTTTATTGTTTTTAATAATGAATTGAAGTCTTCTAACACGTTAATGATTGATCATGAAATGAGTGTTATTCCCTAAGGAACTATACAATATATAACATGTATCGTTGTGTTACATCTCCAGTATTCCGTTTATGCCAAAAGAGGTTAAGGGCCCTCCACACTTATTTCGAATTGACAGGAATCAAGGAGAACAGTTAGAAAATGTATCCGTCAAAATATTTTCAAACACTGACGCCAGGGCTCATATGAAGAGCATTCGGGACGTTCTGACTGTATTCGGGGTGTATTTAAGGCACTTTCGAGCTGTATTCCAGCTTTAGTCGAGATACATTCCTCCCCATTCGCGACATCCTGACAAGATTTTAAGTGGCTTTTCTTTTTTATTCTCCCCCGAATATGTTCAGAATGCTTAGAATTCAGTTAGAATGCAGAACAAAGTATAATGCAGTTAGTATAACGCACCCCACATGCTGTTATATATTATTCCATTTCGAATGTACGTCAAAAGATTTGAACGTGTTCAAATCATTCGAGCATGTTACAAGAGTTGACCCGAATAATTGGAATGCATTCGGAATGCAGTGAGGAGTTTTAGAATTCAGTTCGAATTTCCAGGAATGTCCAGAAATTTTCATTCAGTTTTCCTGCTCATTCCACCTCAAGCGTGAAGGGGGTATTACTAAAATATCTCCGTGGTCTGTGTATATGTCGCCAGTGCATGCTAGAATGGGTCCTGTCCTACATGACTTTCTGTGTCGCTTGCTGCTGAAAACATTCGTCACTATACCGGATTTCAGTGGTTGTTTGGGTACCTTTTGTTTCAAGTGTTCCGTTTGCAAAGAAAACATCCACATCTTATTTCTAGTACTGACACAGTGTGTGAAACCTGTTGATGCTTCGCCGTATCATAAAAGCCAAAAAGGACTGTAGTACCTAACTCATCTTGGTTTTTGCTTTCATGGTTGCCATACATGTATTCACTGCTTGCACTGTTTGTTCGTAATTCCATCAAGCATAACTATTGGCTTGTTATGTGATGAATGTAAACAAAGAAATATCCATAGAAGACATACTGTACTGACTTTTGTCAAAACGATAGTAAATGTGTTTAGCATATCGTTAGCCAATCTTTAGTTGTATACTGCGTGAATCCAAATAAAGGAATATGATAGTATAAAGAATTATTTATTCACTTAACAATATTGTAATCCCACAAACTGTATTCGCATATGGATTATCATCGACGATTAGCACTAATGTAGACAATGGCATACAAGAACATTTGAACAACGTCACCTGGTATATACAAAGTCAAGAGCACCAAGTATACAAACAGAGCTGTATATATACATAGTGACGGACCAGCCGCCTTTGGTAGAGAGACTCTGAAAGCACAATGGGTATGAATCGAACAGCTTGCTGACAAACATGGATCCGATCTTAGTTTTGATTTTATTGTTCGTGAAAAGCCACTTAACACGTCGGAGACAGTTCTCTGGATATGGACCAATGATAGAATTCTGAGTGAATGTCATGTGAAAGCACAGACTCTCGTCACACAAGCACAATGTGTAAGAAATAAATTAGTCTAGATTTGTTTTATTCTTCCACAACGTCAAATCCATCTTCATCCCCTTCGTTGTTTACCGTTCCTATCGTGCGATACATTCCCATCATGGTATCTAGTGCAGTGTCTCTTACGTCAGAAGCTGCATCAACACCATCACTGAAAACGTCGGCGCTTGATACTCTCACGTTATCAACAGCATCTGCAACGTTATCAGCAGTAATCATCGAGGAGTCATCAAGGATGTCGACTGTATCACTTCTTGCATCCATGACTTCACCAACAATATCTTGCATCGCATCAACCATACCACTTTGTGAATCTGTTACACCAACGACCGTGTCTTCCACTGAATCAGCCATAACATCGTCAGCTTCCTCAGAAGAGTCAACAACATATGGCGTTCCATTATCCAGCAGAGTATCTCTCGTATTATCAAAGGATGTGTCATCAATATCATTGGAAATGTCATCTTGATCGTCAGGTGTGCTGTCGTCAATGATTGTGTCAATTCTCTCTTCCAAAGCCTCTCTCATATTATTCAAGGGAGTGTCATCATTATCGTTAGAAAGATCATCTTGATCGTCAGGTGTGCGATCGTCAGTGATTGTGTCAATTCTGTCTTCCAAAGCCTCTCTCATATTGTCCAAGGGAGTGTCATCATTATCGTTCAAAGGATCATCTTGATCGTCAGGTGTGCGATCGTCAGTGATTGTGTCAATTCTGTCTTCCAAAGCCTCTCTCATATTGTCCAAGGGAGTGTCATCATTATCGTTCAAAAGATCATCTTGATCGTCAGGTGTGCTGTCGTCAGTGATTGTGTCAATTCTGTCTTCCAAAGTATCTCTCATATTGTCCAAGGGAGTGTCATCATTATCGTTAGAAAGATCATCTTGATCGTCAGGTGTGCTGTCGTCAGTGATTGTGTCAATTCTGTCTTCCAAAGTATCTCTCATATTCTCCAAGGGAGTGTCATCATTATCGTTAGAAAGATCATCTTGATCGTCAGGTGTGCTGTCGTCAGTGATTGTGTCAATTCTCTCTTCCAAAGTATCTCTCATATTCTCCAAGGGAGTGTCATCATTATCGTTAGAAAGATCATCTTGATCGTCAGGTGTGCGATCGTCAGTGATCGTGTCAATTCTGTCCTCCAAAGCCTCTCTCATATTCTCCAAGGGAGTGTCATCATTATCGTTCAAAAGATCATCTTGATCGTCAGGTGTGCGATCGTCAGTGATCGTGTCAATTCTCTCTTCCAAAGCCTCTCTCATATTCTCCAAGGGTGTGTCATCATTATCGTTCAAAAGATCATCTTGATCGTCAGGTGTGCGATCGTCAGTGATCGTGTCAATTCTGTCCTCCAAAGCCTCTCTCATATTCTCCAAGGGAGTGTCATCATTATCGTTCAAAAGATCATCTTGATCGTCAGGTGTGCGATCGTCAGTGATCGTGTCAATTCTGTCTTCCAAAGCCTCTCTCATATTCTCCAAGGGAGTGTCATCATTATCGTTCAAAAGATCATCTTGATCGTCAGGTGTGCGATCGTCAGTGATCGTGTCAATTCTGTCTTCCAAAGCCTCTCTCATATTCTCCAAGGGAGTGTCATCATTATCGTTCAAAAGATCATCTTGATCGTCAGGTGTGCGATCGTCAGTGATCGTGTCAATTCTGTCCTCCAAAGCCTCTCTCATATTCTCCAAGGGAGTGTCATCATTATCGTTCAAAAGATCATCTTGATCGTCAGGTGTGCGATCGTCAGTGATCGTGTCAATTCTGTCCTCCAAAGCCTCTCTCATATTCTCCAAGGGAGTGTCATCATTATCGTTCAAAAAATCATCTTGATCGTCAGGTGTGCGATCGTCAGTGGTTGTGTCAATTCTATCTTCCAACGCCTCTCTCATATTCTCCAAGGGAGTGTCATCATTATCGTTCAAAAAATCATCTTGATCGTCAGGTGTGCTGTCGTCAGTGATTGTGTCAATTCTATCTTCCAACGCCTCTCTCATATTGTCCAAGGAAGTGTCATCATTATCGTTCAAAAAATCATCTTGATCATCAGATGTGCGATCGTCAGTGATTGCATCGATTCTGTCTTCCAAGGCCTCCCTGACAATGCCCAAAGGACTGTCATCACTGTCATCAATACCATCACTGTCAGTTTGGCCTTCAAATGCATCATCATCATCATCACCGTCATCTTCATCTTCATCGATGTCATCGATCCTGTCTTCTAAAGTATCCCTCATATTATTTAAAACACTGTCATCATCACTATCATCAACATCACCATCAGCCGCATCCTCGATTCTGTCTTCTAAAGCATCCCTCATATTCTCCAAAGGACCGTCATCACTATCGTCATCAGCTTCGTCATCTTGGCCTTCATATGTATCATCATTATCAGTCAATTCCTCGATTCTGTCCTCCAAAGCGTCTGGTATATTCTCCAAAGGACTGTCGTCGTCGTTGAGATCATCAGGCGATTCGTTGTCATCTAAGTTATCTGGTTGAGTTAAAATGAATCATTACTACACAATGACATAAATAATACGTGTTTGAACTAAGCAATGCATGGCTGGATGTATCATATGTGTAAAAGCGTTGCTGTTAATGCGATAGTATGAACGAATGGTTATCTTAATCAATTAATCACTAGCCACAGAAACTCGAACCGTATTTTAAATCAAGTAATAACTAAAACGACCAACACTATACAATTGAACGTTTAATTCAAAATGGTATGATATCATCACATTAACACCAAGGTATACAACGGGGTTGTGTGCCAAGTAATTAACTCTGTGTTAGTATGCTAAACCAGGAAAGAACCAACATGCTGACAACGATAAATAATATATTGTTGGCGTAAACATCGTATTATTCTTCCGTGTTCGTACCATACATTGTATGCATACATATACTTACCATCAAACATGTACCAAAATAATATACTATTCCTGTTGAGTTGCCTATGACAAGATTTTTTCTGGGTTAATATATAACATATATAATGTATTTTTTATACTCGGTGTACTTTTCTGATTGTCTTTTAATGATAATAAGAACAGAACTCGTCACTGAATATACTTTGAAAAAAGATGCAAAAATAATGTAATGATGAAATCTTATCAAATTTATCAATACATTTTTTTCAAGGACTGAAAGTAGTTTTTTTATGCGCAATACCGAAACATACGCGTGTGTACACGCGTACAATCACATCAGAGCCAGGTATGTGTGCATGCGTCATTAATTAGACCTTTGCTGTTTAATCAACACTAATACAATTCAATCACACAGTGAATATGGAGATGAAATTCTTCTCTAGTTACATATCAAATCCAAAGTCCATTTCCAAATCATCCATCAGCATCATAGGCAACTGGTTTGGAAATCCAGAACTTTGTGCTTGAGGTTGCGTTTGAGGTCCCATGCCTTGGCCTATCTGAGGTGCCATATATGAACCCATTTGCTGTCCAGTGCCTTGACCTACATAAGGACCCATCTGATTTCCCGAAAAGGGACTCATGTATGTTCCCATACTTGGACCCGTTTGACGTCCCATTTGCGGTCCTACTGGCTGTGAACCCATAGCCATTCTCCTGTTCATTTGCATTGCTGCTAGCATACCGCCCATGTTATCCATACCATCCATACCAATCATATCTCCCATATCCCCTATCGCATCACCCATTCCTCCAACCACAGTATCCCTAGCATCACCCAACATGTCACTCATATCACCCATCGCATCACCCACTGTGTCACCCATACCGCCAAACATATCGACCATACCATCCCTAGCATCACCATACATATCACCCATCGCATCACCCATTCCTCCAACCACAGTATCCCTAGCATCACCCAACATGTCACTCATATCACCCATCGCATCACCCACTGTGTCACCCATACCACCAAACATATCGACCATACCATCCCTAGCATCACCATACATATCACCCATCGCATCACCCATTCCTCCAACCATATCTCCCATACCATCCCTAGCATCGCCAAGCATATCATCCACACCTCCCAACGCATCACCCATCCCTCCAAACATGTTGCCCATACCATCCCTAGCATCGCCAAGCATATCACCCATACCATCCCTAGCATCACCAAACATATCACCTACACTACCCATCGCATCACCCATTCCTCCAACCATATCTCCCATACCATCCCTAGCATCGCCAAGCATATCACCCACACCTCCCAACGCATCACCCATCCCTCCAAACATGTTGCCCATACCATCCCTAGCATCGCCAAGCATATCACCCACACCTCCCAACGCATCACCCATCCCTCCAAACATGTTGCCCATACCATCCCTAGCATCGCCAAGCATATCACCCATACCATCCCTAGCATCGCCAAGCATATCACCCACACCTCCCAACGCATCACCCATTCCTCCAAACCTATCGCCCATACCATCCCTAGCATCGCCAAGCATATCACCTACATCACCCATCGCATCACCCATACCCCCAGCAATAACGTCCATGCTATCCCTAGGTTCACCTACATCACCCATCACATCACCCATATCAACCATTACATCACCCATTGCATCACCCATTCCTCCAAACATATTGCCCATAGCATCACCAATGTCGCCAACCATATCATCCATATCTCCAACCGCTTCTCCCAAAGTATCTCTAGTATTACCCACTGCATCCTCAACTTCTCTACTTATATCGTCAACAGCATCTCCTGCATTGCCTATGAAATCCTCAAAGGCATCTCTAGCATCTCCAACCAACTCTCCTCCCACAGCGACAGCGGGCGCCGCGTTCATCACCCCAGCTGTCATTGCCATAGCAGGAGCCATGTCCTCTACACCATCACCAAGAGCATCTAGACCATCAGCTAAACCATCAGCCACATCGTCAATAGCATCCCCAACATCAGAAACACCATCAGAAAACCCCTCACCAACTTCCAAAAACGCGTCTGCAGAAGCACCACCAAGCACACCGTCAACAGTATCTGGAATATCACCAACTCTACCTTCTAGGACATCCTCCAGGTCAGCTTCTGCACCTTCCAATGATGCTTCAAGTCTGTCTTCAAGGTCGTCTCTTACATCATCAGCTTGTTCATCGATGCCGTCCAACATGTCCTCAAGAGCATCCGTCTCCTGGTCGACCAGATCGTCCCTTGCCTCAGCAATGTCTTCTAAGGCATCATCAGTATCTTCCAAAACATTGCCTTCATCTTCACGACTGTCGTCATCATCAACATCGTCAACATCATCTGCCACATCGTCAACATCATCTGCCACATCACTGACATCGTCTGCCACATCACTGACATCATCGGCCATATCGTTAACATCATCTGCCACATCGTCAACATCATCTGCCACATCGTCATCATCATCTGCCACATCACTGACATCATCTGCCACATCGTTAACATCATCTCCCACATCGTCAACATCATCTGCCACATCGTCAACATCATCTCCCACATCGTCAACATCATCTGCCACATCGTCGACATCCTCTAACGTGTCATCAATAGTATCAGACAAATCACCTCGAATATCCGCAACATTGTTGCGAATGTCGTCAACAACATCATTCACATCGTTGTTAACATCATCGACAATGTCAGCAGCTGCATCGATGACGTTATTAGCAGCGTCAGAGGCAGTGTCAACGACGTCTGCTACGTTGTCGGCAATATCGTTCCTTACATCGTTGATATTTTCAACAGCGTTCTCAACCATGCCGGGTACATTGTCTGGCGTCTGTGATGAAAGAAAAATGTGCACATCAAATAATCAAATTGGTTTGGAACGTTCAAAGAAAAACGAATCTTCTATAATTATTTGCTGAATTAATTTTTCTGACTCATTCCTCAAAAGAACAGAAATGATGAAAGCTCATTTATATGAAAATGATGAACCATACGACATTTGTTTAGTATGCAGACTCACATCGTCAGGGATGCCAACAGCATTGCCCAGCATTCCGAAGCCATTCTGGTTCTGTCCAAAGCTACCCTGTCGGTTCTGCCCATTGAACATTCCTGCTTGAGCTGGTCCGCCTGGGATCTATAACAGGATTGTGACATTGAAGAAGGAAAAAACGGAAACAAGAACAAGAAACATTCAGAAAAATGGACGAATAAAAGAGGAGAAACATTTCTCATTGATCATCAGTGATACAAGTACTTGACCATCAAAATACGGTCGGGGTATTTCGGGTTTTTTTTCATGAATGTCAGTCTGCCAGGATGTGGGATGAAAAACAGCCAACACTTCATGACGTGACATTATTATGGGCGGGTTGCTGTTGAAATATGTCTGAACATAAAACATGTTGTTTATCAGTGTTGCACGGATCTAGCGGTCAAAGTGTAAGATCGTGACTGGGGAAATCCTTGCAACCTTTCATAATATTCTTGTACACCTGTATACGTTTTTACGTTGACTCATTATCATAAAGCGTGGCGTTATATATAACTAGATATAACTGATGTCTTTACAACATGGTCATAAAAGGGGGATATTTGTTTGCATATGACTTCACCTTAAAGAGAAGGACAATAAATAGTGATATTCATCCTAATGGGTCAATTTTCGGAATATATATTATGGTTTCTATATTAGGACTACGGATAAATATTGTAATAATTTAGCAATATGTTTGAGTAAGCAATAATTATATCGAAATAGCCACTCCTATATGAACAGTGTGCACATATACTTTTCTGTTTATGATAAGAAATAAGTAAAACCTTTTCTTATGAGTCATGTCGTTTTTCTGGTGAGTCATATCGTTTCTTCATTTCAACTCATATAAAGTTGTAAAAGCGCCGTAAATTATACATGGGATGTATGTAGAAAGTGTTGCAGTAGGTATGTTTGTACAGTTGTCCTATTCCTCTGGATGAATCAGACTGAGCTCAGTCTTTCTGCAAATAACAAAAATACTACTTCAGAAGTGCGGGTTAGGCGTTGACCAACAACACCTGACGGACCGGAGTGACCTCTCCAAATGTTACGAGCCTTGTCTCGCGGTAACCAGGTTATTGATGGTGTATGATACAACTGGTAACATTAGCACCACCCATGAGGCTTTGGTGTACACAACGCAGAACAGAACGTAATGACATTGTCCAATATCTGATGACAAGTCTGTATAACACCTTACTTAGGTACAAATATATGAAGAGGGAACTCTGAGATAAAGATACTGAATATAGGCTCTGTTTATTGTGAGATGGGAGGTGCGTTATGACATTAACTTTACCTTGACGTCATGACTGACATTGACGTTGTTACAATCCGTTACGTATGGTTAGTTGCCAAGGCCTTTCGTATCATCACAATAGGACAGATGTTCTGTTCAGATCAACATGTCAATGTCGAGATCCGCAGGATAATTGATTTATTAATGATATATCAGTTTCAGTAAGGAAGATGAAACCAAACTGTGTGTAATGACCTCATTATAAAGTGCAAATATTCACACCGTTAACCGCTAAACTGCAATCACGGGAATGGTGACAAGCTGTGTGGTGGCAAAATAAACTTAATGTACAGAAAGTGGACAGATATGTTTTACGACTGAAACTGAATGAAATTATAGCATTCATTTCAACAGGATCTACAACCACGAAAAAAATCGACCCTGAAAATTTGCCTTTGCTGACGTAAATATTTTGTGAGAAAGGACGTGATCTGATGCGGCCATAAACAAGTCACGATTTCCTTGTCTGCGTTATGACTGGCGATGCGTCATTTACTTGTTTACAGCCTTTTAATGTCAGATAAAGAAAGCTCCATCCTCAATCACATTCCCTCCACACTCAGTCATCCCTCGTGATTGTAAATGGTTGCTTTTACTGCACTCAATTATCCATAATTTACTTTTTTGTAATATTTGTGAGATGTATACCCCATAATGACTATTCCACGTATTTTTATTTCACAAACGGGACCACAAATTTGACGGCATTAACATACACGGGAATATCAGGATTACACAGAAAGGATAATCACACCTCCCTACGTGTATCAGGTAAAATGTATTCTTTTAAGGAATGTATTGACAGAAACAGTATTAGGAACACAATAATAGAACAGGGGACCATGGAAGACGTTTGTAGCGAAGTTAATTTGAAATAAACCGCTTGTATGAAGTGAGACTGGAATGCTAGTTATAGATGGTTGACCCAGTGGAGGGTAGTGACTCTTCGTTGTACAGTGAAGGTCATATGTCGTTAATTACGTTACACATGTAAGTAACTGTAGCAACTTGTTTTGCTATCGTTAATGTGGTGTGCTACACTATCTTTGTCAACTACGAGGTGCCTGGAAGGGTCATAAATCACTACGGCTAAAATCCAAGCACTACTCCCCACATCAACATATAAAATCCTATAACACCCATAGGTTTCTGGTTGATGTTTATGTGTTTATTAAAGCAGACATTGTACGTAAAATCATAAAGGGAATATTGTTTTTTCTTTATGGACGAACATACAATATAATATAGTAAAAACATAACACAAACTCAGATAAACAATATCAGTTAATGTCGTACGTTGTTACTGTACACCTCAGTCTTCAAGTCCATCTCACCGGCCTCCTGTACGTAATGTATAGTTTGTTTGAAAGTCACATTTTGCCATTCACCTGATGAGGGTGCAAAAACTAGCCCAGAAACGTCATGTTGTAAATACTAGAGAAGCTGTAAATCCATGATACAATACGCTGATTAGATTGGGTAAAGTGTGTCTAAGGTCCCCTACATGCATTGTCATTGAGTAAGACAAGCGCAGTAGTGAGTTTGTGCGACATTCTATAACAAGCGCATGTTTACGGAACTGGAGCTCAGTTGCTGAACTAAACCATTCACTTTCATCTACCTTTCTGTTCTCTCACACAACCCTATAACCCAACAAACAAATATCATTACGGCCGTCGAGGTTTCCATGTGACAGTTATGCACACGCAATTAAGACGCATATTGATTTAAGACGCTTAATTTGCCCTGAGGATGAACACGAGACACTTGTCTTAAGGATGATGTACAGCCTGGTATTACGTTATGATGTCGATATTACAGCACAGGCGTACACTAACCACACACTGTTGGACATGTATACCTAATTGGATGACCTTTAGTGACACGGTGAGCAAGAGGATAAGGTTGTCATAGAGGACTTTTAAAGACAGATGATTAAATGTTTGTGTAAGAAGACACCCGGGATGTTTCCATTCACTGAGATATAATTCCGTCTGTTGTTATACAACCATGCACTGTGCAAAGCCACCAAGACCAACTCATCCTAATGTTATTCACAAACTAATTAATTCCTAAAAGATGATATATTTATGATAAGACCTAGATGAAGTTAACTACGGCTGTGAAGTTTCTAGAGTAACATTATCATTGCATAAACGATAAAACAGTTACCTTTGTGTCTTGTTCATTGTTGCAGGTACAACATTCCCATATATAACGGGTATCGTGTCACTGTGATACTTAATGTCTAATGCAAATGTGATGTACGTCTGCATAATGACACATTGTTGTCTGTGTTACGATATGTTACCAATGCCACTTCTGGAAGTTATGCATCCATTTGAAATACACATCTCTACATTGTTCTCTTATGTCATGGTCTACTTTGCTGATGTACTTTAATATTTTAAAATTAACCGGTTTAGTTGATTTATACAGATTTTATTCAGTAGGAAAGTTATTGATCACAAGTTTTCACAGCTGAGAGACCCCAAAACATTAAAATGAGTAGCTCTAGTACATTAGTAATGTAGTTTATAATGGTAATCCATTCCACGAAGTCTATTAATCAGCTCTTTCTTAATTATATTCGCATTACTTAAATTGTCTTCAGAGGTATTAGCGTATATCTTCAGAGTGGCAGTGCAGTATAATGTGAAGAATCGGTGCATTGAGAGAATGTTTAATGAGAATCCGCAAGTTGACACCGTGGAGTGATCCTGCATTGCTATATTATATATGATACTTCAAAAACACTTACCAAGTTGTTCTCATCACTTCCTTTGCCGAGGTTTCCTGACACTCCCAGGCCAACAAGAACGCCGCCAATTCCAACAATACCCATAATTGTTCCGATGATGAGCCATTTTAACAAGGATGTCGATTTGGCGGCGGGTTTCAAGGTAGCGGCCTGTAAAAGTGAAAGTATTATCAGAGTGCAGGAAACCAAGACAGAAAATTATCTGAATCAGATTCAGATCTTCAGGCGTATTTATAACCTCTATAAAGATCTTCTGTTCGTACCTGATTCAGATGCAAAGACAATTTGAGGAAATGTCAACGTAGACAGATAGTATGCATTACTTTGTCAAGTAGAAAGTAAAAAAGAGGAAATATTACGCTTTCGGAAATGAACATCTTAAGGTCATTTCATAAATCACCGTTTTGCTTACAGATGATAATAACTTACTGAAATAAATAACCGTAAAACGTCGAATTGCCTCACTTTTATAATAATTATTTCATCTATAGTTATAAATAGAAGCGGCAAAATCCTTTCCACATCCATAAGAAATGTCTGCCAAAACAGTCCATTATAAAACTGCGACTCTATCATGAGTGTGTGTTTCAGCAGTTTTACGGCCATACGATGTAATACACATTGAGTATGGACCAGACAATCTAGTAATTGTCATCATGCCATATTGTTCACAGAGCATGCGGTCATGAATCACTTTGAAGTAGTGCTGATACCAGGTGTACATGAAGAGGTAAGCGTATCTTGCCCCACCGGTCGCACCCGTCATAAACAAGATGCAAAAAAGCTAGTCATTTTTTTACCTGAAATAATTCGGGAACGGATAAATCAAATGAGGGAATTGCATCGGACACAATTTTTGTCACTGATGCATCACATTTAGACATTTCCTCCACATGTCTACCATAAACGTTCTTGAAAGCTTTACTGAGGCGTTGAATGTTGTAACCTTGATCAAACAACTTCTGAGCAAGAGATAGTATGACGCATTTTGAAATGTTGACAAAGAGAGCACACTCGATTGTTTCTTAAGCGTTGTGAAATGTTTACACCAAATGTTGAATATTGTTCAACATGAAAGGGAAGCTGACTGTTGGAAAGTTAATCCCTTTTGTCGAACAGCCTTGTGGAGAGAATGATGTGACTGAATCTTTAAGCATAGATGTAATTATGCTATAGTAGAGGCGGTACCACTTGTCTCCCTTATTTCAAGTTCAGGAGGGTAAATCGGTGGAAAGCAATTGGCAACTTGATGGTTATTGAATTAAATTAGATCATCGATGCACCGGAAGCTTAAGTTAAACTTCTTGACCCAGTTACTTTGTTTTGATTTTTGCCAACCCAAGCTCAAAATCTACATACATTAACAGAAACTCACGAAGGAGGAGCACAGTTGGTGTCCATGGGGATGCCTACGTGTTGGCGAAATGTTTTACCCCAAACTTCACAAAGGTGTTATCAATGAGAAAGTCCTGCATTTCAGATGCGTATTTTAAAATAAAAAGGCATAGGTGTGAAACGAACAGGTGTGAATACAGTTGTCATTCATTGAAGTTGTTAAAAAGAATTATAATAGTATTAATGTTCTATAACATACTTACTTCTAGATCGTAACCTCCCATTATGGCAGTTTGAAATGAAAAAGAAATTCCTTGAAACACAAGGTAGATTCCAACAGGGGAGGATGCGACCAGCACACCCTTGACGAAATATTTATTTTCTCTTCCATAACGTCGCCTTAAATATATCCCGCGTGCCTTGGTTTTGCCCAATCAGTGCATCCGACGTCACGTCATAGACATTCCTGGAAGAGGCTGATCGTGAGGTTGTTGTGGAGCAAGACAAGAGACACATTGAGAGAAGCGTGGATCATTCATCTTCTGGACCCGCTTGACAGTTATGTCTGGTTCTTTACCCACTCAGCGCTGATGACTGTGGCTCCAGGGCAAACTGGGAGATGTCGTGAAACCTTTCACGGAGTATGTATGTAGACAGGCATACTTAGGTCAGAGGTGTATGGGATAAGCATGTATCGGGTCATTTTTCTAAAGATGTTCTTACCTGGTCCGGTTTTGGCAAGATGTCGTAAGACGTATTTAATTTAAAATAATACACGAGCATCCGCCGTTGAATATATTTGTGACCCTATAACCCCTATTTACCTGCTACACAGGTGTCATAGATTATTATTGTTATTAATACATTTCTCGTTTAATTGTTTTATTTATTGTCATAAGGACCATTTTAAATGCGAAGGTTATGAAGTGTACTTTCAAATGATCTCTGGTGCTTTCATGCGTCTGTATACTGCATGCCGATCTTTGTAATAAGTTATATTTTGATGTTTTACGGTGTCCATGGTTTTACTAGTTTCATTCTTGTTTGTAATGTTTGTATATGTAATGCTATTGCTGTTTATAAAGTTTCCATTCTTGACTGTTTGAGATACGTTTTTGATTCCCAGTTAAATAGGTATGGTTGTGTTGAATACTTGATTTCTCTTTCAGTTACGATTCAAATGTACATGTGTGTAATTGTACATTGTAGGTTGGTTTCCACGTTAAATGGTATTTCGTTCGTAAAAGGGATATAACCGAAGGGTAGATCTACATCGTAATTTTCATCAGGCAACAAAGTTAAAATGCAGAATGCATTTCAGAGTGCTTACTTGCCAGATTCAAAGCAACCACAACCACTTTCAATACATAAAAAAATTATTTCTTTTATAAACCTCAACAGCCCTTCCACCTGACTCAACTCGGACAATGTATGAGGCAGTAGACGTAACAGAACATGCACCACATCATTGCATGCCCTGGTGTCTCCATGTATCTTCATG
Source organism: Haliotis asinina (assembly GCF_037392515.1). Lineage (NCBI taxonomy): Eukaryota > Metazoa > Mollusca > Gastropoda > Lepetellida > Haliotidae > Haliotis > Haliotis asinina. The sequence goes on from NC_090285.1 coordinate 41,093,222, forward strand.
GCCATGCATCACAATTACATATATGCAATGAATAAGGAACTACCGCAATCGGGGATAACAGGGATGTGACGTTTCTTACTATCCATTGCAGTTTCGACATGATCTTTCATGACAAGTACATTCTATTTTTAGGTATAAAGAGGAGCATTACCTGCCTGTGAAGGGCACATTTAGATCGTTGACGCCCTTGTCTTTTTTTTAACGTTTACCCTCATATGACTTGATATCATCGATGTCAGAGTGAGTAATAAAAATGTTCAGATCCTGTAAACTTGATCTCCAGGTTTTTATTTGTAAAGAAATCTTCAATAAAGAGTTTTATTAAAACGTGCACCCACTGAAATAAAGACATGTGAAAAGTGAAGTCCTGTGGGAAAGCTCATGTCATGAAATCATGTAATGGTTTAGTTTAAGTATTTTCATACATCACGTTTAATATACCCTTCTCGTCAGTTCTAGAGTGAAGTGACTGATGTCATGTAATTTTACACCCACGCAATTTAAACTCTCAACCTCCGTCATGCATTGCGTGTTAATTTGTACTCTCCTAGTCCATAAATGGGTGTTATCAAAACGTCAACGCCTTTGCAATCATCATGCTTGCACGTCACGGGGTAGGAGGGCCGAATGGCAGACACCTATTCTCCAGATCTTTACGAGATTTCAGGTACTGAGAAAAACGTAATCAGTGAACATTCATTGAAACAAATGCAAGTTCGTGAGATACTTGCGTTAACAGTAGGATAATGTAAGTGACATGTCTTGAAGAGAGCATTTAATGCCCAAATATTGTCTGGAGAAACTACGACTGGTGAGGTGAAGCAACAAGCAATACTGAATGTTATGTGAAAAGGGGGTTTGCATATTTGGTTTGTCAGTTTGAAATAGCATGGAACAGCTGGTGCCGAATGAGAATGGTGACGTGAAACTTCACTGGCGAGACACCATGCTTGAAATCCTGACCATTTTATTAAAACAATATTAAAAACAGGAAATTGTTAACCACACTGGACTTTGTATCGAATATGTTTTGTAGATTTTACCTCTTTTTAACTTCGCCTTAACATAAAATACGTCACCCCACGTGACTCACTTTTATGGCACTATGTTCATGAGAAGATCGTGATCCCAACGATTTCAAAGAGCGTCTGGTTGTTTGATCGGAGTTACAACATCCAGAGTCTTAGTAAATCTTTCAAAAGGTCTTGCAGACATGTAGACATGTGCCTTGTATGCCTGTTTTGTTTTATTTATGCAGTAGACGTCAGATGAACACATGACTTGCTTTTGCATATGTTTGTGATAGGTGCAACCGTTTGGGTAAGATATGAGCAGGTTTCGGAGAACCTGTGTGTCATTACTATTTGAAAATTATTTTTGAACACATGCTAATGCCATAGTCGGAATCGAGCAATGCTTTTGGTGGTTATTCTAGATGATTATAATATTTGTTACTTTTAATCGCATTCAGGTACTTCAAGTAATGTGAAGAGTGAAGAATTCAAAACACAGTCAACGCAAGAAAATATTGCATCCGGATTGTCTTCCGAAACGTTTCCATTTGCGGAAAATGCACAGTCTAAGTAAACTTAGTCTCAGTGTTATTCGTTACACTCCACCACTGAGACTCAGTAGTGAAGTGTAACGAAAAGTACTGAGGCGAAGTTTACTAAGACTGTGAAAATACCATATCGCGGTAAAACATAAATCAAAGTGTCAGTGAAGATCAGTGATGACACCAGGCGTCCTGCAGGTAGAACATGAACAATTCTTTATTAATAAAGTAAATGCTTAATTAACTGGTATGAGTGTCTAACTGAAAATCAAACATTTGTTGTTGTTGTTGTTGTTGTTGTTTGCCTGACATTAGTACTGTTTTCAGTGACAAAACTGACACGCAGAGATTACATCATTCTGAAACGCGCATATCTACCCCGCTACAGGTAGAGTCACTGATGGCTATGGCTGGTGACATAAATAAGATTGAAGTATGACAGAAAGAGACAGCGTCCTCTCAGTGATATGAACGGCATGTCAAGTGTGCCAGGCTCTCCAGTGGCTAATGTCTCGGTCTAGTCATGCGCATATACATCTAACTAATAACGTAAAGAAACCAGCATTCTGTTTTGGTCTCACAAGACACCGAATATGTGGCACTTTGTAAAACTGAAATTGGTAGTCCATGGAAATGAGAATCAAATCATCCAAAACCCAGAATTATGAATGCTATCTTAAATTTGGACCGAATCTAAAAATAAGTAATGATGTACCTTATCGTCTGAAGACAGTTACACGTGAAGTGCAGTGAGTTAGTGAGTAAATATCGTTTAACGCCTCATCAGCAATGTTACAGCTATTCGCGGCCAACGTATGGTGAAGATTATGCTAATACATGTTTATACATCAGACAGGTGGTAAATTAAAACAGTTCTTTAAATATGATTAATTAAAAGACGTTGAGTTAGTAACCAGATTGACCGATGCCAACCCTAAGCCCTAAGAACAATAGTCAGTCTGACAACTTGGTAATTGGCAACGCAAACGTGACATTTCGTAAGCGAGTCCACACATTTGATCTGATCACATATGTGTGAAAAGTACAGGAAAAAGATCTGATTAATTTATATCCGTTTTAACGAAAACTACAAGATCAGATCTGATTTGTTAGCATAGGTGTTAAGGTGTGTAGAATTGGCGTCCACATTAAGTCCACTACATATTCTGGTTCGCACCATATATGGGCCTCTGGGCCATTGCCATGGCGAAGACGGAAATAAAAGGATTGAGCCACGTGACAGCGTCGCTTACGGTACTGTGTTTAATATAACACATAAGCATCCACTTAAGTCCCGTTAACATAATCTACATTCCATTCCATGTTAACACACTGATGCAGAATTACACAATGACGGTTAGGCTTGTGACGTGGCTTGTTATCCAAACGAAGGTTCTCTCCAGTGTCACATGGTTATTCCTAAACGGACGACGTACATTGGCTCAGAGGAATAAATTCTCCTCATCAAGCTACAAAGACCAAAAAGCCAGTTAGCATTTACCAGTCCAAATTCTCCCACTTTGTATATATTATTAGAATTGTCATCGCATCCTGCGCAAGACAAATTGGCATGTTCCTTGAACTAGCGGAAATTAACAAACGACGGTATATCACTAACAGCTGACATTACAGACATCAAGGAACCAGGATCAGTACCTCTATTGGTTATATCAAAACGGCTCATTCTTCATGTTGATGCATCCTTTTATAATGATGTATGTTTCCCGCCAATACATTATTCGTTTCAGACATTTGCATTCAATGTAATACGGAAGACGCATTTTTTAAGTAAATTGAAATACCTTGGTCCCAGCGATTCGACTCATCGGGATTTGGCCGCGGGTTCTTAACTATCAAAGAGAAAAAAGATATATTCACGAGAATGAGTCGGGGCCCTAAATTCATATCATGTTAGTCACCTCATATCACGAAGTAAAACTTTTAGAGCCTACGGGCTTGACAGTTGCGTGTAAACATTAACCATTGTCTCCTCTGACAGTGAATATATTTTGCATCCAACCAATGTTGGGATTGTCCCTAGACAATGAAGCATCGCTCTTGTACTAAAGAATTTAAAGACGAAACCTAATCATACGGAAGACAGCATGGTGGGTAAAAGGTAAGGTGTACGACATGGAATTGGAACCAGCACGCGTTGCATCCTTTCCACTTTGGCTGTGAAGTTGTGTGTGGAATGTCTGCGTAAATATATTGTAATGTGAATTACCATGAAAACTGTCCTAAATATGTTTATATAAGCTATCAGCTGGAATCCAAAGGTGAATTTCAATTTATGACCCAGAAGTTCGAAACTCGATTTTAATTGTATTTATGGTGATGGTATGGGATTTGTGGTGTCAGTTTGGTTGGCTGATATTTCACAGGTTAACAGCACTGGTGAGTCTGATTGAACACTTCAACGCTTACCAGAAGGTTTTCATCAGCTCTTAGACATTTGATTTCGATCTCTTCTCTTTGTTTGTCACTAAATATGCATATTTGATAGATTAATTTCAGACGTTTAAAATTTCAAGAATGGTACGAAGGTGATAATTTTTTTCCCATATTAGTACCTGTTTCTGTGACTGAATGCATTAAATGAGACAGTGAGTTGAGTAACTTAATGTTGTTTTACTAAACAAGAGGCAATACACAACCCATACACACAATGCCACGACGTCTCTATTACAATGTGTATTATGTCAGGATATAGAGGAATACTGTAGATTTCGGCCATGCAAAGTATAACAGACATGAGACCAGTCATAGAGATCAGCGTCATACGCAGAGTTATACCAAAGTAGCATATTTGTTCAACGTCATAACGAAATATTTATTGTTAACTGTTTCGGAACTGAATGTGAGAGTCTTATCTGAATAGCAAATGTTCATGACTTTAAAAAATGAAAATTGTGTTATAAACCACAATGCTCCTTTTGTTTGACTTATGCGTATTGGGGCATTTGGGTTCATGTATCTTGCCGAAATTAAATGAAACTTCCCTTATAAGTAAACACTAAAGCGAAACAAAATATCACAAAAGAAGTGAAAGTTCATGTCAGGTCTTTATTTTGTTAAGTATTGGCCAAACCGTAGCTACAGTCATGAGGTATCTCGCTGAAAAATATTCCATATCATAAGCACGTGTTTATGGATCACTATTAAATAGTGCCAAAACCAAAAATGCTCCTCCGGTATGGCTCAATTTTTAATCACCTGTGACGATTCTGGTTAGAATACGATCTTTAGAAGTCCATGCTGATCGGAAGACATCGGGTGGTTTGGCTCGATGACTTCTGATTCAGATGGCATCATATCTTAATTGCTAGGTTGCTAGATGTACATGATATCAATCACTGGGTTATCGATTCAAGGGCCATCTGTGTTTACAGGGTGCCACCATGGAGTTGAAGTATTGATGAGTGCAACGTTAAACAGCAACCAAAATCATGATTAAATTGCCAATCATTCCTAAATCTGATAAAAAGACAAAACTTTTGAGAGTTGCAATAGCATGTCGCTTATCACTTACGATGATCATGTAGGCACATAAGCCCACACGTTAGCTGTAGTCCATTATGAGAAAACTAGATGGGAGTTATGTTATGTGTATAGTAACCAATAAAATCCTATATCAAAGAACGCGTGATAATTTGTCAGCGCCTCACTGCCAGTGGGCAAGAATCCACTGATTTGGGCTTTTATGGGACACGGAATAAACCGTACACATGCACACTGACAGTGATCACTGCCTTCATTTGCTGGCGATCTATAGTGATATGTTACGATGTGTTGTTGTTTATCATATAATCTTTTAAATGCTGTCAACTAGATTAATTAATAAATGTGATAGTCTACTTATTTTAATGTCCATCGATGACAGGTTTATGCATTTAAGATTCAAATTCTTGTCCCGATATGGCTGAAATACTGCCGATGTGATGCTAAATTTTAACTCACTCACTCATGAAAGCGATTAAACCCACAGATTCCCATGTAGCCTTCCCGAAGCATAACTGTTAACTGTAAAGTTTGGCTGGGTCAAGATATGTCCTAGTCTTCTGTCACTGGTGTACGACCTTGTACGCCAACAGTCAGCCTGATCAATCATAAGTCATAATGGAAAGTACACACTGAATAGAAAGCCATTACATGTAAATAAGTACATGGGTGGGAACACATGCCACTCTCAGATCTCACTGCATCATTTTTAGGAATGCGACTGTCATTGTTTAACGTTTCTATCAACATGAAACAGTAATTTAGTATCTATATTTGTGAGGTCGAGCTTGCCTTTGGCCAAGTGACTCATGTGGACAGTACAGAGACCTAGTACTAATTCGTGTTAGGTCACTGGGTTAGTACACAATGTTAGCAGTCAGCTATGAACATATCTAATAGACGTTGACATTTCAGTATGTTTCTTTGTAGAAACTGCAATGTTAGATTCAGTGTTAGAGGAAATCATCATCTCTTTTAATATTAGTAGTTTAGAGGCCTTCTGGAATTGCTGCAAAATATATAAAAAAGACTTTCCTAAGGTAAAAGTTAATATTATATTTCATAGAAAGAATTTATAAAACTCCAAGACAAATAGAATACAAAAGCATATTTTCATGAAACGACAAATCGTCTGCCATACTGAAATACAGAAATTTGAAAGTTTAAGTGTTATAATGTCATTCTGTTGTACACAAAGCCAATACAACTGATGTATACTTGAGCATTAGGCGTAGCCTGAATGCTGTGGCAATTTCTAAAATATTAGTCCAAACATGCGATTCTACCCTGACATAATCTAATGCACATATAGAAGACTTGCTTCACACAATATCTCAAAATATCTAGATCTGTTACCGGTTTCCAAGAACATTGGGGCATAAATTTCAAAATTGCAGTATGATTTAAAAGACGACAGAGCAGAAACCTTCCTTGACAACGCATCTTGACTTTGAGAAGATGCGCATTGGCAATGTACTGCACTGTCACAACATCGATGCTAACTTGAATATTAACAACACATGTGAGGACGCATGTGCCATCGGTCAAGCATCGTCCAAGACCTGAAAAACAGGAGAAGACAATCAGTGAAATGATCGAGTCCTATTTTGTACGGCACCACAATAGTCCATGACCATGCAGAAGAACTGGGAGTGTGTGAGTCCGATTACACATTGATAGGCGAAGGTTACTAATTCCGGTGTGGTGCAGGCTCTATGAAAACTCTAACTTGAGGTCATGGTGCAGGGCTGCTAAGTCTGATGAAAATCTTCACCGACGGCCGTTGTCTTTTATGGAGACGCTGTAAAGAAGCATATCAGCTGAACCTTTGGTTGTGACTTATTGATATTGTGAGGTTGCCTTTCGACTGCAAAATTAATCCCATTGCAATACCCGCGACACTCAGTGGTAAACGTTATCAACAGGTAGTACCATGTGTTCATAAAAAAACCCTTGCAAATCATCCCATATTCATGTATGACAACGTCGGTATGTAGAAGGCCATCGAGTATCTTTGCAACTATGTTGGATGCCAAGTTAGGGCGTCAAGATCTGCAGGCACACCATGAGGAATGTCAGAGAATAAGGCATTTGATGGCCAATGTGTAGATAAAACTGGCAGATGTTATCCGAATATCCTTGCGAGGGTTTGCTGCAGTCGTTACTGATGTGGTCGCCAGTGGTGGCTCACAAGTGTTATTGGAGAACTTTGTGACGATCAGATTGGTAGTCATGGTGACCATATATACGTTCCTGATATGTCAATATATATACTGTTTTGTTTTTGTTTTGCTTTTTCTATTCCTCTCATATTGCAAGTAAATAGTCACCAATTCAATTTCAGTTATGCTTTTGTAAAATGTGTCACAGTTTAACATATTCAGGGCATATACAACATGTACTAAATCGTTTTCTACGTTAGTACAAAAATAAGCGTGTGTTGCTCCATTAATACTCATGTGTATACAAGATACAGTATTATGTCTCAATACTTTAAATACCCCATACGAACCTTTGTGTCGCAACAGACATGTAACTCTGCATGTGACGTTTACGTTAATCTGTACATGGCAGATTCATCGATTTCATCTGTCGCCGCATTGTTCGCGCGCTTCTTTTGACATTGTTAGTACAAACAAAGGCTGTTCATTCGTCATCTACATTGACGACACACATACCACGACACATATCACAAATAACATCCGTTGGGATTACAGCTTCATACAATAGTTTTTCAATAACATTGAATGACATAGGAGGCGACCAAACGAATTTGATTGACCTAGTCGATTGTGTGTCAGTCTTGGACGTTGTTCATAACTCTGATAGTACCGACATGATAGTGTTAGAACTTTGCTGACAGCGGCTTAAAGCTACAAGCATTCAAACATTTTTGCATAAGCGTCACTTCATAGTGGTAATTATCCCCGTAGATAAAAAAATCGGGAAAATTATTTTGTTTTGCAATGTGAAAGTTACGAGTCTATAAACTTACATGTTTTTGCCAGTAAACTGATGCAGTTGTCTCCACATAAAAGGTTTTCATCTGTTTACAATATACGTTTAACTGCGTTGATTAAAAAAATCTAAGCAACGTTGTAGTAACAGAGTAATACTGCATACATTCAGCTGCTCCGGTTTTCGTTTGACGTCATACACCGTCGTCTCATTTACTAGTGTCAAAGGCGTGCTCTTTCACGGACGCGAGCGTGGTATTCTTAAATCTTAATGAGAAAACATTCACGCAAACGTGTTTATCATACAAGCAATATTAGTACATACCTATTCTTCTGCACAACAAATATTTGTTACAAATCGGAGTCGTGACATTGCTGGAATATTATTAAAATCCTTTATCCTCCCGGCATTTACCTCAACCTCAACGAATAGAAGCCACTGTTATATTCATTTGTGTTTATGGTTTATTTTAGAGAAAATCAAATGACTAATGATTCATAATACATCAGTGGATTTGATAACTGTTGTAAATCCAATCTACAGGAACTGCAGATGTTCCCCATTGTACAATACTCGTCAAATCTCAACATTATGTTTATAACAGGACATTGGGCTTTAAGGATGTCTTCAGAACCTTACTTTTGTTCTCGTTTTCAGTTTCTGCTTGCATTATCATATACATGCATAGGCACGATTTCTATTTTATCGTGGACCCATGAAGGTCCGATGTAGAGTAGGCCATAAAGTTGCAGAATTCCTAAATAACAACCTCCAAACCAATATCTAAATTAATTATTATGTTTGAACTGCCCTCAAACAATCAAATAGTAAATCACATTTTACTACTTGCAAAAAGGATTAATCCATACCTCAAGCCTGAAACTGCAGGACATATCCTTTGCTTAATTCCTTAAGTTATTGAAGGACATGTGCTATATGGAAAGGTTTATTGCAATGAAGAACAACAATCATTGTGGTTTTACTAGGAAATGGCATCATCTAGATACGAAACTCTGATTTTCTTTAATTTAACACGTAGACAGTTTGCCCTACTCAAACTAATATGCCCTCTGTAGTAATGATATTTCTATCCAGCTTACATCTACTTACATATGCACACCACTAATGCGTATACAATTTGATGATGTAAATACCAACACATGTCATTCTTCTGCCTGTAATACAACCTGAAGTGGAGTGAAAAAGATACGACAAAAAACCAACAAAAACTTCGTTTGACTGCTGTCATCGTATACCATTTACGTAGATCGATGTTCATGCTATTGATCACCGGTTCAGAATCGATTACTGACACACAGCCGTCAAATAGCTGGAAGATTACCTAATGCAACTGCTGTGAGTTATTGTTTGATTGTAACAGATTAACAAACTGGCCTGACAACAAAACGTTAAATTATTATTGTGTTGATGAGGTGTGATGAACATTTCTAATTTACACATTTTCCCTGTGTGGAGAATGGCACGACACAAAGTATATGAATTATGGTATAATTTATGGTTAACGTAACGTCAGATTAAACACCTCCTTATAAGATCAGGGATATGTTTGGAGTCAGAAACGCGTCGTGAATGTCAAGAGAATAGGAAACAACACCTTTCTTCCGCATCGATGACACAAACACCATGACAAGGATACATCAAGGTACCACTCCTTCAAAACAAAGTGACAGGTGACACGGAGTAAATATAAACGGGATCATTGTTTGACGTCCTTCAACAGTAGGCCAAACGGCCACAACGCCATACATGGGAAGTTCAAACTTTGATGACGTTCTGAGAGTAAGGGATTTTAAGTCTCATCGGCAGAATTTCAGCCATTTTGTGATCATAAAAGAACTGAGCATAAAAAAACACATTTGTGCCATTCAAATACCTGTTTGCAAAGGATAATAAAATATCTAGACCAGAGTACATTTTAAAACTAGTATATTACCATAAAGGAGTATCGCTATGCATAGCGAGGCACTTTTAAAAGGGCTATCGATGACCAGCAACCAAAGTCAGTTCACTGTGCTTAGTGATCTAGGGACCATCAAGGATTCCGTTCAGTGCAAGTGTGCAATTAGTTGTTATCTAACACTTTTCGTTCATTTCTTAAACCTTCGGAAACTAGCCGAAATATGGGCGATGCATATTGTTAAATGAAGTCATTAAGTGAAAAAAATCCCTTGCCATACTTGTACACCAGTCCTCTATCTAGCGATTAGAAGTGCTGTAAACTTCGGGACAAGCAGACCTCGATCAACTGTGACATGAGTGATACGGTCACATCAAGGAACAATAAAAAATGACTGTGAGTTAACCTAGAGTGCTCTTCTAAAATGAATACATTAATCCAAGCTATATTCTGAAAAGCTAAATATGCATTACTCAAACTGCAAATGTAGCAGGTGTGAACAGTAAATTAGAATGTTAGACAAATCGTATTTGGTTTAAAAAAATAGTACTGTTCTGTCAATATATTATTTGGTTAATCTCTGGATTGTCTAGTTCATCGCTGTGGCGCTTTTAGACAACAAACACACATTTCAGTTTGATATTTCCCTTCTTCTGCATTTAGGTTTAAAAGGTAAACTTGCATTATACTTCCTGCATGGTATACTGTCATAAGACCCATTCAGATATGCTTAACATATTCAGGGGATAAAGATGACATTGGCGTAAATCCTTTTTTATAATTGGAATAAACAGTAAGAGAGACTTATGCTGGCGGCAAATTATTATTTTCATTGTGGGCTGAACAACTGTCCCTTACCCCGGAGGTTTGTTCACGAACAGGCCCCAATTTCTTTAAACAAACTTTTTACTCAGATCTCAAACTGAGTTTGACAATTTGAAAATATTTAACTCAGATGCATTATTAAATCAAAAAGTCTAAACAACTTAAGCATTCTATTCATCAAACTCAAATTGTCTACTATGTTTGAGTTAAATATTGATTTCAATTCACTTTGGGAAATGTATTTCCACAAATTTTCGCAGACTTAAGCTTTTTTCGAGAAATCGGGGACAGGTCTTATAAATGTCAGATACACTTTTGACAGATTGTAGTCATGTAATTTGTATTCAAGTTGAGGCACAGATGAAACCATACTCGCTGCTGAGCGATGATTGAAGTGTGTATTCCATTTTGTGTCTTGAGATAAATCAGCACCTTGGTGTTTGAGAGTTTCTGTACGTTCGATGGCACTGCCGAGTAAAGATACTTGGATAATGAGTTACTTGTTTGTGATTGAACAACAAATATTTTGTCTTAGTAAGATTAACATTAGAAGCCATTTGCTTGCCCACTCACGTGGGGAGAGTAGGTCTTGGTTATGTCTCTCTTCAATCGTAACCATGTCAGAAATGCGCGTATCGTCGGCGACTAATCTAACAATATGTTGAAGTTTGTCAGTTATATTATCTATGTAAACTAGAAATAAGAACAGATCCAATACAAACCCTATGGGACCTCATCATGACGGAAAGAAGGAAATTCGTTTTATCTAAGATATTTTCAATGCACAATGCACTGGATAGTCCTAAAACATAACATAAATGAGACTATGATATAATCTAAAACCGTATTCCAAGCAACTGAACATTCCCATACTAGAATGTTAAATAGTATTCGTAGCAATTCGAGAATATGGTGACTCGTTCTTATCTGGTCGAAAATTCTGCTCCATACAATTTCAGTAAAATCTCAGAACGGCTCAAATCCGTTTCTGAAAAGCTTTTTTCTACCCACTGGTATCAAAATATACCTAACAACTGGCAGAAAATGACCAGCATGAACATCTCATCAGAGGAACTGTTTGCAATATAAAAGCTCTACATTAATATGTTAGACTTTAATGTAAATTTATAAACAAAGTTGTGTAAGCCAGAATAGAATTGTTTAAGATCAATATTTTTGATGATCATAGCAGTTTTTGTAGTGAAAATAAACCAGAATCTTTGATCCATGTTTGTGTGGTATGTCACAATGTTTTGAGCTAGATATTTGATAAAAGTCAGCTACTATTGTAAAATCAGTGGCAAGAACTCTAAAATAATTAATCATATGATTATTTGAAGATGATTTAGATATATTCTGCTCTAGCATGAAACAGATCTCAAACTGACAAGACAAGATATTAATCTCTTTCGTTAATTACAGTTTGAAAAACCTGGATCTGATTGGAAAACTCGTGGCACAAACTAATCACACACTGAGATATTTTCTTTACAAACGATGTGATCTGTGATCTAGTCAACTAGAGCTTAATGCTTGTTTGGTCGTTCGTTTGTTTAACTTAGCCATGTTCCAGGTACTTGATGGCAACGTATTGAATTATTTCAAGAAGCAGCATAAACACATAACATAATAGTCGTGCTTTCATTATCTCAACTGCTGATAATGATTTGCAATCGTATATAATCCGATGCGCTTTGCACCCACTTACACGAATAAGACATTTCCAAATACCCGATAAATGAATGACTGAATGACTGAATGAATGAATGAAAATGACGGTGCAGTGGCCAACTGATTCCAGTTGTTCTCTCTAGTAATTATACCATGGGTGAATCGTGGCGAGAAGACCTGATGTTCCGGGCCATCGCCTGTGCCAGAAATACTACATCAAAGTGCGGAACTGAGAGACATAACGTGATAGATTATGACTTTGATAAAGGACATTTGTTGATGATAAAATATTTCTCTTTAGTGGTTCAGGAAATGTTTTAATATAGGATACAAGGAGCTGTTTCGGAGATGGTCTTTTTATATTTGTTTTGGAGGATTTTTTATCAAAGAGAAAAATCTTCTTTCACTAGAACAAGAAATGTTTTTGAAAAGAGAAAAGGAGTCAAGTATTTCGCAGATGTTGGGTTTTATTTGTTTCTTATTTCAGTTTGTTTTGTGTCAGGTTGTTATTGACTTATTTCATTAGTGCCTAAATTCTACCTTCTCACTGACAATCAGGTTTCTATCTCCTCATGTGAACCATTCCATTTTCTTTTCAGAAGGTAATATTGTCTTTGGAACTAAGGCTGTACATGTTAATATATGTGTTCATGGGAACCTGTACTAACACGGACGGCCCGCGCGAGGATCAGAAGGTTATAAACTAAGATCACATTTACCATTTATAAAATGTTAGGACATTTAAATACTTTTGAGTTTTTGTAATAGGCAAATGTATCCATATCAGACTGTTGTCCTTACAAGGAAATTACGGCTCCTAAATTTACTTTAATTATATGGATACCATTTAAATGACAATAACAAAAGGAAACTTATGATAGTACGCCAAACTGCTATTTATTTGTATTACGTGAACATTTGTGGTTCAGTCATCTAAACCATTTCAGCTTGTGCAAATGTGAGTGTCGTGAAGTTATCGTGCGTTCGAATACCAGATTAAATCTGATTATGACCTGTGGTTTGCCAGGAACCATTCATGTGAATTGTAAGTACCATACGTGTACTCTGTAGTTACAGCTATGTGGCATCACAACCGATTGAGTAAAACTCCGAATAATGATAATAAACACATTTAAAGATTTTCCTGCAATTGTGACTCTACACTATTCGGCTACACGTTTGTGTGTCTCAGTTGAGAATGCAAAGATATGACTGGATTGAGACACGGCAGTCAAAGCAGTCGATATCCCCAATAAGGTGTCCTCTGCGGAGGAGGCATAATAGTTTTCATCAGCAGACAAGCGATGGCCTCGGAATTCTGAGACACTAATACTACTGGTTACTCCTTTAAATAAAACAATCATTATTTCCTAAACTGTTCTAAACACTACATGGAAATGAATACTAAGCACATCACAAACGATTTAAGCCCCTCGTACCAAGGCCACAATGTATGACAATGGAGTTGAACTCACTGAAAATCTTGAACATGTAACTATATTGCCATCGTCACAATTTCATGTCATCCAAACCTAAAAGAAAATCTGATTATAACATCATTCACTGGACGTTATACTCCATCAGGAAGAGGCCTTCTCCCAAAGATACACCAGTACCGTTCGAAGATGTATGTGGACTTCGGTCGGAATTATGTCCGACACCCATCGTACATCACGAGTACATTAGTGCCAGAATACAATGAATGCGATTACCACACTGAGTCACACTCGCGGAATGTAATAGCCATTCTGCTTGAGGAAAGGATAGAGGATTGAGGACTCTGAGCTTACCCTTGTCACATGTAGCTTCAGTAGTACATGTGTGGTATGTTTTAAGTGGTACCTACCAAACAAAGGGTTTCCATCTTCATTTGCAAAATGATAAAGTTTCCACTCATCCTCAAGAAAATACTCAGGAGTAGAATGGATACCATGAGTACAGACATCGCTGAAATATCTCGAGGCCCTCCACTGCTAATTATGTGTTCCCCAATAAAACTATTTGATGTGTTACAGTAACTTAAATTTCATTTCACTCATACCTCGCCAATGCAGTCATTAGACAGATTCGGTTAGAATAATATACAATTAACCATTGTTTGTCCTTGAATATGACTGAATGGATCGGATGGGACTGCCACTTTGTCTGATGGATTCAATTGTCGGTTTTTATTTTATTTTAATTTTATTGTTTTTTGTGTTTGTTTGATTGGTTGGTTTTTGTTCGTTTATGTTGTGTTTTGTTTGGGTTCCATTCATTACTCTATTTTAGTTTGTTCTAGATTTTTTTATTCATTTTCAAACAACAGGAAGATAACACACAATCAATGCAGTCAAGGAATTTAATACATCGAAGTACAAAATAAAATATCTTGTAGTCCTTAGGCTATGTACATATACTAATTTTCAGTTTACAATTTCATTCATGTTGAACCAAACAATGAAATGTAGTCAAACAATAACTAAGAATACTGTGTCTAACCCATCTAAATAATTGTTCCGTGCCAGTAAAATTATCGGATTGTTACATACTCTGGGAGACAAAAATCAGTTATTGTGCAATTCGGAGACTTGCAACTGAAACTGAAAGGATGACTAGGTTCAGAAAAGATGGCAATCCTGACTAGTTACAATGTTCAAAATTACACACAAAGTCCACTTTGATCGCCTGCGTATCACAAATCAAATTATGAACTTATATATTCTGTGACAGAGACCTTTAATAATATACTGATAATTATAGGTCAGCTTGAAAACTAATCTCATACGTTCCCATGAACATATCAAGACTCAACAGCATGAAGTGTCTGAGAACTGAAAGGAATTAACCATCAGATTCTAAATAAGGAAATACACACAATACTGTTCCCTGAATACACAAACCCAATGTTGTAACATTCACTATCTATGAAGGTGATAAGCATTATTTAGATTTCCCTCTCACTCTCTGGATTAGTGTTGGTGCCTAGCTACTCACCCTGATGACCATATGGATTAGTTGGTCATACCTGTTTGAAAGCATGACTCTGATGGTGTGGATCATTTTCAATTCAAACCCTATTATTGTCAACATCAAAAAGACAGATTTTCCCCGAGTGTTACGTCAACCATTAATAACTCTCAATAAAAGAACACTTCTGAATATTTCAGAATTACGTAGGAAAACTCATTTTCTGTAGACATGGTGGTGATATTTCACCTGTCCATGTACTTAACAAGCTGAGCAAAACAGCTTAATTGCTACAAATGTTCATGCGTTGGAGCAAGTGAGAAGAGAATTATTGAATAATCACTGTTCTCAGTCATACATTAAAACATTACACAGGTGATGCATTATCAATCATCATTTATTCCAAAATACAGAAATGTAGGCAATCATTCTCTGAATATACAAATATTCAAGTTACATATAATGTCAGTCACACTTACAAAAATGAGTTCAGTAAATCTAAAAGCCAGTATTTAGCTAATTACATTTCTGGTATGACAACCTAGTCTTCAATTAACCATGGTGATCACGTAAAACAATATTCAAAATAAATATTTCATTTTAATAATCATATTACATACAAAAACCAACAACATGAACAAAAAATCACATTACAACCTTAATAGTTCATTAAAGAAAAATCTAAATGAACATTACAGAAAAAAGACAAAGGAATCCAAACCCAAGGACCCTATTCCAAGTGTCACACACAGTAAGATGGTGTTAACCCAAACCTTGTATATTTCTGATGATACACATTCACTGAGCAGCCTATGATGTTTATGCTTCCACAAAAGCAGAATAACATCTCAAGCCAATAATCAATGTTACAAAACATACCTTCCATGATCAGATTCAAGGCATGTAATATTTTAGGAGGTGATTTATCCAGACACTCAGAAGTCTGTAGATATAAGTTCTTTATCATACATAATGCCTCACTGCCTAATTGTGTTATGTGCTCAGTGCTTGAAGGTGTGATACAACATTTGCTGAATAACATGGCAAACAACAAGCTGTTCATACAGTTAACCAACCAATTCAACAGCTCAACCTTCAGCCTCTCAATCAACATATGATTCTTAAGAAAAGTATGACAAATCATAAGTCAGTGTCATTCATCATTAATCATCTCTTTAATGTGATAGTGCACAGGTTGTGATTGTAGAATCAACTAATTGGAAGCAGAATTTCTCTTCACACATTCTTCTTGACTTCTCAAAGGTTGGCGGTCATCCCACTCTGGAACAAAAATCCACATCATGAAGCAACACTGCATAATGGGGTGACTGTTTTCACATAATTTCTATCATTTCTATAGTCCAGATATATTATAATGGGGGAAGGGACAAAAATTGGCTCCATCAGACCCGGTCTTTGTCATAAGCAACCAGATTTTCAAAGCCCTGTTAGCAGTAAGATAGCCGTAAGTTAATGTAAATGTATGGCACTTACGACTATCTTAGCTCTAAGAAAGCCTCGAAAATCTAGGCCCAGAAACATAAATGGAAGTAAAACCAAACCCAAGGACCCTGTACCACAAAGTAACGAACTGGTGAAAGTTTCCTCAATAAAGACTTATCAGAAAATGACATACTCTGATTTGCCATTCAGACAAGCTGTGTTCATACAGCTGAAGTATTTTCCATTACAAAACACTACTGCACAATTCATACACAACACTGAAGTATTCCCACCTGTGCCTTTGCCTTCAAGGCATTGAGAGCATCCTGCAGTCGACGACCATACTCAGGGTCAGCCTGGCTGAAATTACTGACTGCTCGTTTCTGAATGAACTCCTGGGCATTGATGAGGTGTCCAGCCATATTGCTGATCAGGTGGTCACGGTCAGTAGGGGACAATACCTGAGGAACAAACGTAACAGTTAGCAAAACCCTCCCAACAGTATCCGAGTGAGTGAGTGAGTTTTAGTTTTACGCTGCTTTTAGCAATATTCCAGCAATATCACGGATGGGGACACCAGAAAATGGGCTTTACACATTGTACCCATGTGGAGAATTGAACCTGGGTCTCCAGCATGACAAGTGAATGCTTTAACCACTAGGCTACCCCACCGCCCTTCCCACCAGTATCTAAACAATGCTGGTACTTCTCAACGTGAGGATTAAGATTTCATCACAGTTTTGATCTGGGCCCAGTTCCTCAAAGTGAATTAGCACTACGACAGTTGAAAGTCTATGTAAAAGTATTGGAGCTAAGATCAACTTAGCGCTATGATCCGATTTGAGGAACAGGACCCAGATCTGCAGTCTGAAGTGCATAGCAAGGGACTAGGGTAGGCATTCCCTTCCGTATTGCACACCTGGGCCTGGTTGTTGTTCCAAATAGTTGGTAATTCAAACGCATTTCACATTCCTAATTTGTTTGGTGGGTCAATGACATTATGAAGTAATAACTAAACATATCTGAGCATAAGACTGAAAAGTACACGTTTCAGGTGTTGGTACATTCTTGTAGATGCACCCCCATGACCCAGCATTGATTTCCCAAAATCTTAACAGATGTATTCTCCCAGGTTCTTTGAAAGAATGTCATGGAAGTATAATGTCTTTGGTTTACCGACATTACCCAAATCACCAGCTGCAACAGACAAATTCTATGAAACATAAAAGCAGTCACATATTATAGGAACGGCTAATAATGACTTTTCCCCCATCATGGCCTAATTTACTGGGGGATATTAGTTCTGAACACTTAACTCAGTATCTGCCAATAGGAACAAAGGCCCTCAACACTCAAAGCTTACATCATTTCCAGTATCTGCCTAAAGGGCCAGGAGCTCTTAACGCTCAAAGGATACACCATTCCGAATATCTGCTTGTAGGAATAAGGGCTCTCAACACTCAAAGCTTAACCCATTCCTACCATCTGCATAAAGATTGAGTTGCTCTCATCACTCAGCGCTTAGACCCTCCCCAACATGGCCATGATAAGAAACCTGGGAAGATCCTGGGTAGAATAGGTCTGCTATGCTTTTTGTAAGAAGCGACTAACGGGAACAGGTGTTCAGACTCAACGACTTGGTTGACACATCATTGGTTCCCAATTGCGCAGATTGATGCTCATTCTGTTGATCAATGGATTGTCTCATCCAGACATACAGACCATCATCATATAGCTGGAATATTTCTGAGTGTGGTGCAAAAGAAAACTCACTCACTCCTCTATGATAAAAAGGACAGCCATTTAAGTTCACACCACTAACACTATCGGCATTAGAAATAAGAACCAACCTTCCTCCAGAAGATGCCCACTTGGCTGAAATTGTCATCATCCGCTGTATTGTATCTACCTACATCCCCTGATATTTTCAAAGGGCACTCAAGGTGTTTGGTGTCATCCTGTGGGCCAGTGAAGCTATTTGGGAAATAATTTGGAGCCCCACCTGAAGAAAAATAGTTGATCATATTTGAAAATAAAAGAAACCATTTCCTTAGACTAAAAGACCTGTAATGATGATTAGGGTGAAATGGTATTTGATAGTCTTGAGACCATGTCACATTTGTTTTTTATATGTCACGTGAGCGAGCTGGTTACGGCATTTCATCATGTCTGTTTAATGCTGATGATAAGAACAAAGTTGTTGACTTTCACAACTTTACTGTAACACACAATCAAAATGTGTTGCTCTGCAATACATTAAAACATAGTGCACCCAACAAACTGACCTTGGTTCTCATCGACACACTGGGGACCATCACGCTGGTAGTTGCGAAGGCGGGTGTTGAAGGGGCAGTTGACAGGGAGCTGGAGGTAGTTGCTCCCAAGACGATGCCGATGGGTGTCAGAATACGAGAAAAGACGTCCCTAAAGAAACATATTTTAAAAACATCTTAAACATACAGCAGCAGTAAATGTTAAAGCATGCCTGTTACAAAACATTCAGCGAGTCAGAACTGTTAGCCCACATCTGGACATGAAGGCTGACCTGCAGCATCTTGTCAGGGCTGGCCTCGATGCCTGGCACCATATGGGCTGGGGAGAAGGCAATCTGCTCCACCTCAGCAAAGTAGTTCTTGGGGTTCCTGTTGAGGACCATGCGACCAACAGGGATTAGGGGGTACTCCCCTTGAGGCCACACCTGCAACAGACACACACACAAACACTCTCAAAGACTGAAGCAAAATATGTCATGGTGATGACCAATTGTGATCAGATGGATGTGACATTCACATTCTAAATTATGGCACATGCTATGTGAAATGTGAGGCTATTTGGCTGCCTGTGCCAGTCCAGAGTGATGTGTCAATCTAAGCGCTTGGCTATTGACACACTGTGCAACAGTTTAACAATGCAGGTATCATATATCATACAAGTTCTTGTTTTATTCGCTTAATGCCAGGCACCAGAGTTAAGACGAGTACTGACTTTATTGTCTCTTGGTATGATGCAATAGGGGTTCAAACCAGTTACTTAATGTTCTCTGGTCAAATATTCTATCCTTAATGCTACTTTTCTGGAGGCAGCATATAACACATACACCACATGAACTGTCATCAATCAAAATGAAGTGTGTAGTGGTTACATACAACAGTGGTCAGAGATCATTGCCCTTGAAAATATACTTGAACATATATACCCATCAACTGTAAGGCCATGTCATGCCATCAACCAACACAAAGAGTGTACAGGTTACGACCCACAAAATAAAGGTAGAATATTCCCCTTTTTTCTCACTCTTAAACACATATACACATCAATCATTGGATAATGTCATCAACCAACATAAAGTGTGCAAATGTTATGGTCCAAAGTAATCAATAATACTCCTCTTTAGGAAGCACTTAAACACAAAAACACATCCACTGAAGGATGATGCCACTGACCATCACTATCAGTATGATAGGATATATATATAGCACACACATCAAGTAGTGCATGCTCAAGGCCTTACTATTTTTTTGCCTCGATCACTGGATGTCAATCTCAGTGGTAAATTATATTATTGATCTCAACTCTCAGGGAATCATACAACTCTTGCAATGACTAGGTGCACCAAGTTATTGGGGTTTTCTCATCCTTACAAAGTACCCATTGACAGTTGCATGGAGTGGAACATATAGTCCCAGTACTATGTTCAAGTTTACTGCATGTTGCTGTACCGCAACTAGGTGTACGTACATATTCATGTGGCCACCATCTGGTCATATACCAACGGATTTGTGGGTTCTTTTAAGTGCAAAGGGTTGAGCACTGTACACCAGAGGTTGTCACAACACTAAAAAAGTCTGCACACAAAGACACATCAAGTCACAAATGGACTTGATCAGTACACCTCAAGCGCAATAGACCACAAGCCTTGTGCTGTAGACAGCTAACCCACCACGCCCAATGGAGTCTGTAAAGTTATGACTCACAATGATTAGTGAATAGTGCCCTTGGGGCCTCATCATAATCTGTCCTCTCTCCATATGAATCATGCATTACAGCAACCCTGTCAGGATAATGTTTATAACAAAACTGTGTGGCTTAGACTAAAGAGTTATTGAGTGTTTTCACACTGGAGTTCTGCATGAATGAACATACTTAATCATGTAAATTTTACTAGCTACCTCTAGAGACAGTTTGTACACAATAACATTATCGCAGTAGCTTCCAAACAAATGGAAAACATAATTTTTATCTGAATGTTATGGCACCATTGTACCTCTATCAAGGAGGTTGTATAAGGTAAACCTAGGAGGTTGTATTGGCTATCAAGGAGTGTGTATGCCCACATACATATATCCTACCTTGGTGAGGTCAAAGGGGTTCCATCGGAATCTTTCTGCCTCCTCGAAGCTCATCACCTGGATGTATGCAGACCAGGATGGAAAGTTACCCTCTGCAATGGCATTGTGCAGGTCTCGGGTCGCGTAGTCAGGGTCAGAAGCGGCAAATTGATCTGCCTGAGGTCCTGTCATATTCTTGATGCCCTGGTCAGTCTGTTCATGAATGAAAAATGAGTCATTAATATATCTGGCTATTATTAATGATATCTGACTTTGCCTGTACACTGGCATTTCTGAGGCAAGACAAGCAATCTTCTCAGTTCAAGAATCAATTCACATTCTATTTTCACAATAAAAAAATATGAAACTGATAAATTGGGTTTGACAAAATTAATAATGAATATAACCCTGTAGTTTTGTTTATGTTTTCATTAATGCCAAAATCAACATCTCTGTTTGTTCACAAGCAAGTAAAACATTTTTGGTCAAGACATTCAGAATCAGCATGAAATTTGACCTGTATCTAACTGGACACAACATTACCTTGAAGTGAAACTTGCAGTAAACACTTTCATCACGGGCATTAACCAGCTTGAAGGTATGGCTACCATAGCCATTCATGTGACGGTAACCGTCAGGTGTACCCCGGTCTGAGAACAGGAAGGAGACCTGGTGACTTGTTTCAGGACGCAGCGTAATGAAGTCCCAGAACATATCAGGGTCCTGGTAACATATTCATATGAAATAGTTTTGTGTCTTAAACACTCAATCATTATTTAAGTGTTTGATATACCCAAGAATTTGTCATCGTTTGATATACATAGTATATGTTACATACAACCTTTTTGCCAGAGTTTACAATACAATATAAGTGTCTGACATATTCATACATTTCTTCAGTGCATGATGTACTCGAGCATTTGTCAGCGTTTGATGTTCTCAATGTCTGACACACCCACAGCATTTTGTAATTTGTCATCATTTATTCCTGTCTGTAAAGTAATTTCAAAGGAAAGTAATCTAAAGCATTCCATGTACAGGCCTCTAAGGATTGTTGTTTTCCATGGGCATAATGCATAGTGTGCAAAGGGAAGTAACTCTTATCAAACTTAACTGAATGATCCCCATCCATCTGCATAATAAATGATCACCTTTATTGCCATAAATGAATAGTTTATTGAATAAGGTATCCTTCTAAACTCAGAATATTTCATTACATGTGTCATCAGCAAGGTGTACAGGCTTTGATATGATGTCTAGATCACTGGTCAGAATTTGACACGAGTCCTCTCCTCACAAACACCACTAGTCAAAGTGTGTACATCTTTTCACATTAGGTCACTTTTCATTCTCTAAGTGCCACAAGTGCCACAAGTGCCACATGGAATTTAACCTGACTCTCAAGAAATTTAGTTTAGCAAACAAATAGTATGCTATGACATCTAAGCCTTCCTCATCTCCTTGCATCCAGTTTCCAACTCTGATTTGACACCAGGCATACATACTTTTCAGACACTAAAAGTATGACACCCAAAAGATATATGGAGAGGAATCTGTACCTTAAAACTAAATAACATTTAAATGAGGCCTGGCATGTTTTAACTGCAGGTTTTACACAACTGATTACTTCCCATATATACATCAACATTTGAGAAAAACCGTCAGAAGAATGGAAAAACATGCTTGTAAGTCAGAGTGTCCTACCTTCAGGTTGGTGACAGGGTTTCTCTTCTGGGTGTGAATAAAACTAGGGAACTGAAATGAACAAACAGCTCAGATACGATTTCTTGATAATAAACTCATTCTGTCTGGTCTATGTGAGGTAATACACACAAGACCAACTATATATAACATCAGAAGAGCCATCATTTGTACATAACATATTCATTGTTCTTCTGTTGTCATACAGTTCTCCAAACCATATAGTTATCTGGACATGATTAGAGGCTAAAGTGCAACTCTAAATCAGCATCGCCTAATTTGTGAGTGCAAATTCCAAATTCAAGTAAACGATGTTATGATTAATGTAGAAAACCCAGGGATTTACCATGAGCCCTGTATTTGAGGGTCCTCAGGACTCACACCCTTAATTTTTAGGGGTTTCAGACAACAAAATATGGGTCCAGACACTTAAAAATTATTATTAATACTGTTATTGTATTGTGTCTCATGATCATCACAATAATTGATAAAGGAATCAAACTGCAAATAATACTATAACCTAGTTGGTACTTGACTGGAATTTTTACAAATAGTATTTGGACTCCCTGAAGATGCACTAATAAATTTTGTTGCGTCATTTAATTAGTTTTATGAGTATAGGATGCAGGAATTCACATCCCATAATCCCTGAGAACCAGTTAAAAAGTTCAAAGTAATCCATATGTTTCCAGAAATTACTCCCCTCACTGCTTCAGAGTACCTCCTGATTTATGCAAGAGCCAGAAGTCAGACTGTAGGTATCATCACAACCTGATTAGCTCGATCACTGTTCATGCTCCCAGTCACTTGCCTGCCTGGTCATCACAAAACAGCTGAAATATTGCTGACTACAGTGATAAATAACATTCACTCACTAATATGCAGGTCTACTGGTGTTTCATTCACTTTGACAAGTGTTCCATTAACTCTTACACATGTTGCATCATACTAATGGTCAGTGTTACTTTAAGCTTTCCATCAATGCTATATGTGTTTACTGTCGGTACTCACAAGCATAGGATCTCTGATAAAGAAGATGGGGGTGTTGTTGCCCACAAGATCCCAGTTTCCATCTTCAGTGTAGAACTTCATGGCAAATCCACGGGGATCTCTGGCTGTGTCAGCTGAACCCTTCTCTCCACCTTTAGGTAATCAGAGCACATATCACAAACATGATCATCTGCAGTAAACATTGGTGGTGTAGTGATTAGCATGCTGGTCTCCCATACCTAAGGCCCAGGTTAGAATCAAACTGGAGACACCAAATATTTGTTACCTGGCTCACATACTGTGCTGTGTTCCTGG
This sequence comes from Haliotis asinina, assembly GCF_037392515.1. Lineage (NCBI taxonomy): Eukaryota > Metazoa > Mollusca > Gastropoda > Lepetellida > Haliotidae > Haliotis > Haliotis asinina. The sequence goes on from NC_090285.1 coordinate 41,117,376, forward strand.
GGAAGGCACTTCATCCACATCATACTCAGTCCCCCTGATGTTCAAAATAGGTACCTGAGAAGTGGTTGTATAGACCTATACGTTCACGCTTAGTACTTAACTGCATCTTTGGAAGTACAATTCTGTCAGGGTAATAATGTAACTCATCACATTGGATTCTAAGCACAAAAATTAGCATTATTAGTAGTAATATTATTATTAGAGCAGGTTTGAGCATGGATTATGAAATGCACTGAACAAGAATTCACTCTTGTAATGTGCACCATCCGAGGTATAAACCCATAAAACAGATTTCACATTGTGGAATTGAGGCTAATTTTGAAAAAACAGTTTTCAAAAATACACCTAAAACAATTCTTATAAAAAAAAATCAAGCTTCAATTAACTAGTATTATCAGACAATAACAAAAAAAAGGTAATTTTCTGAATAAAATTGACATTTTATACTTATCCTGACTCATGCTTATTGTTTATCTCCTCTTCCTTGGCAAAGGTAGTGGAATACCTGAAATCCCTTGAAGTTCCCTTCTAAAAGAAGCGGATGTAAAATACACTCACCCATGTGTAGCCTCTCCTTTTCCCGTGCAGACAGTCAGCTGACCGACCAAGCTTGCTACTCTCTCCTTGTAAATCGCCTGACATGAGAATTATAGGAATTAAGCGTGCCTGTGAGGGGCGTCTGGGAGGGATTTCGTCATGAGTCAGGAAAATTATAAAATATCAATTTTATTCAGAAAATTACATATTTTTCCTTATCCCAACTCATGCTTATTGCTTACAGAATCAGATAGAAATGGCGGTGGGTCAGGCCACGCTGGATTCTGCTGACTGTCAAAATTACTACCAATAATTTCCCCCCACAACAGGAATTTGGTACGGCGATAATTCGGTCCTGCTCTTCTAATATTCATTGTAGATTCTGGGGGGATCACATCTAGTCGAACTTGTCTTCAGCAGAAGGCTTCGTTGACTGGAATGTGGTGACATTGAAAGTAACTAGTGTCCTGCTAGTGTCTGATGCAACTAAATGTCAAGATATTGTAATCAAGACTAGTTGCGACCCCTCTTCATGTACAAGTATCTTCCTTACGAGTACAGGGTAATAATTACCCATGCTAGTCTGTTTAAGACGTGTGCATGGACTTTCCACCATTATACTCCGCAGAGCGTCTGGCTTCCACAAGTCACGTGATAAATTGGGTGAGGGAACTCAGCACCTTCAGGGAATTGTTAGTTGCTGAGCAATGACAAGTGGCCCAAACTGATGATGTCCTCTGTGGCTATGTCTCGCAGATAATGGTTGGCAAACACCGTGTTTGACTTCCAAAAGCAGCCCTCCATTATAGTTGACAGCAAGCAATTCCCACGTAGTGCTCATGTAGAGGCCCAGGCTCTGACTTTGTGTGGGTTGTAGGCTCGAGGAGGTTCCAATCCTACTGCTTTATAGGCTAATATAACAGCTCTGATCCACACTAAGATAGTGTTGCGGGATACTTCCATAGGTGTCTCAGTGGATGTAGGGATAAACATTCGCTTGAAACATTGCCTCTGGACTTGGTACGTGCAATGTATATCTTCAATGCTCTGACTGGACATAATGATAAATCCTGAGTATCATGAGGTCCTAAGATTGAAGATAATGTCGGTATGTGGAATTGTCTATCCAGTTCACCTGGCAGCTAATTTTTCATAATAAAATCTCATCGTTGACCCAGATGAGCTGTCTGCAGATGATTTGCATCAAATATCATGTGGTTGAAGTCTAGAGCACGAATTTCTGACATGCGTGGAGCTTTGGCTAAGGCAAGTAAAAACAGCAACATCTGAGTTAGCAGTTCAAATGAGGTCTGATTAAGAGGTTCGTCCGATTAAGAGGTTCCCATGCTGGAGCTCTAAATCTGCACTGTTAATCTTCCAACTTGAAGGAGCATAGTAAGGCAAGTAGGTCGGGTACTTTAGTCAGCTTGGTTCCCTTTTCCATGGTGATGACTGAGCTGAGAGCTGCCAAGTATGTAGATAATGTAGAGCTTTTCAGACCTCTGGAAAGTCATAAGCGACATAAATATTCTGCTATCTGCGAGATATGTTGCCTTCAGCTGTCTCAGTAGTCAAGACAAGGCTGGTATGCGGAACTGTTTGTCCGGTTGACCTGGCAGCTGTCTGATTTATTTTCTCGATGACTCTTGGTAGAAGCACTGGAGGGGGAAACGCAAATGTGTTTAGTCCTTCCCACGAGATGCTGAGAGTGTCTGATGCCCAAGTTAATAGATCTGGTACTGGCGACACAAATGCCTGTTAGTTGAACCTTGTTGCAAATAAGTCTATTTGCAGTGATCCAAACCTCTGGCTGATTAGTTGATGCAGCATATACTCTGTTGGTGATGGAAGAAGAGGATGAGATAAGGCGTCTGCTATGATGTTGCAGGTTCCTGTTATGCTTTTATTTGGAGATTCATCCTGTCGACCAAGTTGGAGAGTAGAAACGTCAGGTGTAGTAGAGATGGAGGTCTTGTTGACCTTTGTTAACGTAGAAGGCTACTGTTGAGTTGTCCATGTGGATCATCAGTAGCTTGTCTCTCAGTGATGTCAACCAATGACGGATAACATGCATCACCACTTACATCTCCAACAGGTTGATGTGAGGAGCTCAATCTTTTTCCAGAATCCTGCTGTAACCTCGTTGTTTAGATGGGCACTCCATCCTTGGAGAGACGTGTCTACCTAAAGATGGTTGTAAAATGCCAGCACTAACATGTAAGTTACGACCAGCACCGTAAACCGGTCAGGACATGAAACAGCAACTCAGGAAACGCTGTCATAGACGTAGTAGTAGGCGTCATTGTCTGGTCATATCCTGAGGTGACGTGAGCAAATCATATAGACATTATCACTGATGTAGTGATAACAGAGAGAGCAGAACTTATTCTAATCATCGGCTTGAGCTCTGACCCACCGATCCTCTGTATTTCAATGTAGTGCTGGCGATCTTCATAACGGTTGAGAGGCATTGATGATGCCATCAGGGTTGATCTAAAGGACAGTGTTCGTTGACTACGTTGGTTGATATCTTGCTCATTGCGTAGAATCAACGGCTGCTCATCGAAGATGTGTTGTTCTTGCAGAGATTTCTTCCCCAAACGATTTCTTCATTGAAGAATGATGATTCTGCGATGATTTAGAAGAAGATGACTTCGTCTTCAACGACATAGCCTTCGACTTCGGTCCTGCCTCTGAAGAAGATCTCTTTGCCGCCTGAAGAATCAAATGACGCTGTAGACTGCTAAACTAGTTTGTAAGAGACATCTTTCCATCATCTTCTCCGGAGTCTTGAGCAACCATCCTTGCTACCTCTTCAATCTTGTCGAGGAAGTAGATTCAGTCCTGCAGTAGTTGAGATGAAGTGTTCGGGAGGAAACTGCTGATCCTTCTTCTGAGGGACAAAAGCTGACAGGATCATTCTCTCTTCCTCGTTCGCATGATTGCTGAAGTTGAGATAAGAGTCTCATTGATGCCTCTAGATCGAGCCAGTCTGAAGAAAGTGTGTCTCGTGGTGTCCAGTTGAGCAAGCCGCTTGTCATCTATCTTGTAAGATCTGTAGCGGGGACTGCTGATGATCTTGTATGCCTCATCCACTCTGGTGCTCTGATGAAGGGCTCCATATGGTGAAGAGGGAAGCAACAAGCGTTGAAAGGTGGCACATGCTGTTGCTGAAACTTGGATGCTGCCTTAACTGCAGTAGATAACTTCACGGAAATCGTAGATACTGAAAATGTAAACAAATTATAGATATCGGAGCTATCGCCAGAAACGTCAAGGCATGTCTTCCTTCTTTATACTATAAGTGTTGGGTTCGTTGGAGTCCTTGGATGGTGAGACTAAGTCCACACCCGTGTGGGTGCACTCACATGATGTAGGTGGATCTCTCTCCGAACTGCGACGGGATGGTAAGAACGACGGTGACAATCTTCCTGAGCAGATGCGTGCATGCGCCTCATCTTCATCCTCTGGAGTGAGTATCTAGTTGAGAGCTGACATGGTGCAGTAGTCGACATGGTTGAAAAATGTAGTCTTCATTCTTCTTCAAAATGTTGCATGAAGTCTGTGTCGAACGGCTGTGTTGAGTGCAGTCACGACTGACTCATAGAGATGTCTGCTGCAATAACCGAGGCTGCTGATGAAGTCTACGTTGTATGACGATCCAGAGCAGTGACAATGTAGCACATGGCTGATCTAGGAGCAGCAGTCGACGTAGTTGAAGATTGTAGTCTTCGTTCTTCTTCAACATGACCTTTCCAAGCTCATGCTGCATGAAGGCGTCTGCGTCGATCGGCTGCATTGAGTGCAGTGACAGCTGACTCGTAGAGATGTCTACTGTGATGACCAAGGCTGCTGACGAAGTCTCTGACGACCCAGAGTTGTCTATGCCTGTTGACATCCTGCTCAAAGTGTAGCATCAACGGTGACTCATCGTAGTATGTTGTTCCTGTAGAGGGACGATCTTGTCACCACAGGACTTCTTCGTCGAAGAATGTTGATACTGCGACGACTTCATTGCAGTAAACTTCATCGTCAACAACGATGGTGATCTAGAATTCTTAGGCTGCGACTTCCTGATGAAGTACTCTTCTGTGGTTTAGGGGACGACTCGCTGGATCCAAAGTATAACCCCAGGGACACGCCTGTCTGGTAACTGGAATGAAATTCAGCAGATAATGAGAAAAAAACAGTTACCCAAAGCTAAATCATCCGATCAGACATGACTAATGAAAGTCAACATCGCCTGTCCCTCACATGCCTGTGAAAAGAATGAATTTATACAACAAATTCTGAAACAGATATATTTCTGCAAAATTCATGGCAAATAGTGGAAGAACATAAGGGCTTACACGCCGGAGAAACTAAAAGCGAATCAACCGCTGACAGTCATAATTTACGCCGTAAACACAATTTCATCGACTGAGACTAAGACATGCTGCATCAACACACAATAATGACAAATAAATAAATTGTAAACATATACATAAACCAAATACTGCATACAACATAAATATAGTTAAATGACTGAAACAGTTTAAAAACTTATCGCCGTACTGGAGACCCCAGGTAACTCCAGCCGCCCTCGTCGGACGATAAGGAGAAAGTGACAAGCATGGTTTGCGCGAGAAAAGGGAAGGCTACACCTGGGTGAGTGTATTTTATGTCCGCTTCTTTCAGAAAGGAACTTCAAGGGATTTCACTATTAGACTACCTTTGCCAAGGAAGAGGAGATAAACAATAAGCATGAGTCAGGATAAGGAAAAATAATTCTGTTAATAGGCATGAACATGTTTATGGAAACATTGACACAAACAAGACTGGTAAGCAAACAAGTGGAGTCACTTGTGAATTAATTCTTCAGGTCACACTGGAGCTGAATGGATTCTGTTTGCTTTCACATCATTGCCTATGCTGTTGTCATATGTCAGGGACTATAAATATTTTGACTTGGCCATGGGTGCCATTGTATAAAGCAACTTTATAATAACTCCCATACCTTGATAGAGACTTCTGACATTCATAACATTAACACGCTGTCAAGGTTGTTTTGTATACAGGCATCCTTGTCCAAATGTCCCTGGTTTAATGAATGACCTTGCTAAAAATTCTAATAAATGGATAATAGGTAACAAGTCCATTCTTAATATCTTTTTCTGTAAACATAATTTAAAGAATGAAAACACTTAAAGAAATACTTTTTAAAAACAACTGATAAATTCTTTGTGTATGTTTCTCAGTCTTGAGATATTGACAAGAAAAAGTACACATAAAATATCATAGGGCTGTATTTCTGCTGTTCTTGATGAGAGAGCACAAAACACCTCACCTTAGCACAATCTACTTATAATCGACTCAACCTAAAACATGAAGCACCCCCATGTTGTTTCTGTTGATGGCTATACAGTATGTTGTGTGGTGGATCCTTTCTGCTTCTTTGTGACATATAGGTGCTAGGGATTTCAAGTTATCTGTTGACGGTAGATGCTTTAGTGGATGATCAAATGCCATCTTCAAATTGTTCAACTGGTAATAATACCCATTTTCCAGTAAATTGTGTGACTGTCACTCTGACAGGCTGGCTGAATATGTAGCTTGCAAATATAAATCTCTTTGACATAAATTTCTGAACTTATCAAATAATATTCAGCTTGATGATGATGTTTGCTGTCACCTGTTGTCTAGACTACCAGCTGTGCGACTTTTGTGGAAAATACTGGGTGGGTTTGGCATCTGATTTTCCCACTGTTTCATGGTTACATTTTCTAGAGGTAAATGAGCTACACAAATGAAAATAAAAGCAAAAGGATCAGGTCTCTATTGCTCAGGGTGATTGTCTCATGTCAAAAAATCCCTAACAATAACGTAAATGCTTGTTGATGTGATCCTGAAAATGAACCTAGAGGCAGAAGCTCCTTTGCTTCACTGGAGGAATGACAGTCCTTGATATTCCCCAATCAACTGCCTAATCAGGTGAAACAAGTCGAATATCATCTGACCAGGCGTAATCTACTGAGTAGTCTGAAGGAGGATTAGAATTCAGATGCTCAGTCCATAAGTAATGAAGATGTGCAATTCTTCATCCAATGCAAGCACAGGCAGGGACAAGGTGAGAGGGTTGTACATTCAAACAAAGTATACACTTGAGAAATTGATAAATTCTCTTCCTGGAAACTATATATCCTCAGCGAGCAGCAGTAAGGAGGAAAATGACACACAGAGTGTGCTGCATGCTCGTGGCAGAATCTATTATTTGTTTGGGTGAGGTATGATGAAAACAGAAGCATAAAGGACACATGACTTAAAAAATTTTTCCACTTGAAATCAACAACAGAACTGTAATATGGGAGTTTGAATAAGTTTTTTTTTTAAATAATAATTCTCCTCTGCATTTCGGTCACATATTGAATAAATTATATCATTATGAAAAAGAAAGTACATCTTCATAATTTACATAGGTAATAATTAATTTGGGCATTAACCACCCTTGGCCAGGTGCAAACTCAAGGGTGATCCCTGAGCGTGATGGTTCCTGTCAGTCGTAAATATACAGGTTTCTTAATCATGGCTTGCAAAGTTTCGTCACTTTCTCTGAAGAGATTACGAAAGTCGAACCTTGTATTCTAGAAGTTATCAAGTTTGTGATTTATTTTTTTATAACAGTACTACAATTACCCAATCTTTTTTCAGAAAAATATCCCAAGACACACTTACCAACAGTTGAAAACCTCACTGCCATCGGAGTCCGCTTGCCAACATGTTCAAATACTTTGGCTTTACAATACTGTGAAATGTCATGGGTCACCTCAAAGTAGCCAAAGGCTCCTGCAATGAGGGAAATACATGTAAACATGAGTACATTTAACACACATAAAGTGAATCCTTATCTCATCATCACAACTTCCTGACAAAACAGAATGCTCATACAAATTCTATCTGAACATTTTTTTTATTTTATGATGTATGCTTCACAAATGACCCTTAAAAATCTAGTTTTAAAAATTATATGAACAGAAATGGTAGAATTTCATTTTGAAATGTTTCATATACAGTCGAACCCCGTTGTGTCGAACTCGTCGGGACCAAGGGAAAAGTTCGACTTATCCGAGTGTTCGACACATCCGTCAGCATTGAAAGGACCACGAACCAACACAACCACGGTGCTTAACACATCGTTATTTCGCAGTAGGATACACATACGAACAATATATCTTTGCAATAAACGTTTACGACAGTATTGATCTTTAAATTACAACATATACAAATGTAAATCAATTCAATCACTTTATTCGTCATGGCAAATAAATATGCATACAAAAAGATAAGAACAAGAATGATTTAACAAACTCACAAGCGATCCCGTTTAGTTGGAAGCACTAATTCATTTTCAGTCAGTATAAAAAGTTGTATAGTTCACACAAACGGAATCAGAATGTACATACGTGTACATGTGGGGAATTTATCTCTTAAAAAAATCCGAAATCACAGTCTGTTTGGCGTTCGGGCATGGCATCACAGCAGAATTGCTCAAAAAGTTTCTTAATGTACCAAGCTGGTTGGAAAAAGTGTCAGTGTCACGTGCTTCCACAAATCTGATAAGGGTGTCGAGGGCGGTCCATGCTGCAGCTAGGGTAGGGGTGGGTGGTTCAATTTCATCAGATTCAGTGTCACTCTCGGGATAGCTGTCATTGTTAGGTTTCTCCGGTGCCGGTTTTCTCGTGTCAAGAACTTCATCCACGATCACGAATCTTCAGAGCCCGGGTCACACGTAGCAAGGTCCTCGTCCACACAAGCATAGCCCATCAGGGTGATGGGTCGGCCGACAAGATCGCTGAGGGGAATGTCATCTTCAGGATCATCTTCGTTGTCAGCATCGATGACGTCGATGTTTGTGTTACTCACAAACCCTGCATGTCGGAAACAGTTTCTAATTGTTGTTTGTGAAACACTTTCCCATGCCAGCTGAAGGAACCTAAGTGCTTCAAGAACACTGACAGTTGTTTCAGTTTTATTTTCAATTGCTGCTAGATGTTTTGCAGTCACATGCTTCCGATAATGAACCTTCAAGTTGTGTATTATTCCCTGATCCATTGGCTGTGTTTTACTGGTGGTATTGGGGGGCAAAAAGATGAGTTGAATGTTTGTAAGCCCAGTTACGTTTGGATGTGCAGGGCAGTTATCAACAACTAAGACAATTTTGCGAGCATTACGTCGCATTTTCCTGTCCAGCTTACATAACCAATTTCGGAATAAGTCAGAATTCATCCACGCTTTCCTATTCGCATGATATTCAGTTGGCAATTTCTTCACATTTTTGAAACAACGTGGATTTGCAGATTTACCTATTGTAAGAAGTGGAAGCTTTTCCTTAAATCTATCCAGCCAACCATTTGAGCAGGAAAAATCATGTCTGCCTAATTTTTGGGCTAACTTTTCTGCTTGTGCCTTCAATAAAGCACCGCTTACATTAGCACTGCTATCCCTAACCATTTTGAACCATTTCAAAAGTGCTTCCTCAACGTCATCAAATTTAGCAGTACGCATTCTCTTACGAGAAGGCGAAAAGCTTGACTGAACAAATGCCTCTTTGATTTTATCAGCATTTTTAATCCATGTAGAAAGTGTATTTCTGGGTATGCCAAATTCAGTTGCAATTTCTGCTTTGGATTTTCCACCTGACTCCACAGCTATGACAGCCTCGTATTTTGTCTCTATTGTCTTCACAGATAATTTTCGCTTTTTAGGTGTAACATGCGATCCAGTTATCCCCCCGGGCTGATCGGGTCCTTCGCTGAATTGCTCTGCCATGTTACTAACCGTACTGGTTAAAAAAATTGATCCTACACCTTAAATACTACACCAAAAACAAAACATCAATTTAGATAATCCAACTCCGTTTTCCTCACTTCTCATTTTGTATTTTCAAGGAAATCACATGACCGCTAACATAGACTGTCACATGACAACAACATGCACCATTGTTTGTTTAGAGATATCCTGTCGGTCCGTGATCAACGTGTCACTGGTAACAACTTAATTATGGTTAATTGTTTGAGTAAAGTTCAGTTGGTAAGTGTGCTGACAATGTGTGTATAGATGCGTAGTTAAACATGTCACTTGATTGTTGAGTCCGTTAATCGTTACTTTTGATCTTATGAGGATGACTTCCGATTGCGCGACTGCAGTTTTCAGTTGCAACAACCAGCTTTGACAGTTCGAGACAAAAGGGTAAATTTGTACTTGTTAGAGCCTTTGGGGACCCTAAAATGAGTTCGACACAACCGGGAATTCGACACATCTAGTTCGACACATCAGGGTAAAAATAATGATAAATATAAGGAAATCGGCAGGGACCGAGATGTCAGTTCGACACATCCGAGAATTCGTCTCAACCGAGTTCGAGACAATGGGGTTCGACTGTAAGTTGTGCTTCTGAACTCAATAAGTATTCAATTAGTTTTCAGCACCCCATATGCTTATCTTAAGAGGTGGCAAAGTGGATCAGGTGGTCAGACTCACAACCAAGATTGATGCATGTCACTGTATCTCAAAGACCCATCCACGTCAGTGACTGTATGATAGACAGCTGTCACATAGCAGAATGCAGCATTACTCAAAAAAGATAGGAGTATCAACAGCCATCACCTGCTCCTTTAGCATGGACAACACGTTCTGGAATCCGCTCCCTGTTGAAATGCGCCATCTCATCTGTAAACACAAAGTCTTGCAGCAGCACAGGCCCACGAGGTCCAACAGTCATGGTGGCTGTCTTGCGTCCAACAGGGGCACCTGTTCCTGTGGTGAGCACATCAGGCTTCTACAAAAGACAGCAATATCTTTCACTAAACACTTTCAACAGACCAAGTTCACTACAATATGAAATAAAGGATGTATATATTTCAATAATAGGATCATATATCAACTGTGTGGCAACACATTGCCATATGATGCTAAATGATATAATCAATTCTATTCCATTCTACATGTCCTTGATGACCCAAAAATTATTCAAACGAAAATTTAAGCCATTAATTTTGCACATCCTTTGTGTTAACTTAACGCGCCAGGAACTAATTTCACTGATTTTGATTCCACTTTCATATATCGCATTCCATAACTCATTATAAACTTTTAAAAGACTGAATATAAGGACACCATTACCGTGGAGATTATACGTGCCCTAAATATGATCATACAGGGAAAGTTGCACCTCAAATTAACCTTTCCATGAACTGTCTATTTATCACATTCATATCCTACAGTGTGCATATACTATTCAAAATACAAAATACATTTAAATGTCATTCAGACATCAAACATGAATTCGCAAAAGACCAACATAAGAAAAGCTCCATGATTTAAAGGGGCACTGATGCGGAGCAATTTCCGTGGACTGGTGTAAACTTTTGTTATTGTTTTTTTCCCGTGAGTACCCGGATGACATCCCAGAATTCGTGACTGGTTCGTGACCTCTGCTGCGCAGTCCGTAAGCGCAACTGATAGTTTAATTATAGACAGATCAACTGAGGTGAAGTCATTTTTACTTCATTCCAAATGTATTATGAAAACAAATGAAACACTTTGGAGGTTAATCATCTGCCCGTGGCAGAAATGGTAAAAAACTATTAGGACGGAAAACGTCTCTATATTTTGTCTCATAACCCTAGTTAGTTTATGGTCATACTAGTATGATTCTGAAAATTAATAAAAGAACACACGATCTGCTTATACTCATAGTAAATTTCTAACATAACAGCAACATTTATACATTGTATAGAATGCCAATGTGGATCCTATTTCACACACATACGCGATCTAGTGTGTTTTTTCTGTCATACAGATTCTGCTGAATGCTACAACAAATAAATTAAAACAAAATGAAAAAAAATGAATGTAAAACAGACTAATTTTATAGCAACGATGTCAGGCTACTACCTTGTTCAGGAATGTATCCATCAATATCCACGTAAAAGAAATCGTATTCCATTCATCTGCAGCTGGTAAGTAATCCTGCTCTGTGTCGCGTGTCTTACAACTGTCTCATTTGCGAGAAAGTAACACATCGTTTCACGTCTTTCGTTGGTGAAAACCAGATAAACCTCTGATTGGTCTCCCAAGATAGCACACCTGGCAACTAATTGTATGATGTCCACTATTCTAAGTAATTTAGTTAACCAATAATGAGCAATCAATCAATCAACGTAAGGGTGGTTAATTCTTTGAAGGGAGGATGTTGTTTTTGCACTTACACTTTACGACAGGGTGTAGTCATCCACACACACTGCCTTTTGACAAATCCGCTAGAAGATAAAAGTAATTAATCAATCAGTGAGTTATCGGTTAATCCTTTGATCGATGTTTGTTTTTGTAACTTAGTTGATAAGCCCTCTTGCATCACTTACATGCACATATTACATAACATACAATACATTTGCCATTACAGACCTTAATTTATAATGTTGAGTATTTACTCCAGACAGGAGAAATGCCAAATGGGAACCTTTGTTGAGTAACCGAAGTTGTGTTACTACTAATTATACCTGTCATAAATTCATGAATTGACCATCAAGAGAATGATGACAAATAACACGTGTAGGTTTACACCATCAAACGCGAGTTACAGCAAGGAAGATGTAATCTCTGTGTCGCATGCAGCCTGAAAACACTTATGGGCCGAAACTGTTTTGAGGATACCAACGAATTTCGTTACATAAGGAATGCACACGGGCATTTGCTGTGTACTTGGGTAAATAGGTGAAATAAGGGTTTTTTACGTAAGAAAATTTTCAGATTTCTCTACCATAGGCAAAGTCATCGTTTTTTGTTTACGAATTCAAATAAATCAACTGTGTGTTTTTATTATCATAAATAATAAACCATTGTAGCTACCATAGCTACCAAAAGTTTCGTAAGATATTTGCTATCACAGCTGAACCAACACTCAGAATTACCTAAATATAAAGCTTTGCAATCTTCCGTACTGAAACAAATGGCTACATGCCTGTAGACATCATATTTTCCATGTAACATGATTAAATATCAGGTTAAAAACACTGAAATAGGATCAAATTGGATCAGTAAGTATACCATCCAAGCATCCGAAAAGAACTACACTGCTGGGATATTTGGTTACGATCAGACAAGGAATACCATGGATATTTTTAAAGAAATGGCATATGATGGGCATCCGGCCTCCCGACTGTTTAGGTGAAGAAATTCTGCTAATATGGACAGGAGCCCAGTTCCTTTGTCCGTCACGGTCGAAGGAGCGGGCGCTGACCAATTTGCGGTTTGATTTCGTAATTAGACCGTTGGCGAGAAACATTATTCGCTCCGCATCAGTGCCCCTTTAACCAGAGACCATATAATATTATATGGTCTGATTTAACACAAGGTATAAAAATGTTCGCTTGTCGTGATGTAATATTACCGACTACAAGATGAAGACTGACACAAGACCATTGTCTGACACAAAGTCATGTTCATAATGAAGCAGTGAAAACATCACCAGATTCCACTGGCGATCGCTAGTCTAGAGCCAACTGGAGATAATCTGGTCACAGTGTGCAATGTGCAGTCTGTAAATCTACAGCGAACTTTGGTCGCGAGCAGTCACTCTTGTGTAACGTCGTTCGTCACTTCCACACAATGACAACTGCTGTACTCACTCCCTGTGTTTTGCTGAAAGCATTCAACTGGTCGGCAGCCTTGTCCCTGTTCGCCATAATGGTGCAGCGGTGGAAAGACAAGAACTTCGACTGTTTGATAATATGTACAACGAAAGATAGTTCTAGTTTACTCAAGTCAGCCTACACCGTGTTCTGACCAATCAAACTTAGCGACCTTGACCTAGGGGCCGGGGTCAGGACGACCAAAGTCTGCCTTACTTGCGAGCCTGACAAAACTAGATCGTGTTGTCAAAACATGTGATATATGTATGTTTCATGTCGTTCCTGAAATTTTAATTTAATCATAGCTTCAACAATACTTTCCCATTTTTTAACGAATGCATTGTAATAATATCATGTATGGTACGCACGTCCATTGTTGCCTCAATCAATATATTTTATTATATATAAATTGTAGGAAGTGTATTGCCATACAGATGCAAATCCCAACCATTTTAAAACTGTTTCAACATGTTTAAACTTCTTTGTTATCTATATACTATTTTTATGTAATATGTGTAACTGTTGCATATTACTGTGTCTTGCGTCTCAAACATCTGAAGCATCCGTTCGTTCGTTCATTTTAGTCATCTAGATCTTTGTCCTTTTTGTCCTTTACATGTACACGTTGTGATGGTGATTTTTTTGTGAAGAAGCATATACAATGTGATATACACCCCACCGTAATATTTTTATAAAGTAAGTCGGGTCCTAGTCAAAATGAAAAAAAACCAAGTCAAAATGGCCACAAAAAGTCGAATGGTCACAAACCCCAAGTCACAATGGCCATACCCAAAATTCAAAATGGCCACAAAAATTTCAAATGCCCACATACCCCAAGTCAAAATTGCCATAGAAAAAGTCAATATGGCCACACACACACACACACACACACACACAATGCCCACACACTCACGCACGCACACATGCCCCCTTTCCATATTTTAAGCATATTATTTTTAATATTCCTGTTTATGAAATTGCTGCTCAGCACATGTCTATAAAACTGATGACTCCCTACCTCCCTACAAGCAAAAGGATAACCACCACCCACACTCACCCCTTAACATCATCGTGACCCCAACCTTCCATCCATGGTATATGTATATTTTTATCTGCATTTGATTTTATGCCGATTACTATGCACTTAATTTACCATGTTTAGAAGAATATGATAATGCACAATTTTTATCGTAAAACGTTTCAACATCAAACACATTCTCCACATGATTCACAGCTTTTTGAATAAGGGCATCCTCAAGCCCGATGTTGAAATTTATAGTGAAATGTCCACACTTTCATACTCACGCCAAACATGAAAATCACGAGTTTGTCATTTGTCATGTCACATTAGACATGGACATGCCCCATATCTCAACTAGTTGGTACTAATCTGTACGCGTCTGTTCTGAAACTGTATACTTACACCAGAGAGCAAGAAGACACATTACCGATTACAAAACATGATAAATATGTTTCAATATGATATCGCTTTATTCGACAAATGAAATAAAAAATAACCAATAGACTTACAACTCCAATATTGTCTGCAACACCACCGCATCTGTATCATAACATACATGTATATACACAATCAAGCATTTCAAAAGCGCAGACGACAACATACGGTTGTGATTTTGATTAACATTTGATGAATGACCAATAGCTCAGTTGCCATGTTGTTAATCAGTTTGGTGACTAAACTTTAAATAATGTATGTATTTACCAACTCTTTATACCACATTAATTACATATCTGAACCGAATACAGTGAGTTTATATTTGAAAAACATAAGAAGAAAAACATTCGCCTAGAGTAAAGAACGAAAGTAAGGAGTGTCACGCATGAGAAAATGAAAACGAAAGTTGAAGCATATTCAATCACGTGACAATAAACCATTTGGAATTTGACGTCACCTGGCCGATTATGAAAGAACTCGTAATCAGTTGGTATAGCTTCTGAATCGTCGAGGTGACACATCAGTTGGAGGTACGTTAATTTCTTGTCATCATAAAAGAGGACTCCATTGTATAAAATGTCACGTCAGTTCATCATCAGGTTCTATATAGCCCATAGAGTACGAACAAGAGACTGTATCGTATCGTTGATTTCAATCCAAAGCTTGCCATTGCTTATATACTTAGTTCGTTGTATGGTATCGATTTTTATTCTTTTATTTCCAAAAAGGTTTGGAGAGTATGAAAGACGAAGTAAGGCTAAATAAAAAATGTGAAATGTTTCTCGGGCATCGGCGCGGAACTTTTATTTGTGCGCGTAACAGTTTTGTATTGCCATTAAAAAAATGTTTGACTTTTACGGGTCGCGATCATACATTTGTCCACTGTAAGAATCAGCGTCTGTGTGACTGAATCTACAACTCATTAACACATGTTTAACTTCCCAAGCTCTATTTCTGAGAAAATAAAATAAAAATGTGTCTGTCCCTCTTCACCTTTCTTCTATCAAAAATTAAGAAAACAAAGACCTATCACCCTCGTCGCCTTTAAAAAAATGTGCACGAGAAACATTTAATTACTTATATGAAACGTAAGGAATTTCGTTGAAATGAAAGTAGTGTGGCCTTCGATATCAGTGATGCATGGATTATTTCCCTTGTGTCGTCTGCTCGTAAACACAGGAAGTGAGTCCATGATATGCTTTTCGTTGTGTTTACGTGCTACTTTGTGTGTGTATTTTACACGTAATATATCTTTCCATCCTATGTGCATATGTGTATAACATACACACCATACTATATGTGATGATGTCATCAATATATTTGACAGTTCTCAGAAGGTGGCGTTTTAATCGCTCGTACTTTCGTTTTACGTTCCAAGTTTCCGGGAAATTCGCAGGGTTAATCGAGGCTTCGACGAACGGGGCGAATGAGACACGATGACGAAGACACTGTCGAGGCTGTTGGGAAGCTGGTAGTTTGATAAAGGTTTGGTAGGTTTGTTTTTCTTAGCGTGACATTTCTGTATTTTCAGAAGCAGCTTTTGATTTCTAGCACTAGAATCTATGTGTCAAATATTAGGGCACCCGCGGCACCATGACTGTCGTTCATGTTATGGGGTTTAGTTTAGTTTTGGCCTACACTTTGTTATTTGTTCTTATTAACTACTAAGTTATATGTGTGCTTTTTGAACAGGTCAGACTTTGCTGTTATCAGTATTGATTTTTTTTGACAATGGCATTGGGCTCTATGCTCTCAAAAGTGCCCCTTGATACCATGATCGTAGAATATGCTTGGTGTATTGAGACATAATGAGGCAAATGGTTTGGGGAGGTTAAAAACAAAGATAATCTCATATGGGCTGTAAGTCACCAATGAACTAAAATAGCACCACATTATATACAGAGCCTTTTCCAGAGCATTCCAACAGGGATGTAAGACGTGTTGCGAGTATTACAGTAAATCTACATATCGTTAAATGCTAAAAATTTTAGCTATTCGCTTCAAATACTTTTTGATATTTTGCATGTCAAATTTACCCCAACTTTCCACCAATGTTAATTTGCTATGTTAATTGTCTTGGGAACTTACAGTCATGTGCCATAATTATGTCATAACATGGCAGCCATGTTTGAGGGCAATTTTGGCAGAGCTTTAAGGAAAGTGAAAAATAGGGGTTACTTACCCTTCACAGGAAAGTCTGGTTGGTTAATATTTAGTGATATGACTTATTAATCCTCACAGCTCTTATCCTTCATCATTCTCTTCCCACAGAGATTAGTAGTCATATCTTTCTAAAAACCTCTGTTTTAATACGGCCATATTTCACAGTTCTCATAAAATCTAGTGGCAAAGAATGGCAGCAGATTTATCTCCCCTTTTTCTGTCCAATCAGAACACGTATTACATCGACCTATATTTAATTTAACAAATGCAAGCAATGTGGAGAGACAAATATGACATGACTGAGTTATGTCTAGAAGAAACACTTGAGTATCGTGGTTGGGAAGAGGTTCTAGTTTTCACGACGCATGTGGAAATTACCGAGATCTTGCGAACGATCACTTTTGAACAAGATCACTGATTGCACTACTAAATCTGATTGCCTCCAATCACGAGTCTTGAACACTCGCACAATGAAAGGGTCGTATTAGAACAGACGTTACGTAGGACGATATGACAAGTAACCACTGTGGGAAGAGAATGATCCTTCGTGGAAAAGACAAATACAGTGCCTGAATATGATGGAGAGGTATGGCTTGCCAAATCCTGAGAATCTGCTGAAAAGGTTCCTCTTTTGTTTTGATGATGTGGGCAACTCGCTGCAACCTGATTTTGACCAATAATCACAAATCTTCAATAATGTTCAAGTCTGGTGATTGTGATGGCCTTTGTAAACACTTGATATTGTTTGTTGTTTTCCATTCTCTAGTGAAACGAGATTCATGACATGGAGCATTGTCATCTTGGAAAAGATAATCATCATTTTGGAAATGTTTTGGCAAGAACAGGAAATAAATAGTCAACTAAAATAGAAACATACTTCTCACTGTTGATAGTTCCATCAATTTGAACCAGTGTACCAGTTCCATGAAAGGAAATACACCCCCAAATCATGACAGACAGTGCTGGAAATCACCTGGTACCAACACAAGAGGGTCTGTACTCCTCTCCAGGTGTTCTCCACACAGAAATTTTCTTATTTTTTCCAAGGTCCACTTGACTGTCATCACTAAAAATCATTTTGCATCAATTTCTTTCACCTTCCCAGTGCAAACGTGTCCACACCATGCCATTCTTCTCAGTCTATTCACAGAACTTACTGTTAAATTCTTTCTAACAAGCCTTTTTCTGTACTTGAGTTTGTACAAAATGCCTCTGAATAGTCCTTTTGCTTACTTTGATCGGTAATCTTTCATTAACAATACCTGTGATGTCTTCAAGAGATCTCCTTCTGTTAGTTTTAACAGTTCTCATTTGCACACGGTCTGCCCTCTCTGTCAAAAGTGGAGGTCTACCATGTCTGGGTCTCTTTTCTTCATCTTTACCCATTTCAATCCTTTTCAAAAACTAACAAATTGTACTTTGATCCCTCTGGACAGCATCTGCAATATCTGACTGTTTGAATCCACTCAAATTCATTACTATAATTATTTTTTGGACCTCCTCTGACAAACTTGACCCTCTATTCCCCATCTTGTCAACTTGACCTTGACTTTGTTTATATGCAGCAGACGACTAGATTTATTCCCCTTAGGCGACCTGTGATCTCTAAAAATGTACCCTGTAAAATTTGGGGCCTTGTTGTTTTTGTATATATGACACACCAGGCAATTTAATTTACCCATCCTACTGGCCACTGCCAGCTGGCAGGCATTTTATGGCATAATTATGGCATATCATTGTAAGTCTAACTGAAAACAAAATAACTGACTCTTTAAGGTTCATTAATTTCAGCTAGATATCACACTTGTTCACTGTGAACATATTTGTCCTTTGTTGGAGTTCTTGAAATTCGGGAATTCATGAAATAATTCTATTTCTTTTAGTCATTTTTGTATGCATTGCCTAACATTTGAAACCATTCAGAAAAAATGCCTAAAATATTGTATGTAACATTTGCAAAGGTTCATAAACATTCTGCACTTATGTGATTTTGTTACAGATCATGAAGTGCCAAGGCAAGACACGAGACGGCAGCCTTTGTAATTACACGAGTGAGACAGATTATATGTTTTGCCCAGAATGTGGCAAACCTCCTGAAGAGCCTGACATCACAATTTCATGTCCTGGGAATGGTGACCAGCCTTGTGGAAAGCCAATCACATCTAGCTTTAAGTTTTGTCCCGAATGTGGATGGAAAATCAATAAAGAAATATTCACCAAGAAAGATGTAAAGAAATGTCCTTCATGTAATGCAGATGTGGCAGAGGGGCAGAAATTCTGTTCAAATTGTGGAAAAGGGCTGTTATCTATAGATGTTGAAAAAGGTGAGTGGTAAGCGCTAATGTCAGTATATTCAATAAATATGTAAGCGTGCTGATTCACCATGTTGAAGCAATTGTATAGCACTTGCATTTCTAAGCCCAGATACTCTTATGAGATTTGATGTATCACTCTTTGATGACATAATGTCTGAAGGTTCTTATGTATTGTCTTTTATGATTACCAGTAATTATTGACATTACAATCTTGTACAGAACTTTGAATACTAATTTTATATTTCAGAAGTTGTATTTGTAGAACCGCTGTATTTGTCCTTTGGTTCTGTATGCTGTAATAGAATACAACAATTCGGCGACCAAACCTGCTATCCCAGCCAGCATGACAACTTGTACTTCTTCCACCATCATCAGATTCTGTGCAAATTCTCACTTTCGAGTAGATGTAGGTTTTTGTGAATAGTGGATGTGAATGGTGGTGCTGACATTTAATGAATGCCAAACAATACTGTCACTTGGAAAGTTCAGCCCCGAAATCATGCCCACAGACCCTTGTTTTGGTGGAAAATTGTTGTTTTTACAGATGAGTTCAGGTTAGTGATGGATGTCAACGTGCCTATAGACGCGTGGTAAAATGTCATGCACAGGCCTCTGTCTTGGAGAGGAATTGCTTTAGTGGTGGTTCCATGATGATTTGGGGTGGAATAATAGCATTCCAAAGAACTCCTTTGGTGATTGTTCAGGGCAACTTAACTGGTATGGACTACAGGGATCAGATTCTTCGACCTGTGGCAGTTTTCTGCAGTGTCATGGCCCTGGATTAACACTCCTACAGGAGACTGCCTGCCCTCAAATAGCACAGGTTATTATGGATTTCTTGCAACACCACAACGCTGACTTATTGCCTTGGCCTGCAAATTCCCCAGGTCTCTCCCTAATAGAACATGTTTGGGACGAGATGGATCAACGTTTACACCGTCTTCCTCATCTGCCAGATAACGTCCTTGACCCTGCTACAGAATCTGGCGTGACATCCCACAAACCTGTCTTGCACATTTGATAGGCTGTATGCGTTGTCGATGCACTGCTGTTCTCAATGCCAACAGTGGACATACACGTTATTGAGCTTGTGACATGGTCGTTCCACCCCTGTACCGCTTGTGGGCTTGTGAGGTCATTGTGATTAGCTTTTCATTTGAAATCCTCTTGACTTGTTATGGTCTCATGATCCTTCCATTAAAGTTTTTATGTACCTTTGACATTGCTATTGTTTTTATCAAGTAGGATAATATTTTGACAATGCAGAGTTTCTTTATGTGCCTAGTATATATATGGTTACACTGAACTTGAATTTTTCCACTTACATGGGGAATCCAACAGGAAACCTTATGCAGATGAGTTGCTTGTAGCTCATTCAAACAGTAGCTCTAAACTGTGTGGAACATTTTACAAAATCTAGTTTAGAACAGCTGACTGAAGCAAGTGGGTATATTTACATTAATGAGTCTAACCTTCTCATGGGTAGAAAAGCAAATTAAGTTCAAGCAGGCATGCTCGCACTGTCCAGTCTGACCAAGGCATTAGTTTTCTCTGAGGAAATCAAAGCCTAAGATCATTGCCTTGTACTTGATCACTATTGAAAAACTATGTTCATCTCCAATATTGACTTGTCTTGTTTCCACCATGGGCATACAAGTGATCAACCCCTCACTGTGATCAACTGATGTGTACAATCATAACAGAAATCACAGGTCTATGTCATCATGACAAGCCATGAACATGAGGAATCACATTAGTTCAAGAAAAACCTTTTATGTATTAGTTCAAGAAAAACCTTGTATGAAGATTTCTTAACATTCCACTCACTTGTTTACAATGGCCAAGACGAAAAAAGAAGTGGTCATTGATGGATAAGGTTCAGAGCATACACAAACTGTTCTGCCTTTCACATTTATGTGTGTCTTTGTGGGGCATTGTGAAAAGCTCACCATCTGGGACTTGGATTCTGGGACCCATTTATCATCATGGTGTGGCAGGTGCCCTTTCTCATAGCTTCATCATTGTCAAGTAGGCAAGAAATCATGTCACTTTGGATGGGTCAGTCCCTGAGAGCTTGTGTAAAGTTCTGCTGACATCTGTTCTTTTGATGTGAACACAAGGTCAGCTTGCTTGTGAATAAGTTGTAGATATTGTCTAGCTACAGTCTGTTGTAATTTGCAACCCACCTTCAAACTGTGGGATAAAAGCAGAACATGAGGTAGTATAAGTTTTAAAATTTGAGAATTTTAACTGAAAATTAATAATCTTATAATACTTATTCCTTCTCAATTGTTGTAGTAACTTGTACTCAGTCCCTGGAGAACAGATTACAAGATCAGTTCTAGCTCCAAGACAAAAGAAAATTCTCAAAATGACTCATTTGGGTGACACAAGTCATGCAAAGCAAGACACATATTTTGCACTGACTCCAAGTGACTACCTACAATGGATGAAGCAGGGATGTGGTTAAGGCGAGATGTCACAAGATATTAAGAACTTTGTTCAGTTTTTTCCCTCTCCATGGTGAAAAGAGCAAGGGAAAAGGCATTAGTTTTCCTTGTCCTGACTCATACTTATTGTGCTCATCATCTGTTGTGCTCATCATCTTCTATGCAAATGATAGTGGACTTCTTCAATCCCTTGTAGTTCTCTTGAAAAGTTTGTAAAAGTTCATTCACCCATGAGTTCCCTCCCTTCAACTCTTCCCCTCCTCCCAGCCCCCCATGGTTGTCACTCTCTTCATAGCCCAAGGGAATGGCTGGGTGAGCCCTGGAGTCCAAATTAAGCTTTCATCCTATGTCAAAATTCTTAAAAATTACCCATATTCTGTGACATTTATTCATCATAATGTAGTTTGTTTACATTTGAAGAAATCTTGCAATGGCTGCTGGTATCAGTTTTCAGTGGCTGATCCTGCATCCAATGCCTGTCATTCATCATTCATTCATTAATTCATGTTCTTCCAGTTTGCATCACAGATACTGTATTGATTTATCAGACATTATTTGTGTTACATCTATAGACATGTGAAAGACCAGGTGAGGAAGTCATGTCAACCCACTGGTGATATTCAGTGAATAAGTTTAGTTTTACGTTGCAGTCTACATTCATGGCGAGATGATCGTCCCCTGCAACCATGACAGCTGTTCAACTGAGCCTTCAAGACGAGCCTCCAGCAATGCAGCGTCTGTCAACAGAGACAACACCAGCATAGCTTCATTGCAGCCGCAAGAAGACACATTCTTAAATGCTTCATCTATGCCATTAGTTCCAGCCTACAACGCAGAGCTTTGACCTGGGTGACTTCATGAAGCAGTTTGCATTGCAGTTGGTGGCTATGATAAATAGAGTGTTGTTTTGCCAGAGAGAGAGCTGCACATAAGAACCCTATGATGACAATGTTCAAAGATGACATTTGCAAACACTCACATTCAAGAAGATCTTCACATTTTGGACATTCAGCCGTCATTGGGGAAGAGAGAGAGGAGGTTCCATGACCATCCCTGAGACTACAGGAGACTATTATGTCATGTCAGTGAACCCTCAACGTCCAAGAATATCAGGCAGAGAAAGAAGAAGTGAATCCTATTCAAGATCCTGTCACTGCACATCAGAATCCTGCAGTTCCCACAGATATGGATCAGCATTGTCAAGGGATGAAAACGACAGACATTTGGAGAAGGATGAATGTTCGTGAAGGGAAGGTTTGCAGAAGGAAGGTTCACGAAGTCACACTTAAGCTGACCTAGAACTATCTGAGGTAATTTACAGATGAAGAGGGCAATTACGTCCTCTCAGAAGCTGAGGTCATATCTTGGAATGCAAACAGCTTGGACTTGGTGTACCCCTCCAAGGAGTCAAATGCAGTATTCACATACAGGATGCTGGAGGATGACTTTGACAGCCTCATGATTCCACCAATGGAACTGATCTCCAAGGTGTAGCCAAACCTCTGTATAATGTTTGAGAAAGTAACCCGTACCAGAATCAACATGTACCAACATTCAATACTAAAAATGTCTCTCTGCATCTCATGGACCCTTTCATGAGGGTACCAGACCTGGATGACAACTTGAAGTTGATCAATGAATCCAGACTGGTGAGATCTATGATCAGCAAGGCATTGATATCCAGGTTCCAGGACGGCAAGACTGAAGAGGATAGGATGAACCTATCAGCGTTACTATAAACTCAGAAGAAGGATCAGCACTTCATGTCTGATCACCTGGCATCAGTGTCAGTGGGTATTACAAACTTCAATGACAAGGCCTACTATAGACATGTTCCTGAAGTGACAGGTTCACCAAACCTCTACCAAGAGCTCCTTGGGTGCTGCCTACTTTCTTCAGTGGGGAGATTGACAAAGTTGCCAAGGAGTTCACTCACAATTCCAAAGAAGTCATGACAATCAAGTCCATCAACATGTTGACCAACGTCATCTGTCAAATGTCACAGTCATACAGCAACAAGTCAAAGTTCTCTGGAGTACTGAAGGTGAAGGAGAAGAAATACTCCAGAGTCAGGAAGAGGTCCTTTCGTCACCCATATGGAAACAGCAGAGACTTTCAGGATGGCGTTCAAAATGACTGGACACTTCCACCCCCAGCCATTCCTGTACAACTGTTGACTGTGGGTGGACGTCTACAAAGGTGCTCTGAAAATTGGGGAATATTAGAGCACGACTCCTAAGTACTGAGAGAAGGCTACAGAGTGCAGCCGAAGGCCACACCATCATTGAACCTCAATCAGTTCGTCTCTAAGAGGCAGAAAAGCTAGAAAAAGCTACGCTTTGCTATTGGCCAAGAACACCTTAGAAGTGATAGATCAACATCATCTAACACCCAGCTTCAAGTCCCCAACTCCAAAGAGAATATTCAACCAAGACTTTCTATTCAATCCAGAGAAATTCAAGATGATCCACCTGCCTCTACTCAGACAACTCGTCTATCCAAAAGATTACTAGATCAGTAGAGACCTACAAGACGCATATCTGCACATCCCTATTCATCAGGAGTGAAGAAAGTATCTACAATTCCTGTTCAGAGGTCAACACTCCCAGTGGAGTGTCCTGCCGTTTGGTATATCATTGGCCCCGTGGTTGTTTACACAAGTGACCAAGCCCATTGTCACCTATCTACATCGTCAAGGTCTACACAGTGCCTTCTCCCTGGACAACAAGATACAAGGTCATCAAGAAGCCAATCAACTCAAACTGCTCACACAACTGGGGTGGCTAGTAGATTTGACTGAGTCAGAATTGGAACCAATGCAAGATCTTCAGTTCCTGGGAATAAGGTCACAGAATATTGTTGGATCAACATCCAAGCCATGATTCTGCAAGCAGCCATCTTCCATTACTACTACCAACATGGCACTGTCTCCTTGGTTTACTCATCTCATCTTCATCTTACTTGTAAATCAGACAAGTTACAACCTATGGCTTTACTTTTTCTCAGCTTGAAAATGTTACTGTGTGCAACTTTAATTTCACTGAATTTGTGTTCAGATGGGTCATGTTATCATGTTTAAATGTAATTAACACCATAGTAATTGGACCGCCATATTAATTTTGTTAACAAATATCTACGTATTTTCTTCCTTTGTCTGATTAAGTAATGTGTGTCATGTTTTGTTTTTTAAGACAAGGACCAAGAAAAGAGGCAAGTGGCAGATAAAAATGCAAATGTCCCAGAGAAAGAAGAACCCACAACAGTTAGCAGTTCTGCTGGAATACAGCAGACAGCTGTAGAATCTGTCGCAGCTGAATTGGTGAAGAACCAGCAACAACAAGCCATATCAGGTTTGTGTGTTTTGAACAGTTTTATATTATATTCTCAAAGACCTCAGGGCTGAATGTTTTTGTAAAATATTTAACAGGTATTATTTATGTGTTGTCAGGTTTTATCTGAATTAATTATGTGCATTATATTTTTTAAGACAAAAGCCAAGAAAAGGAGCTTATGCCGGCTAAAACTGCAAACGTGACAGATACAGCAAGCAATCCTGCTGGAATACAGGAGACATCGGTAACAGTGGAATCAGTGAAGAACCAGCCGCAACAAACTCCTGCTCCATCACCGAATGTGGGATATGTAACTGTTGTGTCAGCACAGACTTCACCAAAAATGAAGAGGAGAAATTCAACTGAAATAGGAAAGGAATCCAAAAAGGCACGGGCCTCATCAGAAGTTGGAGATGCTTTCTCTACAGACTCCACTGTTGCCAAAACCACAGCAGTTCATGTTTCGAAGGCAACTAGTGCTAGTGTTACTTTCAGCACTCCAAAAACATCAACTGCCACTGTACATGTGAAATTAGAGAGTTCACATGTTGCTGGTTCTGAAGATGCTGACAGGAATGAAGGTGCTGATGGTGTGCAAAGAAACCCAAACCCCAATGATTCACAGGAAAACTATGAGAGAGAAAGCAATGTGAACACAGTGAATGATAAGAAGAATATGATTAAGAATGAGGCAGAAATATTTCGTGCTTCTGATTCTAACAACTCTAATATTAAAACAACTGAAACCCAAAGTCAGACAGGCACTGTTCCTGGCACAAGGAATACTACAACTGATAACAAGAAGAAAGAAGGTTCTCCAGATGTCAAAGATCAAGAAAGTAAAGACAAACCGCCTGATCAAAAGCCAACATTTAGCAGCATTGTAGCAAAGTCATCCAGTGACAAAAACAAACAAGGTGCTCAGGTATGTTGGTATAATATCTACCTATTCTAATGGGTCAAAGGCCTGCCATTAATTAAGTTTTTTAACCAGTGTTTATATATAAATAATTTGTGCCAGTAAATCCTCCATCCACAGTATCATTATTTGAAAAGAAAAGAGTTGCCAAACGCTTCATTGTACAAACACAGAAGGAAAACAACAATGCCTGAACATTTTGACAGGAGCATTCACTTCTTCCTTACATCATATCCGTCTTTCCCATGCGTGATAAGGTCTTGATTGGACAGGAACAACATTATCATTGTAAGCATAAGAAATAAGACAGAGTTAGTTCAATGGCCATGAATTTCTTATTATTCTCCAAAGAGCATGTTTGTGGGGGATATGGAAATTGTCCGTTATGCTTCAGTTCAACACATGAATTGATCACTATTTCTTTGAGTATCAGTATGTATACCAGTCATGCTCTGAACACTGTTTGTGTTAATTTGAGGGTAGGATTAAACAATAATACCATAGCAAGGGTATTTTGAAGTTAAAAACTTAACAAAATTTCATATCCCATAGTCTTCGTGACTTCAAAATGGCTCTGACTGACTATGCTAAGTAATCTAAACTTTTGTTTGGTGAAAGTAAGATCGGTATGGAGAATAATAAGAATAAAAAATTCTAGTGCACACCCAAATATGTCATAGCTATAAGATGTGCATTTTGTGATATTGAAAATCTTCTTTTTGATATTACTTTACTAATGCCAGTCAGGATTTAACATAAAGGAAGACAACTTGTAAAACGTGATCAGTTGGTAGTCCAGATATTCCATCCTATGCTTGATTTAATCCAAACAAACTCTTAGTTGCAGGACAGGAGACAGATTTTGAAGATTTATAATTAATTATTTCCTTTCTCAAGGGACCTCCACCAAATTTATTAAAGGGGCACTGATGCAGAGTGAACAATGTTTCTCGCCAACCGGCTAATTACGAAACCAAACTGCAAATTGATCAGCAGCCGCTCCCTCAACCGTGATGGACAAAGGGACTGGACTCCTGTCCATATTAGCAGAATTTCTTCGCCTAAACAGTCAGGAGGTCGGATGCCCATCATATGCCGTTATTTAAAAATATCCATGGTATTCCTTGTCTGATCATAACAAAATATCCCAGCTGTGTAGTTGTTTTTTTTTTGATGCTTGGATGGTATAGTGACTGATCCAATTTGATCCTATTTCTGTGTTTTTAACCTCGATATTTAATCATGTTACATGAAAATATGATGTCTACAGGCACGTAGCAAGCCATTTGTTTCATAACCCTAATTAGTTTCAGTCTGAAAGATTGCAAAGCTTTATATTAAGATAGTTTTGAGTGTTGGTTCAGCTGTGATAGCAAATATCACACGTAAATTTTGGTAGCTATGGTAGCTACCCTGCTAGCAAATGCCTGTATGTATTCCTTATGTAATGAAGTTCTGTTGGTATTCTCAAAACAGTTTTGGCCCATCAGTGTTTTCAGGCTGCATGCGACACAGAGATTAAATTAAATTAAGTTTAATTAAATGAATTTATAACAGGTATAATTAGTAGTAACACCACCTAGGTTACTCAACAACAGTTCCCATTTGGCATTTCTCCTGTCTGGAGTAAATACTCAACATTATAAATAAAGGTCTGTAATGGCAAATGTATTGTATGTTATGTAATATGTGCATGTAAGTGATGCAAGAGGGTTTATCAGCTGAGTTACAAAACCAAACATTGATCAAAAGATTAACCGATAACACACTGATTGATTAATGACTTTTATCTTCTAGCGGATTTGTCAAAAGGCAGTGTGTGTAGCTGTACTAATCTATACTAGCTACACCCTGTCGTAAAGTACGAGTGTAAAAACAACATCCTCCCTTCAAAGAATTAACCACCCTTGCATTGATTGATTTAGGAGATAAACATCATGTGTTGGCCAATTACCGGGTGTTATTGAGTATTTGAAGCACGGGAATGCATTTGCAACCGACAGCGTCAGCCGGAGGTTTCAAATGAAATATTCCCGTGCTTCAAATACTCAATAACACCCGGAAATTGGCCAACACATGATAATTATCGACATTGTAAACACAAAAGTAAACCAAAGGGGTTTTAGTGTCTGCACTCGTTTACATCGAATACGGACACAGCAGTGAAGTGTCATCAGCTGGCCGTTTCAGCTGGTTCTCATGGTAGCATCTGGAGTTGCTCATTTGTGACGTCATTCTAACTTTACGTCACAATATGATTTGAATGACGTCACCACTGTTGATGACACAACAAAATAATTGTTTACGTGTCAATACGCGGTGAATAGTCTTTCAGTTTCCGGGAATCTAATACCATTTAAACATGTTTTTCAACCAATCAGATTACAGAACACTGTAACTTTTGGTTTACAATGCTCATTATTGGTTAAGTAAATTACTTAGGATGGCGGACATCATACAATTAGTTGCTAGGTCTGCTATCTTGGGTGACCAATGAGAGGTTTATCAGGTTTTCACCAATGTGAAAGACATGAAACGATGTGCTATTTTTTCGCAAATTAGACTGTTGTAAGACACACGACACAGAGCAGGATTATTTACCAGCTGCAGATGAATGGAATACGATTTCTTTTATGTGGATATTGATGGATACATTCCTGACCAAGGTAGTAGCCTGACATTGTTGCTATAAAATTAGTCTGTTTTACATTCATTATTTGCATTTTGTTTTGATTTATTTGTTGTCGCCTTCAGCAGAATCTATATGACAGAAAACACACACACTAAAACGAAGTAAAAATGACTTCACCTTAGTTGATCTGTGTATAATTAAACTATCAACTGCGCATACGGACTGCGCAGCTGAGGTCACGAACCAGTCAGGAATTATGAGATATCTTCCAAGTACTCACAGGAGAAAAACAATAACAAAAGTTTACACCAGTCCATGGAAATCACTCCGCATCAGTGCCCCTTTAAACACCACTTAGAGATCATGCTCTGACCAGTTAGATGAGCTAATGTGGGGCACAACACCAGGTTAACTTACCTTGCTGCAGCATACAGAATATTGTATCAGTGAACATTGTGGAGGTCACTGCTAGCTAAGTAGAAATTGTCTTGCTTGAGCCAGTTGAGGTTAACCGCTAAACTGTCCCAAACCGTATCATGTTTGAATGCTTTCTCCACTAAGAACATCTATGACAATCAGTGTGGTTTGGCATTTTCATCTGGCAGTTCAAAGTGTCTGCTAACAGATGTAGCAAATGGAAAGACAGGGCACAAACTTTTGTAAGCATGTGACTAACAAGTTAAATATGTAATCTCATTAACTAAATCGATTCAGCTGTCATATATATTATCCTCCCACCTCAAATTTTAAGTAATTTTCATTTAGCATTATAATTATTACTACATACTCAAATCAGATTGAAAGATCACATCTGTTGTCCCACTGTGTTCATTGCTAGCTAAACATTGATGGCAACCAACATTGTAAAAATATTAAATTGTCACAACTGAGGAGTATCATCTGCTGTTCATGGCTGTCAGTAACTTTTTCAACAGTATATTAACTTAACGAATATTTCCTCTTTGACTCACTATTCAAATCACCTCTTTTTCCTTTTGTTAGAAATAGAAAATATGCATTTAGAAAGTTTATATTCACTCAGGGCAGGAAATAATCTTATTCATCCAAGATGTATTATCACAGTTATGTATAGGAGAAAACATGTCTCCGAGGTTTTGGTAGACAATGTAAAAACCGGAAGGGGAAGGATTTCCTGACCCTGATAGTTTTACATTGTCTTCCAAAACCGAGGAGAAGTGTTTTCTCTACACATCTATACCATCATGGGTGATCACAATGTAGATGATCATTTAATGAAGCTACATAACAATAACTAAAGCGTGCGTAAAATCAATTTAATGACAGTAACTGTAAGTCAGCCCAGTGGCCATGCGCTAGAGCGTTTGCCTACTGATGTGAGTTCTGCGTTTCTAATCCCGCATGGGAAAACATTTGTATTGTGAGCTTTATCTTGAATGATGTTTTTCAGTTGATTTAAAAAACTCATGTATCATTTGAATGTTGATGTTCATATAAAATTAGGAAAAGTAAAACCTGGGAAGAGGACTTTCTAGCGAAAAGTGAAACCTGTCCCTCCAAAACAAAAACCTCAAATACGGTAATTCTTGGAATACAAGAGATGACCTAATATATAGTGAGAAGCGCACTTTAGGTTTATATATCCTATAAACCTATCTTACTTTCAGCAGAAGTCAGGAGATGGAACCAGACATGGCAAAGCAAGAGGGGGCTCCAGGTAAGAACATGATCTATGACAGTGACGCTCAAACATTGTGTAAACTTTTGCTATTTGACCATGTACTGCACAGCTCAAGAAAAGAAAAGAATCATTGGTTATTAAACCCCCTTTTCTGGTGTGCAGTTATCACTTTAGCCAAGTAATTGTAAGGAAAGGCATGGCACTGCTGCAGCACGGACAATGCTGAGTAACTACAGGGAGTCCAGGACTTCAAAGCTCAAAAAGAAGTACTGACCACCAGCTTGGGATCTATCAGTGATCCTTAGGCATCTCGCATCAGCAGACTACAAAACACTCAAAGATAAAGATTTTGAGTACATCACCCACAGGACAGTCTTTCTCACAGCTCTAGACATCTTATCAGTAAAGATTCACATTAGAATTGGTTGTCAGCTCATCATGCTTGTCATAAGAGGTGACTTACAGGATTGAGTTGTCAGGCTTGCGGACTTGGATAATGTTATCGTATCCAGATTTTGTTGATCTGCTTTATGATATTAATAACTGGATTGTCTCATCCATACTCAGCCATTTACCTGCCAATTTTGCTGTAATAGTGCTTGGTGCCATATTTCATAGCAAACAAACAAATTTAAAGTTCTTCATCAATGCTCTGCTAAACCATTATAGACATTGGGAGCAATCCACATCAGGAGAAGTCTCCAGTACTACCATTTCTTTGTGTATGCCTTCTGTTATCCTCTAAGCCTATTCCTTAATGGGACTACCTTCAATGGTTACATTCAATCAGAACATGATAAGAGAACTGGCACCTTCCATGGCACTCCACAGCAATTAGTCTTAGGTGTATATCATAAGAGCATGTTTCTGGCAATCAGATAATTTTCAGAACTTGACCGTGTGACTTGTCCAGGGTCTCCAACTGTTTGGGCTCCAGTTCCTGGCTCAACAGTGATCCTGGCCCAACAGATGGAACATATTTACACTAGAAACTTTGCAGGACTTTACATGATATTCTGTAATTAAAGAATAAAGTATATTAATCTTCAGTTGACATTATCTTGTAGTATAGGCTTACAAGTGATCAATCAGTGTTCTGCAGATATGCCAAAGAAGAGCCATTACAATGTCATCACCACAAGGGTATCTTCCAGGATTATTACACACCATATATTATAGCTCTGAAACAAACCACATATGAGGACACTGAGGTGATCCATGTACTTGCTAACCTCTACTTTCATAAGCAGTCTTACTGGTAGCTGTATGAGAAGCAATGTGTAAGAACAAGTTGCATGGGTTTGTGAAACTTTCGTGTCACATGTGTCAACAATTAATGACCTCAAGGAAATAATATGTGGTTATGGATAGGACTGGTTCAGAGAGATTACCGACCTGTTTTAGTACTTTTACCTCTAACCTTATACACATCTTTGTGGAACTTGCTGTCCTGAACTGATGACCAAATGGTCTTTAGGTCTTGGTTCCCTGTGGCTTGTCTTCATCTTTGTCTTTAAACAAGTAATGCAACTGGAAATCACAAAATTCAGAATCAGACAGTACCTTGGAGGATCATACAAAGTATCACTAAGGAGGTTCTAGAAGCACCCATCAGAACCTCCTTATGAACAAGTCATCTCACACTTGTCATCTACCTACAGACTGTAGTACCACATTTCTACTGTGGGATAAGTGCATGATGTGAGATAAGATAAGTGTGAAGTATTTCAAATTATAACTGTAAATTGTATATTAATAGTATTTAATAGTCTCACACAATCTATTCCCACCCAAGCAACCCCATTACAAGATTGACCCCAGTTCCAAGATTGACTTCATTTGGGTGTCACATGGCCAGCCTGGGTTAGACACATACTTTTCTACCCTCTGCAGTTGAGTTAGGATCGATGTGTTCAGATTAGGTGTTAAGGTTTCGGGTTGTTTCCCCTCCATGGTCGTAAGGATAAGAGAAGTATTTTATCACACAGTTCTTTGTTAAAATTACAGTTTCCATCTTTTCTAACTGGTTGACCAAACTATTACCAGATCTGGCAAGGAATCTGTTTTTTTATCCACATCACATGTCAACAATACTTTGTTCTTTGGAAGAGGTAACTTGCATTGATTACTTTTAAATAATTTTTGGAATGATTCATTCACACACGTTCATATTTTCACACAAATCAGTTGTGAGTCTTCAAGTGTGAGTAGTAGCACATGTACTCAATAAAACAGGCTCTTCATCCACAGTTACTTTATTAGAAGTTTAGTTATGGGCTTGAAGAAATCCTAGATAATCTTGTTCTTTTTAGAATGTGCCAATTTTGCAACCAGCTAGGTTTTTCCACAGCAGTCAACATGAATAACCAGCTTTGTTTGAACACAAAACCTATGTAAGTTTTTGTGATATTCTGTCAACACAGAAAGACAAAAGCACAATCACAGTAAAAGTACAGGCGTACTGCTTGGAAACAAGTGGATGACATTGGTTTTTTGTTCAGTGTACGTTGTGAATAAATTATTGTTGAAGTTTGTTTGAAGGGTTTTTCTTCTTTACATTATATACAGGAATTCATTTAAAGATGACCAGTACAATGTGTCTGAGAAATGCACCTGATTGGTTCTTATGTCTTCAACTCAGAGTCACCTCTGAAGTAGATCATGTCCCAAGCAATTCCATTCTCTACCTTCTGCTCTGTTGAGTAATGAAGTTAGCGTAAGAGTCAGAGGGTATTGCACACATGTAAAAGTGTTGATTATGTTTGGGTGATGTTTCAGTGAAATGTTAAGAGACCAGGATCTTGTAGGGTACAAATTTTAAGTTTTGTTTCCTTTCAGCATCAAGAAGTCATTAGTAGGAAATGCCATGTGTTAGAAAGAATAGTTATATATGTAAATATTGACACATGTTATTTAAACCTTTGTACATAGACCATGAGCAAATGACACATTTTAACCTTTTTCATCAAGAGTCCATCCTCTGCACCCAGTCAGCCAATCCCCCATGAAATTTATGCTTACTGAAGATATCCACCAAACACATGAGATTGATCCTCAGCAAAGATAATTCATAAGACACATGACATTTATGCTTACTGAAGATAAAAAATGTAAGTTTGTAGCTATGTCGTGACAAAGAGTGTAATGACACTATCTTTACATTTGTTATGGCATAATACTGAAAAATCATGAGAACAAATAGGGCACCCCCAAAAAGTAAGGAAATGAGTCCTAATATGATTAACTGTAACTTACCCTTTCCAGCTTACTTCCAGAATTTTTCCACAATTGTTAACTGTCTATTATTAGTTTGTGTCTAGTATGCTATGATGTTTATTTCTTTTCAGACAAACAACTTTTGCCGAAAGAGACAATAATGTGGAAGTTGTCTTCCATGTGATCATATCAGAACAAATGAAACTGGAGCCAAGCACAGAAACAGTGTACATTAGATTTGGACCTAACTCTCTTGGAGGTTGGAATTCAGACAAGTGGAAAATGACTCTTGTAAGGTAACTATCATTTACTTCAGTGAATTAGTGCCCTGCTAGAGGTGACTGTTTACTTTATGTGCTTTTTTTATTTGTGTTTTTACAAATGAAAATGAAATGAAAATCATTATTGCATTTGTCAAGATAATATAAATTTCCCTTGATACATTTGTGTTAACTCCAAGAAAGAAAAAAAATAATCATATTTGTAATAAATATCTAAGAGAAACACCTGGATACACTCCATAATTGGCTTTCAAAGCAAACATAATTCTTAAGAATCATCTGCTTCTTATACATCAGTGACATATATCCTGTGTCAATCACACAAAACTAATCTTCAGAAATTTTAACAGACATTGCCACTACTGTCTCCTGTCTCAAACCACTTTGTGTGTGAGAATGGACTTAAAGTAAGGCACCATGATTGCCTTAAGCTAAAACACCATGATTACAGCCACTAAACTACAACTGTGGAAAATGATTTACCATATGCTCAGTCGGCCACTACCATAAGCTGGTTCATTCACCAAATAGCCGACTCTGCTTACCTACCTCAACACTTATCATCCAACAACAAGCACTTCATGTATATTGTGACAAAAAGTAAATAGTTAATGGTGACTATATTTCAAGTCGTATGTCAGTAATTGTGGAAGATAGTTCAAGAATCTGTTGAAATTCCATGCTCCTTCAGGACAGATCAGATCTTACCTGCTCATCTCATGGATTTGCAAAGTGATCAACTAGCCTTGCAGATGTGAATGTCGTCTGACCCCAATTTCTCGAAACAAAATGAAATTTTCTCTCAAATCTCAGACCAAGTTTGACAAATTGAAACAACTGAATTTTTAGTTCAACTGCATTTTTTAAATAAAAAAGTCTGAACAACTGAAGAAATCTGTCCTCCAAACTTAGATAGTCTTCTTAATTTGAGTTTGATACCGATTTCCGTTCATTCTGGAAATGCATGCATGTTCCTTTATTTTCTCAAATTTGAGCACAAATATGAACTTAAGTCACTCAGACATTACCAGTTATAGCACTAACAATCAAGAATACTGAAGAGGTTCATCATGATACACCAAAGTATCTATTCTCTACTATCTATGCAACCTAGTAGAAAATCAACAAGAGACAGTGATGACAGTTAACTGCTTAGAAAATGTATATTCCCATAGGGAAGGATTCTCTTCAGATGTTACATCACAAGGATAGGAACCAGCATTGAGTACAAGGCAGAGGTAGCATAAGAAAGTGGGAGTACTTTTTTTAGTGATGTGCCCAGAACTGAAAGCAGAGCATCGGTGGATATCAGGATCTGGGATACAAGTTGTACTTCCATCATTATTCTTTTCTCATATCTCAGGCACAAGGTCAAAGATTCCATGTGGAAGGCACTGAAACCTCAACAACAAGTCTGGCCAATTGAACTAGAATAGAAGGTCCTGACGCATCTCAAGACTCGGACATCACAAAGCTCTTTTACTTCCATGTATATGTTGAATGCCAACAAGAAGTCCACATGTAGTTAAGGATGATTACAGATCTCATGATCAAGATTCTCATCAAGTCCTCTGGGATCACTGCTTGAATTCCAGATTAGATTGGTGTGGTAAATTGGTTTGTTCTAGCCTCAGAGTTGTAGACTGGCTCATCATCACCTTAGCTCCATGTTCACATATACCCCTCATCTTCATCTACAATCAGCCACTAGCGGTAAAGCAAGTTTCAAGTACTTCTGTTTGGGATAGCACCTTGGCTGTACCAAAGTCACATTACAGATAAATATATTACAGACACAGATACAGTTAACAACATGGGAAGATTCCAAGTTCATCTGAGAAGTCTTTGCCATCCAATAGATCAGCCTAAACTTCAGATATTATCAGACAAGCATGTTGGTTCAAGTCTACCATATCAGAAGGCAACATACTCAAGACACACAACGCATTTTTCTCCTCAGAACTTTGGCATCACACATCGCATCCTAGAACAGAGTTTGTGCGGAGCAACTTTTGACCAGCCATGAATGAAGCTTTAACAACACATCCCTCAACATATAAGTGCATAATAAACAGTCAGGCCTGGAAGGAGTACACATTGATTAGATTGCCTAGTGATACTGAATCCATTATTCATGAATAGTATTTTTCTTCCTCTCCTGGGGTGAGGACCTCTGTAGACCATTGATTACTCTGTCCCTAAAACAAGTTACCTGTGCAGTTTTAGGGGGGAAAAATCACAAAAGGAGGAGGACGAAGAAATGCCATGATCAACATGACATGATCATGGTCTGTGACTAGAAGTGATATCAGAATGAGACATGACATCATACCCAAAAGCCCTCTAATATCCTCTGTATGAAACTGAAGAGACAGTCTGATCTACTAATTATACAAAATGGCTTGAGCTGACATCACAGATGGAGTGAACTGAAAGATGACATGACTGAAGGTGATGTCATCCAACAGGCATAGAGAGAAGTATACAGACAGGAAACGAGGGTCACAGTCATTATAATTTGAGAGATTTTTAATGGATTTCTACATCTTTTGCACACAATTATCAAAATATTATTGTTCTTGTAAGGAAAAGGATACATGGATCTCAGGAAGAATCCACAAGATTATTTCTGTCAAGTACACTTTGAATAGAACCTACCTGTTTTCCTAATATCAGCTATATAAAATAAGAACTAATATCTAGGTACACACACCCATACACCCATCCCCTCACCCACACCCCCTCACCCCACACCCCCGAATATCCTTCATTTTAAAAAAAACTTTACCAGGCCAACAACATCCTTTTGCATAATGTACTTAGCTGCAAGAGCCCAACATTCAACAAGCAAATTGTTACCCAGATATGTACTTAGTGCCTGACTTAATTCCAGGAAAATCTCTGATGGAGAATTTGAATATACCTGCCATGTCCCAGTCTCTAAGGATCTGTTAAGAAGTAATTTTCGATACAAGTACGTCATACAGCATGGTCCGGAGTCATTCACATGGGAAGAACCTTACTACAGGAAAAGATTCTACAAAGACAATCCAAAGATCAATCGTGCATTCTTTATCCCAACATCATGGAAATCTTATGAAGGTAAGAAAATCTCATGTCTGTGTGAAAAGGCACTTCAGTTCATGCTAGTTGTGACTGACCAACCAAGCAATTGATCGTGTTTTCTCATTATCAAACACAAACAATTTTGAAACACTTGTTTGCATTAGAGTCATTAAAATTACAGTACTACAATCCTGTTATAAGTCATGACATTTATTCTAAAGACTCCCCAAATTTATGTTCCTAACATTCTAGTCGTCCATTAAAGATAAGAAACTGTGCAGAAGTATTTTGTACACTTTAAGAAAACTCACTTCACTAACTGAACAGTCATGACTGAATATTTCTTGAAGACTCCAGGAAGTTTATGTTCATGATATATTAGTCATCACTTTAAAGTAGCAAGCATGTTTTTCTTACCTGCAATAACAACCTGGACAAGAAAATCAGAAAAATGATGCTAGCCAATTTTTTTTATGATTGATTGTTGGTAATGAAGCAGTCATCATTTGTAAGATTTCAACCAATACCCAACACTACCCAACACTAACGGTTCACATGGCATTTTTCATTTACATTTCATGATTATGGGTGGCAAGTGAGGACACACTAAAAAAGTTTCATATCTGCCATTTCCATGTTTACCAAGACATATCCTGCAAATTAAGCACTATGTTCAATCCCTGCGGTATATTTTTCATGTTGTTTGATGGTTCATTGTATTGCAGGCACATGGCATCAGTATGATGGATTCATATATCCAAAAATAGAAAAAGGTATCTGGAATGCAGTGAAAGGTATTTGGAAAGGAAGCTTTGAGGACAAACTTCGTGCTGACACTGAGCGAGCCATTGAGCTTTTGTTACCACCAGTGGGAAAGGTCATTGCCTGTCTTTCCGAAGAGAAACCTGAAGGTTTAAAAACAGCAGAAGATATTCTGGATACTGTTTTCATGGTATTTTCAGGCATGAAAGATCAAATGATTGACAGAAGTCTAAAAGAGTTTGATCATGGCCTGAAGACAAAGGTGAATCAGATGTTTTATTGTTTTATTATCATTAAAGAATGAATAAACATTTATTTTTGCTCATTTAACCATTACATATGAAAGACTTGTAGTTAGTCTTAAGCAGAACACCAATATTTTTCTTAAAACATGGTTGGTTAATTAATACCACATAATTAAAAGTTGCCATAAAGCTGCCTCCTTCCCTCTCGCTTGCCAACAAAACCACAGACAGGTTTCATAACTCTGTAGGCAGATCCCTGCAGTGATGTCATATGAGGAAGGACTTTCAGTTAGTTGTATATAAAATGTGTAACAAGCTTTACAATTTGTTGATTTCTCGATGTCAGCAAAGACATGCCGAATTGTTAAGTTGTTGTCAAATGCTCCCAGGTGTCAGGTGATGGTGTCACCTTGCACAGATTTCCACAGGACCCCTCAGTTCGTGGTAAATATGTTGTTCGTGTGTGCGAAGAAAGTGTTGTGGAAGCGTGTATGTATTAAGTTGGGTGTTTGGACACCTTGCTCGCTTCCAAGATAGAATATGCTATTTAGGTTTGTTCCCATTGAGTTAAAAAAATCAAAATTGCTTGCTTGTATATGATTGATAACCAAAAGGATTTTGCATGTCACAACTTTTAACATAAAGATGTCTTCCTCTGAAGTGACAGTAATGTCGTAAGTAGTATTATATTGACACCCACCTCACTTCCAAGTGTGAAATTGTGATGTCTTAAGCAATGTCATGCAAAATCCTATTGTCTATCAATTGTCAAATACATATTTTACTACCAGTAGAAAGTAGTTTAGATTCTGTAACTTGGTGTAAACAATCCCAAATAGCATTTATTCTCAGACAGGCGGGCGTTCACAACAGGGTGCCGCCACTTTTTAAAATCCTTGCGTCACAGTCTGAAGTCACTCTGAGAATCAGTTACAATATCGTTTGTTTTCATCAAGTTGAAAGATCCAAATTATTTCCTACTATTATTTCCTAACATTTTGCATGACACCACTTGTAACAGAACATTTTACATCCATTATAACAAGCGATTTTGACAGAATTGTCTATGAAAAAAGTTGTATCTCAGAAGAAAATAAGCAAAGCAGGTGACAATGTTAAATGGCAGTGCATTGTAAAGGCATAAAACTTTCATTTTTCAAAGCAATTCTCACAATTGCAAAAAACTTTCAAACCTATGATCGAGATACTCCACCCCCTGAAATGTAGATGAATACTACAGCAACCCACATGTGTATACCTCATATTACGTCACAGAGGCACACCCCTCTGATTAGTTGAAATTTTGTTCGCAGGAGGAAACACTTTTGTCAAAAAGTTTGATTTCAGGTAATTAAATGTCACAATGAGTAGTTTTAATGACGAGGTTTCATTCATAACAATGTTAATAAATGATTTATGTAGTCGGTGATCTTTAGTTGGTGTAGGATATGTGATCTTTAAGTAATTAACCAGTATCATGTATGTGGATGTTTTAGGTTTTGTCCGAATATGCAGCATCTGAAATTACTCAGTCCTTTGACATCAGAAGTATCTTTAACCATGTACATGTATGTCTCCTTTATCACCTTGGATTTTGTTGATACATTTACCAGTGAAGTCAATGTTTTTAAGATTAATTATGGCCTGTTTTCTATGGAGGCAAATCTATGTAAGATCCACCTTTTAACGTCCAAGATACTTGAGGGTACGGATGAAATAAACTTTTCAGTCAACTGTTAATGATGATAACAACACCTTAAAGGAAGATAAACATTTTGGTATTCCTATGAGCTGTGACTTCTAAGTTTGAAATATACGGTAATGGGATACTTCAATTTCAAACATCTGCAGATATTGTGTTTGATCAATATGCTTTTTCATCAGAAAACACACTGATGTTGGTAATAACTGCTCATAACAAAATATGTCTAGCTACTAAATATCACCCATCTGCCATTGTGATGATGGGTAAGGTTCATTTCACTGAAATAATGAATAGTGGGGCTATATCCTTGTGGCTTATAACCCAACAAAAAGAAAGTATGTGTTCATTACCCCAATACGAGATAAATCGGGCTATGTGCAAGTGAGCCTACCATCACTCAAAATATTAGCTTAAATTTGGCTTCTGAATTCAAAGTTGTGTTAGGCAACTTGAGGATGATACTGTAAGGCTCTGTATTATTCAGTATATTGTAACTAGTATTTTTTACTGAAAAATGCCTCATGCACCCTTGAAGTCTAAAATCCACAATTGTTCCTAATCCTGACTCATGCTTATTTGTTTACCTCCTCTTCCTTCTGAACAGTCAGTGGAAACTTAAATCCCTTCAAATTCCCTAGAAGCGAAGGTACAATCACTCATCTTTAGCCATCTTCCTACCCCTGCCAAAACCGACCATGTGACCACCCACTTTTTAAACATCACTCTCTTGAGTCACCTTAGTGGATGGAAGTGGTGTTTCTTGGGTCCCTTCATGGCTATGATTTCTCTTAATTTTATTCAATTAACCCAAATTTTGCCATGGTTGCATTTATAAATGTATTAATCATCATATTTAAAACATATATTATTAAAATAATGCCTTATTAATTTACTCTTTTTTGACCATATTGCAGGTCACTGTTTGAACTTTTCAACACTACAGATCTAACGTTCATCGAGTGTTTACACCTGGGAATGTTTTCCACATTTGTATTTTGAACTGATTATGTATTGATGTTGTAATATGCATATGTTTGTACATTTGATGTGGTGTTCGCCTGTATAGTTTATCTTTGATGATGTAATGTTGTGACTTTGATATACATTCACATGTCACTTGATTATTTCAATATTTGATTATCTGAATACCTGAAACTTAAGATCCTCACAACCTGTTGTCAGGTTTAGTGAGTCTGGGTGTTGAGGTGAGATAATCATCAGCGCTGTGAGTTACAGTGGTCCTGTATGATCATTGCTCTCAAGTCAACATGTCTTTACAATCAAAGCCAGCGCCATCTCATTTAGTAGCAGAAGTAACAGTGCATGACTCAGGTAAGAGGAAATCATGGCCAGTCAAGACCCCAGCAAAACATTCCAAGACAGAATCTACTTCATCCCCCCAAAAAGTCGGCATCATCGAGACATACATCAAAGTTGTCGCGGTCGACGAAACAATCACATACAGTGGGCCATGTATGTTCATAGATATCACCAGTGACCACGTCAATACTGGACCGTGCAGATGATGCTGTCATTTACAATGATCCACCTATGTTGCACCTGCAGATTTTCAGCGAGAAAACTTGAAACACTTGAGAGGTGTTTCAACGCCACTGTCTTCACAGCGATCGTCATCAGGATCTTTGTTCCCCATGAGGGACAATATACCAGAGGCCACATTGATTGAACAGAAGCAGATGTCTATGGAAAACACCTTAGCGTTTGCGAACGCTTCACTGTCACCCAGATCTAAAGACGAGACTGTGGCAATTGTCACAAAGAAGCGGTCTTGTAGCAACATTGAAGATTATCTTACTGAAGGTTTTGTAGAAGTAGTTACCCATAGGGTTGGTCAGGTGGTAGAAAAGAAACTCGACATCCTGCAGAAACAGGCGTCTAGCCGTTACAACATTGAAGATGTTCACTAGCAAGTTTGCTAGTAGTAATCATCATTGAAATGATGAACAGTCTCTTATCGCATTACAAACAACTTATGTTGAAGATACACAACTGGAGGAGGCATTTATAGAAGAGCAAGATGGTGAACTTGACACAGATATCTACCCAGATGCCTAAGTTTTATCATGGGTAGCAAACAGCCTCATCCCTGACAAAGACATCCAACCTGGGCGAAACACATTGTACGAACACCATTAACTCATTAAGCCCGAGAGCCACTTCACTGATCAACACCTGGAACCCTATGCTGATTGCCTGGCTGGCTGTGGCGAGACTAATTAGGGCTATTCACGCCTGATATCCCTGACAGGTTTGGGAGATTACAGGAAACTGTCTCGTCATAGAGCAAGTCCTGATTGTTTAATTGTTTAATTGTGTTGTAAAGGTATATGTTGAAAGAAAGCTGGAGTGAATACATGTCATATATGTAATGTTTTACGTAATTTTATTACACTTTCTCTTGGAAACTTTTGGTGGCGTGTGTATTTTCTTAACACACGTTTGTATTCTTTGTATGTAAGACATACTTAAACAAATTGTCCCTCTCATATCATTGTGTGAGGTTAAATTGTTCAAAACATCTATGTCAATTTCAGTAAAGAAGAATTTACGTACATGCCTAATAATCTTGGTGCATGTGAAATTGAAAGATGCTATCGAGACATTACTACAGAAAGAAGCTGTAGAAATAATAGATCAACACAAACTCACACCCAGGTTCTATTCTCTGATCTTGCATGAGCCCAGGGAGAACTCCAAAGAAAAGTGCTGGCTCATATACAATATGAAGCACTTCAACAAATATGATGCCTTGTGAGGCCAGAGTAGTTCAAAATGATACACTTGCCTCAGCAGAGACATCTCATCTGACCCATTGAATTTACGGCAAGTATACATCTGCATGACACATATCTAGTCCCGATGCATCCAGAGTCCAGGAAATATCTTCAGTTCCTGTTTAACAGAAAATGCTACCAATGGAAGGTACAGCCATTTCTAATTTCATCAGTCCTGTGGTTATTTACACGAATAACCAAACCACTCGTCACATACTACAACTGAACTTTACAATCAGTCTGCTAACACAGTTGGGTTGGCTAGTAAACCACATGAAGTCAGAACCATCACAAGACCTGAAGTTCCTGGGTATCCGATTCTTAACTACTCAGAATCAAATGACAGATGGAATAACATACTATCATCAATACCAGAAGCACTCAGCAAACCATTAAACCGCAAGTTACAACACTTCCTCATATAACATCTCAATGATACTCAGAACTTCAGCCTGCCTTAACATCTGAAGCTGTACCTGTTATGATGGACAGTGAGATCAAACTTATTTGAAAGAACTGGTATACTTTCTCCATCTCCATGTAGATGTATCTCCCCAAGCATGGGGGGCACATCTCAACGCTGAAGTCGGTGCAGGCA
The DNA here is from genome assembly GCF_037392515.1 of Haliotis asinina. Classification (NCBI taxonomy): domain Eukaryota; kingdom Metazoa; phylum Mollusca; class Gastropoda; order Lepetellida; family Haliotidae; genus Haliotis; species Haliotis asinina. The sequence continues at coordinate 41,160,176 of NC_090285.1, forward strand.
TGGGGTCGATAGAAGAGAGGAGCCTCATCATCAATGAGTAAGAACTAAAAGCTTTAATAGAAGCAGTCCTTCACTGGAAATCGCAGGTAGAAAATCAAACCCTGTTTTATGCATAGAGACAATTCGACAGTGGCCAATCTATAAGGATCCACCAGATCAGCACCTCTACTGCAACTAATATCCAGTTGTACAACATCATAGAAGAGGTCAACCTGAAGGACAGGGCTTGTCACATACCAAGGGCAAAGAATGTCCTAGCCGATGCCTTATCCAGACCGGTGTGTCCATCACCCAAAGATTGGATGCTTGATGTAGAAGCCTTCCAGTTGGTAATGGAAGCAGTCAGCCATCCTCTCATAGACCTCTCAGCAACCCGATTCAACAATCAGGTGACAACGTTCATCTCGCCAGTACCTGATCCACTAGCATGTGCTGTTGATGCCCTAGCCATATCTTGGGAGGGTCTACACATTTATGCATTTCCTCCACCAATCCTGTCACCACAAGTGCTACACAAAATCAGCCATACAAAGAATCTACAATTGATTTTGGTCACACCTTACTGGCCGGGGAGAACCTGATTTCCCGAACTCCTGGAGAAACACAACGAACCTCAGTTACACCTCCTAGACTGGCCAAATCTTCTCACCCACCCTCACACCAAGCAAAAGCATGGGAACCCAGCAGGGTTCCACTTACATCTATGTAACATATTACGACCTGTCTATAGAGAAGAGGGCACTGCACCAGAGCAAACAAAAGCTGTAACACTGTCATTGCATCGATCTACACGTAACTTGTATGATGTCAAATGGAAAAGTTTTGACCAATATGCTACTCTTAGGGGTTTTTGGCCAGGGGATCAACTCACCCACAACTAGCATTACATCATTTGAGAACTACCACATTATCCACATTATCACAAGGGTCCATATTGTGAACATATTTTGCAGCAATGAGCTCAGTCATCACTACAAGACAGGAGTAAAGAATTAGTAGCCTTATTGAGATCTTTTAAGTTAGAAAATCAGCAGCAGAAGTTCAGAGCACCAGCATGGGATCTTAATGTAGTGCTATGCCACCTCATCAGTGAAGACTGTGCCACTGACATAGACGTCTTTTGAGTTCCTCACTCAGAAAACAATATTTTCTTTGCATTAGCAACTGCAGCCAGAATGTCCCAAATCCACGCTTAAAACTTCAAGACTGGAAACTAGCAACAATGCTTTAGTCCACCTAGGACTTAGTTTGGACTTCATAGCAAAGAACCAACTGCCGGGACAACCAGATCGTCAGTTCTGTATTCCAAATCTATTGAACATCCTTGGTCCCAATGATAAACAAGACTTGTCTTTGTGTCCAATAGAAAGAATTGCTCCCAGAAGAAGGAAATTTAAGAGTCTTTTTATTCCATTGTCTCCTGCAACAACGATCTCCTTTTGGATCAGTGATCCTATGAGCTTATAGAGCAGCCAGGTTAGACCCCCTAAGAGCTTCAAAGCCTCATGAAGTAAGTGCCCTCATTGGAACTGCTCAATTCTATCAATTAAGGAAGGTTGTTTTTGGAGATCAAATACATTTTTAGCTAACCACTATCTATGAGATATAGCCATGGAAGACAACCAACATGCATCAGTTTGGGCCTCTAATGGTAGTGCAGCGACTCACAATGGTAAATCAATGTTGAAAGAAAAATGTCACCTTGTCACACAGATTCATTGACGCCAGGCAACTTTTCCATTGCCATCGGCCAACAGTCCATGTTCCCCTGTCTTACAAGGTAAGCCAGCTCATGTGTGACCTAAGACTCAGCTTTAATAAAGTCCTTACCTTAACATACGGGTTGTTTCAGATATCTTGATAATGAAGCATCTCGTATATCTAAAATCCACAAATCTACAAAGGTTACTTCTCATACTTAGTGTAAGAACGTGGTCCCTCATCCAATGTCAGACAAAAATTTGGTATGCAGCCACAAAAACAAATTCCCAGGGAGTGTGTAAGCGAACATGGATAACAGAACAATCTATCAAGGAATCCCAAAGGGATTTCTGTTCCGTCATATTCTATAAGCAAATAAGCATGGGTCAGGATAAGGAGGCAATCCTGTCAGAGGAGTGATGTTTACCATGTGGGTGGTCAATAGGTAGATTTTGGCAGGAGTAGGGAGATAAGGTGAGTGATTGTGCATTTGCTACCAGGGAATTTGAAGGGATTAAAGTTTCCACTTGTAAGGAAGGGGAGATAAGCAAATAAGGATGCGTCAGGATAAGTATAAAATATCAATTTTATCATGAAACTGACAATTTCCGAGAAAGTTGATGAGATTCTGCAATGTTTCATGAAAAGTGTTTTCAATCCTCACCTTCAGGTCAAACTATCTTAGAAACATCACCAAATTCCGGAAGTTGATTTTTCGGATAGTACACAAGTATCACCCAAAAATTACATATGACTACCACAAGATGGTACATGCTAAAAGGCCTCAACCTTTTCATCTGGTGAAGATAAATGCCTCATCGTACATCACGCTGGTACACATGATTCTGATTATTACCAGGAGATGAATGGTGTGGTGTTCCTTGAGTTGACGGAACATCAGCGACTACCCCATTGACACAATCCTAGCATCATCATTATGGGTAACGCTAGTTATGAAAACCTCTATATACCAGAAACAGTGGCCCCCTATGGGTCATCATAAGGCTAAAATGCAAGAATTTCAAACCTTGTGTGAGTGGCTCTTCGACAGGCAGAAACCAAAGTACAACTAATGGAAAAAAGCATAGGAATCCTATAGTCAAATGATGAGACACTTTAGCACAGGAGTATGGCCATGTTGTTTTACAGACTCCAGTGAGACATTGTGAGCTGAATTTGATTTAGCTAATGTTGGCAAACTGTAACCAAAACGCATCCTTTCAAATATTCAATTTCAGAGATCTTATACATGTATCATTTGCCAGAAGACCCATGCTCAGGACATCATTAAACTGGGGAAGCAACTGGGATATAGGCAATGTCTTTTCATCAGTAATCATTTTGTTGCTGGAGTATACCTAAGAAACCATCAATAATTTTGAACAAAAAATGGTATAGATGTTAAACAAAACTGAAAGTGGCATTTAAATATTTTTGACATTTTTGTTTTTCCCATTTTCCATAGAAACAATTCAGACTTAGTCTGAAAAGGGAAATGTGGGCTTTGTTTCTGGAGCACAACTTGAACAACTTAAATATCTTTCTTACAACGCTCGACAGATATATCAGACAGATTGTGCCTTTTACTGTTTGCAGATTTTTTGCATTTTCATTTTTCTCAGTTTCCATTGCAATGATTCAGGCCTAGTCTCAAAAGGGAGGGCTGGCCTTTGTTTCCAGAGCTCTACTTTTAATACCTTTCAGTATCTTTGAACAAAACACTTACGTATTTCATGACTTGTTCTTTCATATTTGTGGGATCTGATGACTCTTGACAATAGAGTGTTGTGCCAGGGAATTTGTTCATGTTTTGGTTTTTTTCTGTTCTTCTTTTTGATGATTAATGACACTATGCTCCCATCTTTCACAGAAATGGCTTTGGATATTCTATTCAATCTATTCAGTGCTAGTGAAAGCATTGGTAGATACAACATATCATAGAAAGAACTGTTTTGCTCCATGCTCAGATGATTATGGTATTTTTCAGGTGTTTCTGAGGTTCATCAAACCATTTCAAGATCACCTAATGAAGATTGGTGGACAGAACACATCCGATAAAAGCGGCCTGGTATTAGCTACATTTGTGTTAATGGTGTCCTTTGAGAATGACATGGTCCATGAGATCTATTCTGATCCTAAGCTCTTACAAGCTTTCTTACCACACCCTGATTACAAGAAGAAAGAATGCCCGGATCTGGAAGCTTTGAAACAACACTTCAAATCAAAAGCAAAGTACTTATTTTACTTTATGCTTTTACTATCTTACCTATTTCCTTGCTGTTGAATTTTCATTTAAATGAATTATCAATGTTCAAATGAAATTTTTGGTTAGAGCATTAAAGTATCAAAGAGAAAACATTTGCATAATTTGAAGTAATAAATCAGACCAACATTGCTGTCTCTTCAGATTCACAAAAACAGATTGACTTAAATGATTATAAAGTGTATAACAACATGATAATGCATAGATTATGAGTTTGATATATAAAGGCATACACTGACTTCCGTTTTCTTTCAATCCAGACATTTTTGTCACCGATGGATGAAATTAAACTTCAAAATGTTTGGAATAAATAAACTAGATGAACATTTTTTTCAAACAGTTAGCTGAAATGTTAAGAGGATTAAATTTCACAACTAATTACGCGACAAAACTGTCTTTTCATTGTGAGGATATGCTTTATACAATACTACTGTCAATTGCAGCAACAAAAGCACCACTCACTGCCCCCTTTAAGACTAGAGTAAACGTTGCTCATGAACACATTATAAAATTATCTAAATGTGATGTAATTTTTTAATTAAGCTTGAGTGCATACATGGGTTGCAATTCCAGATCTGTTTGCTCACTATTTCTAGCATTAGTTGTATCCTATTGGTTCCGCTTTGTTGAATGATGAACTGTCATTCCTGAAACTGCCCAGGAGCATGGACACAGATAACTGTTGATGTTTCTTAAAGGAATATTCTCTATTTGTCATATAAAGGAAATTGTGTCCCTTTAAATCTCTCATGTCTTTTGTTCCTGCAGCCAACTTACATTTTGTGTCCCTTGTTCAATTTTTCACATAAATCTTTCAAGCATGAATTGTTAATTGTTGGTATAAGAATATTCCAAAGATCTTCATCCCTACTGGTATGACTGTATTGGGATTTTTTCAGCCAAGTCCATTGTTTTTGTCACAATCTTTCTCTGCCTAGCTTATTTGCAGAACATCCAGAAACTTACATCTCAGCATTCCAGCATTCCCGTATTATTACTTGTTAAAACTTTAAACTAAATGTCATGATACCTCTGAAGTCTATAGCTACTTTTAGAAGTACAAAACATCAAATGTAGAAATGAAAGACAACAAAATTACGGCCCAGAAATGTTGTTACAAACACAGAAACCTTTTTTATAGTTATCGTTGCTGAATTACTATTTGTGTTCATTTCTTTAATGTTTCTATTAAATATGTTAAAAATTTAAATTATTTTCTAATCTTTGATTAAAATTTTTGACAAATGGGTTTCTTGAATTAAAATGCTATATGTTAATTTCATTACATATGAAATATACTGATCCATATTCTGATCCAGATGTGAGATTTGTACAGTATCAATTTAAACCTTTATGCCTGATTAAGTCCATATATATTTTTGTGATAGTGTTCAGTGTCTTTCTATTTCTTGTAACATTATTATTTTTCAGTGACCTTGTGGGTTACTTATTGAACACCATAAATCGTCATGGCAAAGACTACCGATATGGGACTTCAGTGTACAGTTGTGAATCTCAGTGGATGTACCTTGTACCACTCCTACATTTCTTAAAAAAGGATTCAGAACCATTCAAGAAAGTCTGTGACCCTGAATACAAAAAATCAGAATGGTGGGGTCATACTGGCATAGAGAAGGCGAAGGACACTCTTAAGACCTTTCATGAATGGTCCATGTGAGTACTATGTTTTCAATACATGTAAAAAATGATCTGAAAGCAATTCCTAAGGATATGGAGAATTCTACAATGGGCTACATGAAATGCTCAAATTAGTTGGTCAATCAATAAAATGAGATGCTATCAATTTTGAATTGGAAATGCCTCTGATTTCCCGGCCACTTTACATGTATACAACACTGCCACGCTACTTCAGCTCAAACCACCAACATGACTAATATCAACACAACAGATGGAGTGGAAATGCTGATAAAACATTATTAAAACTCGAGAAATACAATTGTATGATTTTTCCTCCACAATGATAACGGAATCTCGTCATCATATTACCTTCTATTATAAAAATATTCAAACTCAGTTACAGTACACAAACCCAAACATAAACAATACCTAACATATAGACCTGTGAAGGTCCTGGGGTAGAATAGGCCTTCAGCAACCCATGCTTGCCATAAAAGGCGACTATGCTTGTCGTAAGAGGTGACTAACGGGATCGGCTGGTCAGGCTTGCTGACTTGCTGACTTGGTTTGACACGTGTTCCCAATTGCGCAGATGGATGCTCATGTTGTTGATCACTGGATTGCCTGGTCCAGACTCGATTATTTACAGACCGCTGCCATATTGCTGGAATATTGCTGAGTGCGGCGCAAAACTAAACTCACTCATTCACGTAACATATAAATCACACAGCCTTGTAACAATGCATGCTTATCTATGCAAATATGAAGCCAAAGATTCGTAAACAGTTACCTTCCTGGTAAATGGTAAATTTGTTTTAATTTACAATGGGAAATTTGCAAGATACTGCATCATGTTCTGTTGCATCATTCATAAAATACATGTAAATAAATTGTATCACCAGAATTTTGTTCGTACTGTTCGAATGAATGTTGACCACAGTCCAGTCCCAGATGACAAGAACAATGTTCCAAGGAATCCCAAGTTAGTCGCTTGTACACAAAGCAGCAATGTCACTCTTTCATAGAGTGTTGGGGTGGAAGCACGTCTGTGAAATCATGATCGTTTCTTGCTGGACATAAAATTCAAGAGTCTTTGGTGAGGCACAGGTCGTAGGTCAATCAGAAAAGGATCTGTTCTTCAATTCTGCAGGGTTCAGTCTGTCTTACAGTCACTGAACCGTATTATTTTTCCTAGAGTCTAGCCTTCCCTGCAGTGCTAAAGCCCTAAATGAAGCAAGCAAGTCTAGATTTCCCCAGGTTCTGAATCTCTGGTTTTCCTAGGGCTTCTTTTCAGTTTATATGGATTAGGTTATTACTATCAAAATAGTATATATTCAGAGACTAAGCATTAGTCTAGATTTAGATGCGACAGTCAGTCAAGTTTTTTCCACTGTCACTTCAAATTACAACCTTTTGCAAAATGTAAACACTGTCTTGTCCAAAACTAAATAGGTCAGACGATTCCATTATTGTGTGGCCAGGGGGTTTGAGAAACATGGCACACAAAACAACAGGCTGGTTGTAGTTGTGTGGAGTTGGGATCATATAAATCAAGCTCTTAGGTATTACATTATTGCATTTTAGCGATTTTCAATCGGTTATGGTAGAATGGAGATAAACATACTGTGTTTGGAAATTAGATGAATATTTGACTTAACTATTAGTCTCCAAATTAATCGTTTGACACCTGCCATGTGTTCAGCTTCAAGTGAAATGTAGAGACTATCAATTCTGTCTAACATTCATCTTATTTTCAAAGAGCATATTTATTTCCTAAATTTTACTTAAAAAATTGTATCACGATGCTCATGTTTCAACCCAGCAGAAGGAAATCTTGTTTTAATAAAAAATCTTATAATTACAAACCTGCTGTAGCAGCGCTATTTGCTTGTTATCTTTGATATAGTTACAAGTGAAAATAGTTCAAGAAACACCCCTGCAGTCAGTGCTCCAGGAGAAAGACAGACTCTTGTTATCATCCATACAGACTAGGTCAGAGTATGTGTAGGATATAACGTGACTTGCAGGCATTATTGAAAAGTAAGCCTGCTTCCTGCGGGAAATGCCCAAGGACCGAATCCCAAAAGAAGAGGGCTTACTTTACAGAAATGTCCACAGGTCATGATATATCCAACTTATAAACCAACCAAAGATATAATTTCAGTATTTACTGTCGAAATCAACTGGGATCAGGACGCGATTTCTCGAAACACACTTAAGTTTTAACTCAAATCTCAAAATGAGTTTGACAATTTGAAACAGCTGAATTTTTATCTCAACTGCATTTTTTTATCCTAAAAAAGTCCAAATAACTAGAGGAATTTGTCCACCAAATTCAGATTGTCTACTATGTTTGAGCTGGATACCAATTTCCTTTCATTCTGGAAAATGCATGTTCCTGCATTTTCTCAAATTTGAGCAAAAACTTGAACTTAAGTCAAAACTCAGACTTAAGTTTGTTTCGAGAAATCGGGGCCAGACTGGCAACTGATGCCTTGCAATGCACATGCTCTGCACACATGCACATGCACATGCACTCTTCGTATTCACCCATCTTGCAAGGAACCAATGGTTCATACCAACAGACAAGATCATTTTTCTCAGTGATCCTGATTTAAGATCAGATTCAGTGATGGCAAGACTAAGTTGTATTAATCTTCAAACAAGTAAGAAGTCAAAGTCAAGGGTTATTCCTTAGAAAATCCTGGGGGCAGAGGGACGTTATTAAGATAATGCCCTGGGCACAGGGACATTATTAAAATAATTCCCTAGGAGAGCGGGACATAATGTGGATATTGCCTGAGGAAGTCAGATTGTATCAGATTTGAATGATATTACGAAAAAAAAGCTTCTCTTCTCTTCCTCCCCCCCTCCACAAGAACAATAGAGTGATGTCACTGTCAGTTTATAATCATGATTTCAGTTACTCCTGTTAATACATGACCACAGTTGTTAGTCTCTGAACTTTATTTCTTCCAGACCCCTCAGTCATCTTGTCAGGGATCTGGAGCATCTTTTTGAAGTTGACTACTTGCTACCAAGAACACTTATGGCATGTGTGTCTGCTCAACACATTCAAGATGTTGACTGCCTTAGGAACATTCCACCTGAAATATGTTCAGCTACCTTTGGTCACTACCTGGGCTCTCTACACTTTCATTTTCAAGACTTTGAAAAGAAAGTAATAACATTTATGTATGATTTCACAAGATAAGAGTGGCAATGGTTTATATGTCTTGCATCTCACATTAAATCAAGACCAGCAGTCTATGACAATCATTATTTTTGCCCATATCATGTCTTTTTTGCTGTTGCAACTGTCATTATATTGTATTCTCCCATGTTAATTATATGACCTTTGACTTTGTACAACCACTCTATTTTGCAAAGCCATTCATTTGCAGTAATTTGTATTGATTTATGGATATACTTATCTCATGTTAAAATTATTAATTGTATAACTTTTCATATTGTATAATAGTTTCACTCTGAAAATCATCTATGTACACATTACTCGATGTTACTCGAACAGATAATATAATTTGAAGTGAGTGTCTTCTAAGTATATTTCCTTTATGTCTTTTTCCAGAAACTAGCTGCTGGGTTAAGGTCTGTAGCAGATGCACAGAGGAAGCAGTGGACAGCAACAGAATCGTCTGAACCAAGTCCAAAGTTTGTTTCTATTTATATGTGTCATTTGATGATAATATTATCATGTCTTGACTTTATCATTGTTTAAGAAACACTCTTAGACAAAATTTTAGTCAAAGTCATGACTTGGAAGAGCAAATGAAGCCAAAATAGTTTTGGTGTACAGGTTTTGACTGATTAATGTTATGGTACTGCATTTGGCATATAGGTTTCCTGAATCAAAATCAATTTCCTGCTAGAAATAGGGTCGCATAATACAAAAGCACTTCTTCAAAACAGCTGAACATATCAGTATCATAATTTTAAACTATGTTCTACCTTTCTTTGGCTACAACTTACTGATAGTTTTGTTTATATTATTAAATATTTGGAATTGCCTTCACGTCCTCCTCTTCTCCTTACCAAATTACCACAAGTAGTGGTTACTGTCATTTAGAGGGGAAATTTGTTAAAAGTGTAGTTGTGACCTGGTCAGCTCAGTGCAATTTCGACAAGATATTCCTCAGTATTTTGCATATGATCATATATTGCTCAGATTTAATGTTGGTTATACCTTGTTTTTATGGTAACCATTTGGAATTTTAGTTTTATTCTCAGTGTCTGTTAAAGGGTTGGCTGGTCCCTGGCCAATTCTCATATATAGGAAGTTTGATTTACTTTGCTGAAACAATTAATTTATGCAAATAATAACATAACAGAGTGTGCAATAAAATATTTATTTTTTACAAACCGCAATTATAAAAGTAGGGGGCTGATTGCCAAAGAACACCTTAGGGCTAAGTGGTAACATTGCGGATGAGACCTAGTGTTACCCTTAGCACGCCGGGTGCTTACAGTTTTTGGGGCCAAAACAGCTTCTCCTGTGTGAGAATGTTTTGAGGCCCAACAATCAGTCCCCAAATGATAAGATAAATAATGACCATGCATAGATAATAATGCCAGAATGTAAAAGGGGAGGTGGGTGGGTAGCGAAATACGTGAGACTTCCAATATGGCATATACCATGACCGAAAGGGATTGTGAGTATCTGAATAAAGCATTGTGGGTAACTGTTGAAGTATTATGGATAAGTTATTGAAGTATACATATAGATACTTGCTGTATTGCATTATAAGTAAAATATTAGTATCCACATATACAAGAAAGAAACCATGATTTAGTGTTACGAGTAGTACAGTATGTATCGTGCTTGCCGTATCTTAGTGACTGGGGTAAGGGCAAAACCGTGGTAAGGTGGTGTAAACAAGTGCTCGAGACGAGCATTAGGCTTACCACTTGACTGTGCACGCTGTTTAGACTACCTAGGCTGGCCATAAGAGAGGAATGTATTATTGAATAAACTCATAAGCAAGTTATCTTTATATGTCATTATACTGTTTCTATCTGTTTTGGGCAGAAAATTAGTATCTCACATAAATAGTATCTTACATAAAAAACATTACCATGTCCAACCAACAATCATTGCGTTGATTACAATTTTCTGAGAATATGAAAAATAACTAAAACCTGTATTATGCATGTCACATGCTTACTAGTTTAGTTTACCCTTTCAAGTTAGTATTACTGAGGTTTCTGTATGATTCTGTATGAGGTCTTCAGATACACTTGCATTAGAGAAAGTACTAGTATTATTGCCTTGGAAGCACCAGTTCAGTTTGCTTAGGGATAGTCAGTGTACTCCATCTTAATTCATTTGTCCATTTTAGATCACTAGAAGGACATCTAGCTCAGGCGAAGATGAGTGTCAAGATTGCTTTTGAAGTTGTGAGGGCTTGTCTCCAGTGGAAATACGAACTTACTGACTTAGTAGCAGCTTCAGCAGATCTCTTTCTGTCAAGTCTTTGGGATGGTCGCCTTCTGTACCAAAATGTGAAGTTGGATTCTAAATGCAGAAATGAACTTGAAAAGCTTTGTGCTGATCATATGCTGCCAAAACTGAAAGGTGTTCAGCATCAACTGCTTACTTGGATGGACCGTTCATTTGGGTTCTATACAGTCGCTTCTGTAAGATCTTCACTAGAGGTTAGTGATGCTGTTTTTGACCAAGAACAATAAAAGTAAATATTTTAACTATCAGAATATACTGACATTAGCATGCATATCCCAGTACATTACTTATAAAAGTGATGTGTTTTTTTCAAGAAAGACTTGTGAATATGTTATTTTTTCACTGTATCATGGGAAACTTTTTTGATAATCATTTTTAGGTGGTTCTTTGTGTTGCCAAAACATGACCAAACTAAATAATCAACATTTGAAAATAAACAAATATTGATAAGTACCAATGTTGATGCATTGATAACATGCAGTATGATCATCACCTATTGTTACAGCATAAGATGCCTGTATATGTAATATACAAGTGAAATTATAAAGGTTTCAGACTGCTTCTGAAAACTCAAACTGTTATCATTACTTTCTACATGAAGACTTTATGCATTTAGATATGAACCTTATCTGTGCATGCCAGGTGAAAATTCTCAGCTATGTTTTAGTTTAAATGATACTACTAATAATACTGTATAAATTCATAAATTATTTTCAGCCATGATAAATGAATGTAACAATCATTACCATCACATTTCATCAGTTACAAAAACTCACAAAATTGAACATCTACTTCAGTTTTCCAGATACTTAAGACTGATCATGAAGACAGTAAGCATTATTATTGTGATGCACTATGCTTTTGTAAATTGAGTCAGCATTTCTGTTACATAGTTGTTAATTTCTTGTCATAACTTTTACTGTTAATTTCTTGTCACAACATTTATGCTTTGCAACATTTCCATTAAGTTAACAGGTTTATGAAGCACACACATTGTACAGATATTCGAAAGCTGCAATGTTGTCATAGGGTTGCATTGTATTTTGCAGCATGATTAGTCTGATCCTGTAGTTATATTTCATTATTCATCAGTAATTATTTTTCAGTGCTAAGTATGAAATATGTACCCCCAAAACATGAGGTTAAGATCTAGGGCTATTGTTTTGATCTGTTGCGAATGGTATTATATTTTTTCTCTTACAGCTGTGGAATGTTTTAATTGGTTTGGACATTTCTGTTCCTGA